>NW_011484825.1:724933-725749 GCF_000754665.1 Bison bison bison
TTTCCTTCTCCAATGCATGAAAGTGAAAAGTGAAAGGGAAGTCTCTCAGTCGTGTCTGACTCTTAGTGACCCCACGGACTGCAGCCCACCAGGCTCCTCCGTCCATGGGATTTTCCAGGCAAGAGTACTGGAGTGCCATCGCCTTCTCCGTGCCATACTCTAGATTTTTCTAAAAGAAAAAAAAATAGTTGAAGCCCCTCTTACTGTCTTTGAAACCCCTCTCTCCCTCTCAAAAGTTACCCCTACCCTGGGAGTCCCATGGTTAGGACTTGGCACTCTCACTGTCAAGAGCCCAGGTTCAGTCTCTGGTTGGAGAACTAAGATCCTACAAGCCGCATGGCATGATCAAGGGAAAAAATAAATATTATAAATACATAAGCAAGCAAACAAAAGTTACCACTATCCTGAATGTTTTATGCATCATTTTCATGTATATTTGTATAAAATATTACTATACTGCCCTTATCCTCTTAAATATTACTATATATATATCTCCAAAATCAACATATGGCACTGCTTTGCAAGTTTTAAAATTTTATATATTTTGGGATGAAATGTCCTTTAGATATCAATTAGGTCTAACTGGTCTATTGTATCGTTTAAAGTTTGTGTTTCCTTGTTAATTTTCTGTTTAGTTGATCTATCCATAGGTGTGAGTGGGGTATTAAAGTCTCCCACTATTACTGTGTTATTGTTAATTTCTCCTTTCATACTTGTTAACATTTGTCTTACATATTGCGGTGCTATGTTGGGTGCATATATATTTATAATTGTTATATCTTCTTCTTGGATTGATCCTTTGATCATTATGTAGTG
>NW_011484825.1:725997-726491 GCF_000754665.1 Bison bison bison
CCTGTGTTGCTGGAGAATTTGCTTGGTATGTCTTGCCCTGGAACTTGTTGGCCCTTGTGTGGTGCTTGGTTTCAGTGTAGATATGGAGGCATTTGATGAGCTCCTGTCAATTAATGTTCCCTGGAGTCAGGGTTTGGACTTAAGCCTCCTGCTTCCAGTTATCGGTCTTATTTTTATAGTAGTCTCAAAACTTCTCCTTCTATACAGCACCATTGATAAAACATATAGGTTAAAGATGAAAAGTTTCTCCACCGTGAGGGTCACCCAGAGAGGTTCACAGCATTACATGGAGAAGAGAAGAGGGAGGAGGGAGTTAGAGGTGACCCGAATGAGATGAGGTGGAATTAATAGAGGAGAGAGCAGGCTAACCAGTAATCCCTTCCTGATGTGCACTCCACAACTGGACCGCTCAGAGATGTTCACGAAGTTATACAGAGAAGAGAAGAAGGAGGAAGGAGACAGAGGTGGCCAGGAGGATAAAAGGGGGGAATGAA
>NW_011484825.1:726591-756351 GCF_000754665.1 Bison bison bison
TTTTTCCAGCCCTTCACTTTCAGTCTGTACGTGTCCCTGTTTTGAGTGGGTCTCTGTAGACAACATATGTAGGGGTCTTGTTTTTGTATCCATTCAGCCAGTATTTGTCTTTTGGTTGGGGCATTCAACCCATTTACATTTAAGGTAATTATTGATAAGTATGATCCCGTTGCCATTTACTTTATTGTTTTGGGTTCAAATTTATACACCCTTTTTGTGTTTCCTGTCTAGAGAATATCCTTTAGTATTTGTTGGAGAGCTGGTTTGGTGGTGCTGAATTCTCTCAGCTTTTGCTTGTCTGAAAAGCTTTTGATTTCTCCTTCATATTTGAATGAGATCCTTGCTGGGTTTAGTAATCTGGGCTGTAGGTTATTTTCTTTCATCACTTTAAGTATGTCTTGCCATTCCCTCCTGGCTTGGAGAGTTCCTATTGAAAGATCAGCTGTTCTCCTTATGGGAATTCCCTTGTGTGTTATTTGTTGTTTTTCCCTTGCTGCTTTTAATATTTGTTCTTTGTGTTTGATCTTTGTTAATTTGATTAATGTGTGTCTTGGGGTGTTTCGCCTTGGGTTTATCCTGTTTGGGACTCTCTGGGTTTCTTGGACTTGGGTGATTATTTCCTTCCCCATTTTAGGGAAGTTTTCAACTATTATCTCTTCAAGTATTTTCTCATGGTCTTTCTTTTTGTCTTCGTCTTCTGGGACCCCTATGATTTGAATGTTGTAGCGTTTAATATTGTCCTGGAGGTCTCTGAGATTGTCCTCATTTCTTTTAATTCGTTTTTCTTTTTTCCTCTCTGATTTATTTATTTCTACCATTCTATCTTCTAATTCACTAATCCTATCTTCTGCCTCTGTTATTCTACTATTTGTTGCCTCCAGTGTTTTTGATCTCATTATTTGCATTATTTATTATATATTGACTCTTTTTTATTTCTTCTAGGTCCTTGTTAAACCTTTCTTGCATCTTCTCAATCCTTGTCTCCAGGCTATTTATCTGTGATTCCATTTTGATTTCAAGATTTTGGATCAATTTCACTATCATTATTCGGAATTCTTTATCAGGTAGATTCCCTATCTCTTCCTCTTTTGTTTGGTTTGGTGGGCATTTATCCTGTTCCTTTACCTGCTGGGTATTCCTCTGTCTCTTCATCTTGTTTAAATTGCTGAGTTTGGGGTGTTCTTTCTGTGTTCTGGCAGTTTGTGGAGTTCTCTTTATTGTGGCGTTTCCTCACTGTGTGTGGGTTTGTACAGGTGGCTTGTCAAGGTTTCTTGGTTAGGGAAGCTTGTGTCGGTGTTCTGGTGGGTGGAGCTGGACTTCTTCTCTCTAGAGTGCAATGAAGTGTCCAGTAATGAGTTATGAGATGTCTATGGTTTTGGGGTGACTTTGGGCAGCCTGTATAATGGAGCTCAGGGCTGTGTTCCTGTGTTGCTGGAGAATTTGCTTGGTATGTCTTGCCCTGGAACTTGTTGGCCCTTGTGTGGTGCTTGGTTTCAGTGTAGATATGGAGGCATTTGATGAGCTCCTGTCAATTAATGTTCCCTGGAGTCAGGGTTTGGACTTAAGCCTCCTGCTTCCAGTTATCGGTCTTATTTTTATAGTAGTCTCAAAACTTCTCCTTCTATACAGCACCATTGATAAAACATATAGGTTAAAGATGAAAAGTTTCTCCACCGTGAGGGTCACCCAGAGAGGTTCACAGCATTACATGGAGAAGAGAAGAGGGAGGAGGGAGTTAGAGGTGACCCGAATGAGATGAGGTGGAATTAATAGAGGAGAGAGCAGGCTAACCAGTAATCCCTTCCTGATGTGCACTCCACAACTGGACCGCTCAGAGATGTTCACGAAGTTATACAGAGAAGAGAAGAAGGAGGAAGGAGACAGAGGTGGCCAGGAGGATAAAAGGGGGGAATGAAAAGGAGAGAGACAGATCCAGCCAGTGATCAGTTCCCTAAGTGTTCTCCACCATCTGGAACACACAGAAATTCACAGAGTTGGGTAGAGTAGAGAGGGGTTAGGGAGGAGACACAGGCGACCTGGTGGAGAAAAAGGAGAGTCCAAAGAGGGTGAGAGCAGTCAAGCCAGTAATCTCACTCCCTAGTTAAAAATGGGTACTGAAGATTGGGTTCTTAAAGGTACAAAATTGGTTAACAAATACCTAAAAGCAAAAATTAAAAATCTAGAGTAGTTTGGAATTTCAAAAATACAATGTTAAAGAAAAGAAGAAGGAAAAGAAAGAGAGAAAAAAAAAAAACAACAAAGTCACAAAAATTATAAAGAAAATATAGGTACAAAATCGATAACAAATACGAAAAAGCGAAAGTTAAAAATGTAGAGTACAGTTTGGAATTTCAAAAATACAATGTTAAAGAAAAGAAGAAAGAGAAAGAAAAACAAACAAAGTCACAAAAATTATAAAGAAGATATAGGTACAAAATTGATAATAAATTTTCTGAATAAGCCTCTGAGACTTTACTAGACAGAGGCTTCAGATTGAAGTTTTGTGAATACAGATTCGCTTTCCAGTGTATCTATCTTTCCTTCCCTGAGAAAAAGGTATAACAAGGTATCTCTTCTTTCTGGAGATTTGGGATTATTTGAAATTTGGATTATTTACCTAAATCTGCTTCATGGGGATTTGGGGGATTATTTTTATGTGTGGAATGATAATTTTGTAAATAATTTTATTTCTTCAAATAAATTCTTTGGCTCATTAAAAAAAATTTATATAAATGGTATCATACTCTATATTCTACAACTTTCTTTTTTTAAACTTAATGCTTTTGTGATTTATCTGCATTGGTCAGCATAGTGAAGGTCTGTGGTTAGTAAACTGTGTATGTCAGAAAACTGCCTTGTCCTCACTCCTGAATGATGGTTTAAGAGAATATAAAATATTATATTTAAAACAATATAAAATTCTGTACTTAACACTTTGATGCTATTGTCTTCTGGTATTGATTCTGGGATCTAAGAAGTTCACCTAGTTGTCACTACTTTGTAGATAAACTGTATTATCTAGTCTCATGGATTTATTCCTATGTCAGTGATTAAGAAGGATAAATGAACTTAAATCTCTAGCTCAAGCCTTGACCCAGGAGTCTACACCAGAAGAACCAACTCCTCACTCAATGTCTCCACTGATTCCTAACAGGTATCTTCTTAATATACCAACCTCTTCCCCAGTCTATACCTCCTTCAGTCTTCTCATTTCAGCTAAAGCCAACTCCATCCAACATCAATTGCTTGGGTCAAAAATCCTGGAACCATCCTTAACCCCATCTCCATCTCTGTCTCTTCCCAACCACTCCATGACCATTTCCTGGGTCTAACAGTTTTGTAGCTGCTTCTGGTTCTATCTAGATCCAAAGTCCAAAACCAGATCATACGATTTTAGAGTTTCTAACCCAAAGTGATACTCTGCCCTGAAATGGTGTTCAGGAAACTGAAGATGCAATTATTGAACCACTACATGGTTTGGTTCATTTTTTGGTCATTAGGTTTTGTTTTGTCTTCCTGCCTTTTTAAAATTTTTCCCACC
Source organism: Bison bison bison (assembly GCF_000754665.1). Classification (NCBI taxonomy): domain Eukaryota; kingdom Metazoa; phylum Chordata; class Mammalia; order Artiodactyla; family Bovidae; genus Bison; species Bison bison. The sequence goes on from NW_011484825.1 coordinate 730,133, forward strand.
AGACTCTTCATGCTCCGTCCCAGTCTTCAAGCAGTAGTGAATCTGGTTATCTTCCTTTATCTTGCACAGAACACTGTTGTGCCCTTTACTCCACAGAGATGCAATGAACATCAGACAGCAGAACCTATTCCTGGTCTTGGAAACCAGCAGGTTTATAGTCTTAGCTACATTCTCAACTTGGTGCTTTCTGTTCCATTTCAAGTCTACGGAGGTTGTTCATGTTGTGTTCAGACCTGACTACGTTTTACTTTGATTTCTATTTTGTCTTTCATCTGTCATTGTGTATATGAAGCAGAAACTAAGTACTCTGTATAAACTCATTACATTACTTTAACCAAATATTGGTGGAGTCAATATTTTTCATTTGCATTTTCAGTGACTTGGTAAATGGCATTTTCCCATTACACATACTCGAAGTCTCTTTCTCTTTATATTAAATAATACTGCCACTTAAAAAGATGGATAATCATAAACATTATAACGTCTATGACTCTTAAAAACTATTTTCTGCACCACTGCATCTTTCTGAACACTGTGTTTTAAGCTTCCAGGCATGAAGCCCTCTAAATTATGTCTACTGTCTTAGTATTCATAAAAATCAACATTTCCAAATTTATAAGTGACAAAACTGGTAAGAACAAGGTGAGACACTATTTTACAAATGGTGAGGTGCTCAAGTTTTATAAGTATTCCTAAAAATTTACTACCTACACAATTGATTAATATGTGCCAAAAGTTCTTCTTTAATTTATAGAAGTTTTAAAAACATATAACTATTACTGTTAATAGATGTACTAATTTAAATTTATATAAGTGAAGTCGGGAACTTTTATGTAACTAGAAGATGAATGGCTACCTGGTTTCATCTCTGTAAACAGCCAGGAGATAAGGCATCTGCCTCTGGTTCTGCCATAACTTGTTTCATGAAATCAGGCAATTCAGTCTTTAGGTGCAATTATTTCCTTACCACTGAAATGAGGATGATCTTTATGATTCCTTCTAGCTTTCTAAGACTCTGATTCTACTCTTATTATTCCCAATAATTTTCTAAATCTCATTTTGCAAATTGGGTTACTTTTTCTTCAACTTAAAAGTTTCATTAAAATTTGAATTCAATTTACACTATAACTTTTAAGAGGGGGTTATATGAAAGAAAAAAAAACTTTTTCAAATAACACTATTTGCTACTAAGAAAAATCAGTTTATGAAAATCAATGATAGAAACCAAAAGGTCAGATATTATTAGTGCTAATAAATATCAGCTTTTCAAAGTGTGGAAAAGAATCTGAAAAAGAATAAATACATGTATATGTATAACTGGATCACTTTGCTGTACACTTGAAACTAACACAATATCGTTAATCAACTATACTTCAATATAAAAGAAAAATGAAGGAAGACTTTTCAAGATGCAAAGTGATGAATGGTTTTCACCTCAATCATAAGAACACAAACTACTAAGATCCTAGTTTTTACTACCTGAGAACTAACATAATTATATTTTTATGAGGCATTCAAATCATTCTTCCTTTTGATATTTTACCCAAACTCTCCTTCCAAGATTATCTTGAGATAATTCCTCTTCATATTTGATGGAAATATTTATACATGGAAATACTGTTCAAGGATATGTGAGTCAAGAATGAGGCATAAAACCAAGGTTCCAGTAGTCTATTTCTCTTACTAGTGCTCAAATGGCATTCTGATTAAAAAAATAGAAGCATGATCTAAAAATAGAATATTCCTATAAAAGCAGAAGAATTAAGAAATAATATGTTTTAATTCTTCTTTGACCACAGTAGCTCCTGTGAAATGTACCAAGTACCAGGTGCGTGTTGCTTGTCCAGTTGCCTCACCTCCAGTTCTTTGAGGTAGTTAACTGTTGTTTCTTGTCTCATTAATATGACTAAGTCATGGGGATGCTTCAAGTTCATAGGTGAATCCACCTGCAAGCAAGCAAACAGATAAAGCTCAGATTTCATTAAAATTTGTTTGGATTAATAAAGTTTAATATGCCTTACTGTTCAATCACCATTAGTCAGTGTGAGGTGCTCAGTAAATTTAAGGGGTATTTCAAAAGTGATTATGTGTAAATTTCAGCAAAGAGAATGAGAGGTTCAGTAGCTGTCCCTTGAACTCCAACTCAAAAGAGCAAGGTTTTGAAATGAATATCCTGACTGGACTAGTAATATAAGAAATATTCAAGAAATATTTGGAAATGAATGATAAATTCCTTAAAATATATGTTACACCTATACTAACAAAAAAAAGATTGCCTTGTCTTGATAACACATTCTATATCTAAACAAGTATGGCAGCAATAAAAGGAAAAATACGAAAAGCATCTATTTTTACAGGCTATTTGTGAAACCATAAATCAGAGATTATATAAAATAACCTCGGGACTTAGAGTTTACAATTCAAGTTTCTGAATCATAAACAAGCAACTATGTTGTTGAAGATGTAGGAAAAATGAATCCTTATATGCTGGCAGCAGGCTTATAAACTTATTATTTGGAGGCTCATTTGACAACATGTATCAAAACTTTAGAATCACATACCATTGATTTAGGAATATAAACTCTAGGGAACTATAGGCATTCTTTAAACAAGTGGGCAAAGATACACACAAAAATGTTCACTATATTGCCTTTAACTGAAAACAAACAAACAAAAAAACTAACTGAACAACAAAAACAAACCTAAGTCCATCAGTGAGGGAACAGGGACATCAATTGTCCAATGGAATGGGAGACAGAAAAATTAGATCTACTATCACGGAAAGACATTCACAATGCGTAATTAACTAAAACAGTGATAAAGGATAAGCATGGTATATTTTTTTAAAGAAATTACATTTTTATAGATTTAGATGTATACATGTCTGATATGCTAAAAACTAAGCTGGTTTATTTTTGGGAAGTGGGATTAAAAAAAGAGAGGTACATTTATATCTTTTACTTTTTACACTTGTATATTTTTCAATTGTCTATATATGTTTATAACAAGGAAAAAACAACACATATACACACATGGGGCTTTTTGAATTTCAGGAAAATCTAAGGCAGTGGCCTTGGAACCAAAGACATGAATGAAGTTCCTGGTATCCCTTAGGGTTAGACTGTCAAATTATGTACTAGCTCTCCAGAAGTTCTACTTTGAGAAGAAACTACATTTGTGTAATCTCTAAGAACTTGACAGCAGCTCAATTAATTAATTTTAGAGCTAGTTTTTTAAGAGCAAAAGATAGCCTTGCTTAGACTTTGGTAAATGCAAGCCTATTTAAAAAAAAAAAATCAAAGAGAGGGAATGAGATTTCTCTGGTGGTCCAGTGGTTAGGAATCAGTGCTTTCACTGCCGGGGGCACATGTTCAATCCCTGACTGGGGAATTAAGATCCTACAAGCCGTGAAGCATGGCCAACAAATAAATAATAAGAGGGAATAAAAATAACGTGGAATAAGTCCAATGGTTGCTTTAACAACAGGCACAGTAGTACTGGGTGATGCTAGGTGACTGCATATAAAACTCATCCGCCTTTCTTCATTCTACCGTCTCAGAGATGCCAGAAGAAACAGAGATGCTAGTCTGGAGTAACTTCCACTCATATTTTCATAGCAATTATCTGAACTACATAATCACCATTATGTAGTAATGGATAATGATCATCTCCCAGGGTCTCTCTTTTATAACTAAATCCCTTCACTGCTTCCCCTGGCTTTGCTACTATATTGGAACTTACATTAAAACTGTACTCTGAATTTAAAAGGCACTAAAAATATAAGAGTAAGGCCTATACTTGACCACTTGAGCTGTTAATCTCTATCAAACAATGAAACCTAGCAAAGGCCTACAAGCAAAACGCTAGGTGTTTCTCAATGAGGGGTGGAAATTTTTGCTTCTCTTACATACTCAACAGTCAAATGCCAAAAGGGCAGGGAAAGTGACTATACTGAATATGACCTGATCTAACTCCAAAGTCCATCAATCTTTTATACAACAATATATTATTTGTAATATATTACAGCACACCAAAATTTTTACAGGAGAAAATGTAAAAGCTATAGCCAGTGGTCAGAATTCAAAAGAGCTTTAATAGGAGGTCAAAGAAAGTCTTTACTTTGGAACTATCCAGACCTCGAAAGGTACTGATTTAACATACCTCTCTGTAAGTATATTTAAATGAGGTTTTTAGGAAAAAAAAAAATCGGGGGGAAGGAGAAGGAATGTGGGAGTGTGACATTCCCATTCCAAAATATCCAACCAGTCTATTTATCTGATAATTTGGAGAACTACAAGCAGAATGAAAGAATAAGACAAATGAATAAAGTATAATTTTAGCTTTAGATTAAAAAGACACGAGAACCAGGGCTTTATCTTATTTGAATAGCATGGGTTTGGCCAACATTCAACTCTGAGGAAGTACTTTTCATTTCCTTGAAGCACTGAGTGCAATAAAGATATAGTAGCTAGAGAACGTAAAAGATAAAATTATTAGCAGAAGGGAGTCCACTGACAGCTTGACAGCTGTGCTTCTCTTTTTGACGTTGCAGCAAATGGCATGGAGCTCTGCCAGATTAGGGTTGATTACAGAAGATTTATAGCCTGACGCATATTCTTACTGAGGTACCTTCAAGTTCTTACATTTTTTTTTTAAATTTTATTTTATTTTTAAACTTTACAATATTGTATTAGTTTTGCCAAATATCGAAATGAATCCGCCACAGGTATACATGTGTTCCCCATCCTGAACCCTCCTCCCTCCCCATACCCTCCCTCTGGGTCGTCCCAGTGCACCAGCCTTACATTTTAAGACTTTATGCTAACTATCTTTGGCAAATGCCAATCAGCTTGAATTTTTCTCCTTTTGAATATCTCTCCTCCTTAGAAGATTAAGAAAGATTACACTTTGTAAATGCTACAACATCCATTCAACTACCAAAAGTTATATTAAGCCTTTATCAACCAGGCCCACTATGAGCCAACATGCGGAGCCTGTGCACTCTGATTTTATATACAATTTAAGAAGGAGTGGTAATATCCCTTCAAAACCTTTAGCATTTAGAAGTGGCTGCTATAAGCCCAAGAGCAAGAAGAGTGACAAATTACAGAGAGGTACGGATAGATTAAACATGACATAATGCGTCCACAAGACCTCAGAGCACTTTATGGTTTTTTCACAAAAGGACAAACAATCCTACAACTTCCACAGCATAATAAATGATGCTTATAATGACCGGAATTAAAAAGAAAAACTGAAATTATTTTCAGTTTGTTGTAAATAAGAAGGTGAGAAAGTATGAAATACATTTTAGGGCAAAATTTAAACTGCAGGGAAAAACTGACCATGTGTTTGGAAATTAGCTAAATGGAATTCTGTTCAAAATAATTCATCCTCTTAAGACTTCCAGGTAAACACAGTTTCACTGTTACCAAAGCAATTTATTTTAATAAAGAAAATCTCAACCCATATATAACAGTCCAATTTTATTTTCCTTTTTATATATTTTATAGCTACATGTATCCAATTATATAGAACAGCAGTAAATATCTTATTCATTGTCAGGTTCATTTCCATATATTTCATTTGCTGACATCTTCAAGATATTGTTAATTTCTGTATCTCTAATTTGGAGTCCTGTCTCTGTGAATTCTGTAAAATCACATGGTAATTTCACTATATAAAGGTAATGACTTCACCGCCAAGTAAAATAAAAGGTGAACACTGTAAACTTAAAATAACCAATCTAAGGATATAAACACTTCTGAATTCTACAAAACCAATCACTTTCGAGGAATTCCCTGGAAGTCCAGGGGTTAGGACTCAGCATTCTTACTGCAGGGGCCCTGGGTTTGATCCCTGGTTGGCAAACCAAAATGCTGCAGCTGCAAAGCACAGCAAAAACAAAACCAAATTCAATCACTTTCCACTGGTCCTTTATGACAGGAAATTGAACACTTCTACTGTAACATAAGTTCCACCCCTCACAGCAACTTATTCTTCACATATAATGAATACTTTTATCTTTTATTTTTTAAAAATGGTATTCAAATGGGTACACGAAAGCAGTTTTAACGGCAGTATTTACAGTATTAACTTTTCCTGCCAGCAGTTTGAAACTGATTAATGAAATATTATGCCATATTCATTAAAAAAGAATTGTCCTTAGGTTAAATATGGGATGGAATATTTAAATCTTTTATTCTGGATTTTATATTATTTAAATATTGAGACAGTATGATGGAAAACATAAAGAAAAATCTTTAAGAAGACCCCCCAAGACTTCACCTCTACCTTCAGTGTCCCACTCAGGGAGTATTTACAGTTTTTCCTATCCAGCCACCTGCAATCTCCTCCTCATGGCAAAAGTGCCTGTCCTGCTTGGCTGGAAACATCCCTTCCCACGTGGGGAGCCTGATCAGTGGATTCCTTCCCATTGGTATCTTGGTGATTTCTTCTGAGAAGGGACATTAACCAAACAGTTGTCTTATACTAAGGAGTCCCTAGTCCAGAACTTTTATTTGAGCTACTGGGGACTGGTCCTCTTGTACCCACGGGGGGCCTGAGAAAGGGATTAAAAAAGTAGACCAATGAAGACAGAAAAAAACCCTGTTCTGGTGATACTGTTTGAGCCCTGGATCAAACTGAATCTGTACTCTTAGAACTTGTCTCAACATTCCAATGAAAAATTTCAAAACTGCAAGTCTTGCTGTTACTGCTAGATCTCTGCCTACTTTCTTGAGGACCTCTATCCAGGGTACCTTCTAATCCTCCTGGCTCTTCTAGGAGCCTCTGTGCCTTTGCACATGGTAATTCCCCTACTTGGAATGCATTTCTTTTCTTATGTTTTTGATGAAGGCCAACTGACTTGGCTCCAATGACATTTCTTTCTTTTTGTGTGTGTGAAACCATCCTTCTCTTGAGCTCCCATAATACTTTATATATACTTCTGTACTAACATTTACATTCTGTACTAACTAACATTACATTCTTTATTGTATGGGTGTCTTCCTAAAAAAAAAATTTTTTTTTTAAATTCCTCTTTCTACCCTCAGTATTTATATGCTTTCGTGTACATGTTAGGTACATAATGGGCTTCCCTGGTGGTTCATATGGTAAAGAATCTGCCTGCAATGCAGGAGTCCTGGGTTTGATCCCTGGGTCAGGAAGATTCCCTGGAGAAGGGGACAGCAACCCACTCCAGTATTCTTGCCTGGAGAATTCCATGGACAGAGAAGCCTGGCGGGCTACAGTTCATGGGGTCACAAAGACACGATCGAACAACTAACACCTACTTACTTAGGTACATGATACATTGTTGACTGATGAAAAGTGTCTGATACCACATTTGTTAGATTCTCTATCTCCTAAGGCATCATGGCTCACTGATGACTATCTGGAAAGAAGGTAAAGTGGCTAAGCCATCAGGAATCAGGAAAAAATAAGTCTTTGACCTGACCATGACCAGCTCTGTGACGGTTAAAGCAAATCACCTTTTCTGTCAGGGCTCCCGTTTCCTTCTCTATAAACTGAGGGAGCCCAACCTAATGACTTCTAAAAATTCCTGACATTTTCCAAAGCCTACCTCTATAAAAGATTGAACACTATTATTAAAGTATCACTTTTAACCAGCCTAAACCACTGAAGTAATCTGATATTCAAATGAATGAAGCTGTCATTCTTTCAGTTTGCTCATACAAGCGTGTACTTTCTTTCAGTTCAGTTCAGTTGCTCAGTTGTGTCCGACTCTTTGGAACCCCATGAATCACAGGCCTCCCTGTCCATCACCAACTCCCGGAGTTCACTCAAACTCATGTCCATCGAGTCAGTGATGTCATCCAGCCATCTCATCCTCTGTCGTTCTCTTCTCCTCCTGCCCCCAATCCCTCCCAGCATCAGAGTCTTTTCCAATGAGTCAACTCTTCACATGAGGTGGCCAAAGTACTGGAATTTCAGCGTTAGCATCAGTCCTTCCAAGGAACACCCAGGACTGATCTCCTTTAGGATGGACTTCAGGCAGGGACTATTTCCAAAGACACAGTTAAGAGCTTCTTTTCAACTGTCAATTCGTCAAATGACACCAAGGCTCCAGTGAGCAGTGGCTATTTCTGATCTATTAAGTTGCTCACTGTATCACAAAGTCAGCCCTCTCTGTCTTCATGCTGCTTAATTCTAAGAAAGTTCCAATTTAAAACTTAGTAACAAAATAATCTTTTTTCTGATTTACAAGCTAAATATATATGGTACTATAAAAACAGACACATTATAGACAATCTAAAGAAGAAAGTTAGAATTACTTGGACTTTCAACTTCAGAGATACCTGCTGTCAAATATATTTATCAGGGTAACTTCTCAGCATTTATATACATATATAGCTATGCATATACTGTTTAAAAAAATTAGATAATGTATCTACTCTATTATATCCCTTCCCTCTCTGTTCTTCTCTAAGTTTCATCAGACTTCTTTCCCAATAAATACAGATTTACATTATCATATTTAGTAGATGACATGTATGTTAATCAATAACAACTGCAATCTGGGCAACAACAACAATTATATTAACGTCACTTACTCAGGTTGCTACTAAAATTTACGCTCTCCTTTTAACAATACTGGGATGAGTATCCTTACACCTAAATTTTTTGAAAGTGAAAGTCGCACAGTTGTGTCCAACTCTGCAAACCCATGGACTATACAGTCCATGGAATTCTCCAGGCCAGAATACTGGAGTGGGTAGCCTTTCCTTTCTCCAGGGGATCTTCCCAACCAAGGGATTGAACCCAGTTCTCCCATACTGCAAGCAGATTCTTTACCAGCTGAAACACCAGGGAAGCCCAAGAATAGTGAAGTGGGTAGCCTATCCCTTCTCCAGCGGATCTTCCGGACCCAGGAATCAAAACCGGGGTCTTCTGCATTGCGGGTGGATTCTTTACCAACTGAGCTACCAGGGAAGCCCCTAAATTTTTCGAATAGCTACTAAATTGTTTCCTTCCCAGAATGGGGATTGTTAGGTTAAAGGGATTGGCTTGTAAAAGTTGTATTTTTTACAAGCTTTTCTCCAGAATATTTCAATCAGCTGAAATTTATAACAATAGTAACCAAGTTTCTATATACTCAAAAACACAAGAAAAGCATGAACATATTTTAATTTCTTTGCCGGCCATATGTATTTTTGCCTTTTAAACACTTATAAAAAATCTTTTTAAAAATCCATCTGTAGAAAGATCAGCTGTTCTCTTTATGGGAATTCCCTTGTGTGTTATTTGTTTTTTCCCTTGCTGCTTTTAATATTTGTTCTTTGTGTTTGATCTTTGTTAATTTGATTAATATATGTCTTGGGGTGTTTCGCCTTGGGTTTATCCTATTTGGGACTCTCTGGGTTTCTTGGACTTGGGTGATTATTTCCTTCCCCATTTTAGGAAGTTTTCAACTATTATCTCCTCAAGTATTTTCTCATGGTCTTTCTTTTTGTCTTCGTCTTCTGGGACCCCTATGATTCGAATGTTGTAGCGTTTAATATTGTCCTGAAGGTCTCTGAAATTGTCCTCATTTCTTTTAATTCGTTTTTCTTTTTTCCTCTCTGATTCATTTATTTCTACCATTCTATCTTCTAATTCCCAGTCCAGGTTCGATGCATGATACTGGATGCTTGGGGCTGGTGCACTGGGACGACCCAGAGGGATGGTATGCGGAGGGAGGAGGGAGGAGAGTTCAGGATGGGGAAAACATGTATACCTGTGGCGGATTCATTTCGATATTTGGCAAAACTAATACAATATTGTAAAGTTTAAAAATAAAATAAAAAAATTAAAAAAAATCCATTTTACAGTTTATACATCACATTTTATGAATGGTGGTTTCTAGCTGGATGATTATTCTCTTCTGGTTTGTGTTTTCTGACCTTTTCTACAGTGAACACGTATACTTAAATTTATAAAGTATTTCTTTTCTTTAAGGAGCTATGAACAGGTCATCTTATTAAAGTGAAAGTAAAAGTGAAGTCGCTCAGTCGTGTCGGACTCTTTGCAACCCCATGGACTGTAGCCTACCAGGCTCCTCCCTCCATGGGAAATGAAACTTTAAATGAAACTTTATATAGTGCTATGCAACATGTCTTTTTGTATTAAAAAAAACAACTGTAATGACAAGTATAAGCTCAGATTTGAGAAACAATCTTTAGCTTTTCCTTATATATACACAGGAAAAAATTCCTCTCATAGACATGGGGCCAAATAGTCAAAAAGACAGTATCTATTGTATTTTTATTCCTTTCTCCCCTCAGATTTTCATTCTTATCTCAAATCTAGTTCACAATGACGCCTAAGGGCCCTGAGCTCTGTGGCCCTGTCAGGCTCATGCAGTTGCCAGCAGGAAGGGCTCTGGAGGGGTGGGATGAGAGAGGCAGAGAAGCCTGCTGCTGGACTTAGCATGCAACTCTCTCTTCAGAATTCAAGTCCAACTATCTCAAGTTCACAAAATACCAGTTTAGCCTTGACTCTTAAGAGAGACTTACACAACTTCCTGGCTGTAATAATTGCCAAAACATGTAACATTTTCTAGACCTTTTACTAGAAAAATGTAATTGTATCAGATCAATAAAATGCTACTGTTATGAACTGTCTAGGTTTGAAAATAAATTTTTACTAAAGATGACTTTTTCCTGCTCTCAGGGTAACTGTAGAGTACTTTAATAAAAAACTAAAAACCACCCTCAGTTTTATAGAACACCAAGTTACCAAACTAAAATTCAACTTTAAATAAATAGAAATGTTGAATCCTGACCATTACATGAATTTTTATGGCCTTATATTCCTATTTTTTAAAGTTACCCTCAATTAGATTTTACTTTATCATTTTCAGTTCTTGGAAGACATAGTTGTAAATTCTTAAACTCACATAAAATAATCTAGGTATTTGAAGTATTAAATATACAGCTATAATCTAGATCTGAACATATCATTAGAGCATTCATGTCGATCACCATTTTCTCAACTGATTAGCAAGTAACCATTTTTGACATGAGCAACTAATGAACAACTTCTTATAAGAGTCATCAGTCTACATTTTCTGATTTACTTCACTGAAAAATATACAGAGAACACAATGAATAAAGTAGATAGCTTACCACTCACAAGAAAAGAAAATGGAACACTGAATCAGGACACCAGAATCATGACCATTCCTTATTTGTGTCCTTGTGCTATTCTTGTAAACACATACACAAACAATGTAGCTGTGCAGTTAGAGTGGATGTATATGTAACTCAGAAGTGGTTTTTCTTTCAGGCAGAAAATACCAAACACAGAACAATGGCTCAACAAAGATGTCCATGTGCTAATCCCCAAACATGTGAATATGTTAGGATACAAGGCAAAGGGAATTAAGGCCGCTGATTGAGTTGAGGCTGTTAGTCAGATTACTTTAATTAAGCAAGCTAGAGAGTGTCAGCTGGATTATGCAACAGGTGGGCCCAATGTAATTACAGGGTCCTTAAAAGTGGTAGAGGAAGGTCATAGAGAGAGATGCAAAGTTGCTGGCTTTGAAGATGCAATAAAATGGGATTGGAAGCTGAGGACTACAGGTGGTTTCTGGAAACTGGAAAAAGCAAGGAAATGAACCTTCCCCTAGAACCTCCACAAAGACAGGCAGTGCTGCTGTCCCTGTGATTTTAGCTCAGTGAAACACCTACAGGACTGTGAGATAATAAATCTGTGCTGTTTTAAGCCACTCAATTTGTGGTAATTTTTAATGACAGCAATAGAAAACTAACACAAGAACCCACTAAGTACCAGACACAATGCCAGGCACTCTGGTGCACGAACCTGTGCGCCAGAGGGATACTACGGACTGAACTGTGTCCCCCCTTATAAATTCATATGTAGGAGCCCTAACTCCCAATAAAATGGTAACCGGAGACTGGACCTTTGGGAGGTAATTGGATTTAGATGGGGGGGTCATGAGGTTGGGGGCCTTCCCTGATGGTTCAGCGGTAAAGGATTCACCTGTCAATGCAGGAGATTCTGGTTCAATCGCCGGGTTGGGAAAATCCCCTGGAGAAGGAAATGGCAACCCACTGCAGTATTCTTTTCTGGGAAATCCCACGGACAGAGGAGCTTGGCAGCCTACAGTCCACGGGGTTGCAAAAGAGTCAAACACGATGGAGCGACTAAACGACAACACGAGACCAGGGCCCTCGTGATGGGATTGGTCCTCCTGTGAGCTTAAGGCCATACCAGAGAGCTCATTTTCTCTTTTCCTCTGCCATGACAGGGAGGAGGGAGATGTAACTGCAAGCCAGAAAGAGAGCTCTCACTAGAACCCAACCATGCTGGCACTCTGATCTTGGATTTCAGCCTTCAGAACTGTGAGAAAATAAACCTTCATTGCTTAAGTCACCAGTTTATGGCATTTTGTTATGGCAGCCCAAGCTAAGACAAGCTGGGAAAGACTGAGCACAGGAGGAGAAGGTGGCAACACAGGACAAGATGGTTTAGACAGCATCACTGACTCAACCGACATGCGTTTGAGCAAGCTCCGGGAGACAGTGAAGGACAGGACAGCCTGGCGTGCTGCAGTCCATGGGGTCACAAAGAGTCTGACATGACTTAATGACTGAACAACAAAAACTGTGAAATAAACATTAATGACAAAGGTTTAATTTTGTCTATGAAGATAAAAAAATTTAACTGAAGGTCCCTTTCTGTTCTTATTTCCACTGATGGTCACAACACTGTTTAGCTAAAGGTAGTGGGTAGATTAGAGGTCTTTCACTAGAACTGGATTATGAAATTTTTTTTGCACATCCCAACACTGTTGACACAGTCTGCTAGGAAAACAATTTAGCAAATCTAAGAAAAGTAAATATATGCATTTTTAGAACCAGGAAATTCCACTCCATAGAGTTTATCTTACAGACACACTCAATATATGCATGGCATCATGCAAAGATGAATGTATTTGCATGTTCACCCTCTGCAAGAATGTCTGTAGTAGTAAAAATATGGAAACAACCTAAATGTCCACCCTTAGGGACTGCTTCAACAAGTTACAGAACATCCATACAGCCCAATGCTATGCGTGCTTAAGGGAGAAAAGGGCAGCCTTCTACTTCTGATACGGACAGATGTCTAAGGCTTATGAAGTGAATAAAAGCTAACAGTGAGACCAAATGTTCCTAGTCTCATATTAAAAAAAAACACTGTGTGTTTGCAAATGCACAGAAACTTTAGGGAAGAATACACAAATAATTTGTTTCCAGAAGAGAGATTGTGGGTAGTTACGAAATTTTAACTTTTCATTTTATAACAAACTAGTGCAAAAAACTTTCAATTATCATATATTTTATAGTCTTTGCTGCTGCTGCTAAGTTGCTTCAGTCGTGTCCAACCCTGTGCGACCCCATAGACGGCAGCCCACCAGGCTCCCCCGTCCCTGGGATTCTCTAGGCAAGAACACTGGAGTGGGTTGCCATTTCCTTCTCCAGCGCATGAAAGTGAAAAGTGAAAGTGAAGTCGCTCAGTCGTGTTCGACTCTTAGCGACCCCATGGACTGTAGCCTACCAGGCTCCTCTGTCCATGCGATTTTCCAGGCAAGAGTACTGGAGTGGGTTGCCATTGCCTTCTCTGTTTATAGTCTTTAGTTCAATTTTAAAATAAAAAAATTTTAAAGAAAATTTTTAATTTTGATGAATATTTGTTTTACAAATAAAACTACAGAAATATTTTTCTTTATGTTAGTAGCAATGTTTAGTGCTGTAGAAAAGAAAAGAGGGTTTAGAATCTCATCTGAGCTTGAGTTCACACGGACACTTCCTACTTGCATGGCCCCAGGCAAATAATTTAACCACATTCTGTCTAAATTATTTTAATAAAAGATCAGTACCACATTTTCCTGAGTCTGGATGATGATAAAATGAGATAATGAACATGAAAACATTTGGTAAAGGGTTCAGTGAATTACAGACATTAAATGGTTTTTATTACAATGAAAGTTACCTGGTGATATCCTAAATTAAGAGTCACTTCCATGTATGACTATATAAAATGCAAACTCTATTAAGGCAGGGACTTTATCTCCCTCACAGCTGTATTTCAATTTCCTAACACAAAAAGCATCCAAGCATGTATTGAATGAGTGACCTAAGTATGCTAAGAGCAGTAATGGACACACAAAAAGCACTCAGCAAATACTTGCTCCAATAAAAACTTTCCTGACTCCACTTGACCACTTTCATCACGTACTACTCTCTGAGGTTCTATCTAAAGACTAACTACCCATCTCAATTCCCCACCAAACAATCAGACTGACGGTGGAAAGGCTTGACCTTTGGGGGCAGAGCCTCTTGCCAGTCACCTGATTTTAACTGAAATAACTAAGTTCCTCAGAAAGAAAATGAAGGCTGAGAATGTTAGTAAATATATGTGTGTTCAAGTTAGACTCATGAAGTTGTTACTACCGACTAAACAAACATGGGAAGCACAAGTATGAATTCCTAATAGTATATCTTGAAAGCAAAATATGAAGTGACTTACCTAAACTTACACAATATTCAATTAACTTAAGTAATGTTGCAACGGCTTGCCCAATGGCTCAGGGTACAGTAAGGAATCTCCCTGCAATGCAGGAGACCCGGGTTTGACCCCTGAGCTGGGAAGATACTCTGGAGGAGGAAATGGCAACCCAGTTCAGTATTCTTGCCTGAAAAGTCCCATGGACAGAGGAGCTTGGCAGGCTACATTTCACAGAGCGGCAAGGAGCTGGACACGACTGAGCAACTATGCACACACCCAAGTGTCACGATCTCAAATATGAGTTCTTCAAGTGCATCATAAGGTTGCAGAAGTAAAATATCCAAAATAGCCAATGGGAAAGTAGATTATCTGAGGCACCATTTTACAATTCTGGGTTAGAGATACCACGTGCTTAAAAAATTCTTAGGCTGTCCAGACCTTGCATTGGTAATGGGGAGAATGAGTGAGTTAGCTTGCCTCCTGTAAAGTCAATGCACCTCCCTCCTCCAGACTATTAAAGCAACGGTGGCCCTTCAGTGTGCCGATATGAGATGCAGAGCTAATACAGGAGTAATCACTGCCTGCACACAGACATGCCTGTACTCTCTCCTTCACGTCCTCAGTGTTTCCCGTGTGTGCATCATGTGTCAGGGCACTGTTTTAAGCACTGGGTTACTTCACTGAACAAAGCTGTTGCCTTCACAGAGCTTATTATGTTCATGTAGAAAGACATACAATAAAGTATATGTTGCAGTATAGTGCCAGTGATAAATACCATGAAGAAACATACAGAAGACAGAGTGATGGAAAGAGATGCTGTTTTAGACAGTCTGGTCAGAAATGGGGGACATGAGGACAGAGGCCTGAAAGAAGAGAAAGGATGAGCCATGTTAATGTCTGCAGAAAAGTGTTTCACGTGGAGGAAGGAGCAAAGGCAAAGGTCTTGGTCAACCCAAAACAAGTGAACTTGGTACCCTGAAAACCAGCTGAAGGGCAGTATGACCGAAACACAGCACACAAGGAAAGTAGCATCAGGGCAGAGAGGTGGCCAGGAGCCAGGTCCCAGATCCTGCAGGGCCTACAGGTCCCGGTGAAAACTAGGTTTTATTGTTCAAGTGTGACGAGAAACCACTGAAGGTTTTCTGAGACTCTTTGCTTCCCTTCCCCTAAGACTCCTCAAGGAGTGGCATGACCAAAACTTTTGCTTTTTAAAAGATCACTTTGGTTGCTCTGGGGAGAACAGAGTCTATGGAGCAGAGAAACAAGGAGACCTATTAGGCGGTTACTGCAGACGTTCAGGAGAGAGAAGACGATCGTCTGGACTAGGCTTGTGAAAGCAGAGGTGGAATGACCCGGCAGGATTCAGAATGCATTTCACAAGTTGACAGGTTGCTGATAGACTGGGTATGAGATGTGACAGGAAAGAGTTAAGGACAATAGCAAGATTTGGGGGCATGAACCATCTGGTAATGGGTGTGGTGGGGCAGGAAATCAAGGACAGGATGTACACGTGGTGTCAACAGGCAGGTGGAGAGGCTGAGTAGGCAGCTGGCTGTACGAACTAGAGTTCAGGGTGAGACTGCAGATAGGGTCCAGGGACTGCAGATATAGCACTGTAGGCCATGAGATGGCATCAGATCGTCTGGTGGGCACACGCACAGAGGGAAGAAATGGGGCACTCCAATAATTAAGACTAACAAACCAAAAAGGTTTAAATATTTAAAACCAACAAACCAAATGCAGCAGAAAAGAATGAGAGCTTGTGGCAGGGATTTAGAAGGAAAACCAGGAATATATGTTCTGAAAGTCATGTAAAAAAATAGTCTGATGAAGTCTGAGGACAACTGCTGGGCTGCTAAGAGTTCAGAAAGATGCCTCTGAACTGAGCACTGAATGTGGCAATATGGAAGGCCCTGGGAATTTTGACAAGAGTGGTGCGGATGAAGGACCTATTGGAATGGTCCCATGTGAAGAGGAGGGGAGTCTGGAAGCGGACAAGTCTGCTGGCAGAGGGATTCCCCTTGCTCTTGCCCGCGTGGAGCACAGCTGAGATGCAGGCCCTGCCCACACCCGGCTCCCTACACCGCGGAGTGCAAAGTTGTTCTAATTTTTGACCTGACCTGCTGGCAAGTCCTCTTATTCCTGGCTGTCAGAGTGCCTTCTGTTCACTTCCACCAGCGCTGCTTCTCAACTGCAACAACTGCTGAACCCCACGGCTGATCTAATCCGTCCTCAACAGTGCAGCTGCCAGTTCCCATCTACTTCACCTCAGCCCTTTCCGATTCTTTTTCTGCTTTTCTTGTTTATCAGTTTCCTGTCGCTTCTTCCTACTTTTAATGACTGAGCAAGTGCTGACCTTTCAGATGTAATGTCAGCGATGAGTGGATGACTTCTCTTGCATACACAGCCTGACCACAATAAAGAGGCATGAGCTATCTCTGAAATTATGGATCTCACCTGTGTACAGCAGGTTTCTGAAGGCCTTGGGGCTGATCCACTGATGGGTTACTTGGAGATTTCAAGATCTCCTGAGGCTTCCTTTAGGCTAGTCCCCAGATGACTTCCACACTAGTGAGTACTGTAAGGCTTCATTCACATAATGGTAAATTTCTAAAAAGTAGGAACCACTTCTCAGGCTTCCTTACATCATCCATTCAACAGATACTACTGCAGCCTCTGTGAGGACACAGTGTGAGAGATACTGCAGCTGCAGAGAAGATGAATATAGCTACTCCCTCCATGGAGCATACAGTAGTCTAGCAGGACATTTACAAAAGCAAACATGGTGAAGTACAAAAGACAGAACATGGCAGGCAAATGCTTTCACAAGGGAATGCAGGATGCTCTGAAAACACCTTGCGAGAACAGCTTATTCCAATCTGCACATCAGAGAGGCGTCCCTCTATGTTTAACTTGTGAAGAGTGTGAGTTAGGTGGACTGAGACATTTGTGGGGAAGACCATGTACAAAGGCCCAGAAGTAAGTGAGAGCAGAGCATATTTGGGGATACTGACAAAAAAGTTACATACAGCTAAGTGTGTTATGTGTGTACCTTTGGAAGTGAGAGTGGGGCCCTCAAGGATGAGCAGAGACAGGCTGCTGCTGCTGCTAAGTCGCTTCAGTCATGTCCGACTCTGTGCGACCCCATAGACGGCACCCCACGAGGCTCCCCCGTCCCTGGGATTCTCCAGGCAAGAACACTGGAGTGGGTTGCCATTTCCTTCTCTCTCCAATGCATGAAAGTGAAAAGTGAAAGTGAAGTCGCTCGGTCGTGTCCAACTCTTAGCAACCCCATGGACTGCAGCCTACTAGGCTCCTCCATCCATGGGATTTTCCAGGCAAGAGTACTGGAGCGGGGTGCCACTGCCTTCTCCAGAGACAGGCTAGAGAGAAGGAAAGGCCAGACCTCAAGACACGTTAACAAACCTCAACCATATTCTGGGGTATGGACTCATTTGTTTTAAAGGTGTTTTTTCTTGGACGACCCAGATAATCACGAAGGTGTGATCACTCACCTAGAGCCAGACATCCTAGAATGTGAAGTCAAGTGGGCCTTAGAAAGCATCACTACGAACAAAGCTAGTGGAGGTGATGGAATTCCAGTTGAGCTATTTCAAATCCTAAAATGATGCTGTGAAAGTGCTGCACTCAATATGCCAGCAAATTTGGAAAACTGAGCAGTGGCCACAGGACTGGAAAAGGTCAGTTTTCATTCCAATCCCAAAGAAAGGCAATGCCAAAGAATGCTCAAACTACTGCACAATTGCACTCATCTCACACGCTAGTAATGCTCAAAATTCTCCAAGCCAGGCTTCAGCAATATGTGAACCGTGAACTTCCTGATGTTCAAGCTGGTTTTAGAAAAGGCAGAGGAACCAGAGATCAAATTGCCAACATCCTCTGGATCATGGAAAAAGCAGGAGAGTTCTAGAAGAACATCTACTTCTGCTTTATTGACTATGCCAAAGCCTTTGACTGTGTGGATCACAATAAACTGTGGAAAATTCTGAAAGAGATGGCAATACCAGACCACCTGACCTGCCTCTTGAGAAACCTATATGCAGGTCAGGAAGCAACAGTTAGAACTGGACATGGAACAACAGACTGGTTCCAAATAGGAAAAGGAGTACATCAAGGTTGTATATTGTTACCCTGCTTATTTAACTTTTATGCAGAGTACATCATGAGAAACGCTGGGCTGGAAGAAGCACAAGCTGGAATCAAGACTGCCAGGAGAAATATCAATCACCTCAGATATGCAGATGACACCACCCTTATGGCAGAAAGTGAAGAGGAACTAAAAAGCTTCTTGAAGAAAGTGAAAGTGGAGAGTGAAAAAGTTCAGAAGACGAAGATCATGGCATCTGGTCCCGTCACTTCATGGGAAATAGATGGGGAAACAGTGGAAACAGTGTCAGACTTTATATTTTTGGGCTCCAAAATCACTGCAGATGGTGACTGCAGCCATGAAATTAAAAGACGCTTACTCCTTGGAAGAAAAGTTATGACCAACCTAGACAGCATATTGAAAAGCAGAGACATTACTTTGCCAACAAAGGTCCATCTAGTCAAGGCTATGGTTTTTCCAGTGGTCACGTAGGGATGTGAGAGTTGGACTGTGAAGAAAGCTGAGCGCCGAAGAATTGATGCTTTTGAACTGTGGTGTTGAAGAAGACTCTTGAGAGTCCCTTGGACTGTAAGGAGATCCAATCAGTCCATTCTGAAGGAGATCAGCCCTGGGATTTCTTTGGAAGGAATGATGCTAGAGCTGAAACTCCAGTACTTTGGCCACCTCATGCGAAGAGTTACTCATTGGAAAAGACCCTGATACTGGGAGGGATTGGGGGCAGGAGGAGAAGGGGACGACAGAGGATGAGATGGCTGGATGGCATCACTGACTCGATGGACGTGAGTCTGAGTGAACTCCGGGAGTTGGTGATGCACAGAGAGGCCTGGCGTGCTGCGATTCATGGGGTCGCAAAGAGTCGGACATGACAGAGCGATTGAACTGAATAATAAGTAGAGGTAGGAGGGCTTCACTCTGTGACTGTATATACTCCCATAGTGCTGGGCATTTATTTTTACAATGCCACACGTCAATTTTGTAACTCGAATTTTTAAACAAAAAAACAAAGAAGGTTTTAAAAGATTATTCTAATTGCATTGTGGAGAAAGTGGAAGCGGGACAGGACTAGAAGCAGGGAGAACAGTTAGGCGGGTACAGCAATTAATGAGGCAGCGAGAATTAGAGCAATGGTAGTGGCTATGGAAAGAAGCAGGGTATAATTAGAAAGTAAAATTGAAAAATGCCGGTAAGGAGGAGGGAGAGATGGGAAAAGACAGCTAGACAAGTACTACCTATCTGTCCAACGGGAGCAGTGGCAGTGGCAGATGGCAAATGCGGTATCTTTCATTAAGTTTGGGGAAACACAGCATCACACAGGTGTAGGTGTACAACAGTTTAGATTTGGCAATAATAAGTTTGAATTGCATAGAGGACGTTCAACATGGAGTTAACACAGAAGTCTTGAATTTATAACTATGGAGAAGAAACTCTGAGTTGTAGAAAGAAAGGTAGATATTCCCAGCATATATACGGTAACTGAAGTACTGGGAAAGGATGAGATAGCCCAGGTATATGCAAAGAGTAAAAGAGAAGCCTGCAAAAAAAGGCAAAGGAAGAGCAAGATCTAAAACTGAATTTCTCATAATGTCCAGTGACCCATTTGCACCATAACCTCCTGAGAAGTTTGATTAAAATGTAAAGATCTTGGCTTCACCATCAACCTACTGAATCAGACAGTCTCAGCAACCTGGGAATCAGCATCTTAAGCAGGCACCTTGGATTATTTCTGTGCATAGTCAAGTTTGAAAGCCACGGATCTAGAAGATAAGCAGAGGCGGAAAAGCCCCCTGCCCCCCAAAAAATGGTTCAAGAAGGTGTGCTCTGCTCACCACCTAAGCAAAAATGAGAATTGGAGCCAATGGAAAAGAACATACCCTTCAAAGCACTGTGGGCTGGTGAAAAAAGGAAGTCGTCAATAAATATTTGTTCAATAAATAATTGGGAGAAGTACTTAAAGCTATGACCAATCTAGACAGCATATTAAAAGGCAGAGAATTACTTTGCCAACAAAGGTCCGTCTAGCCAAAGCTATGGTTTTTCCAGTAGTCATGTATGGATGTGAGAGTTGGACTGTAAAGAAAGCTGAGTGCAGAAGAATTGATGCTTTTGAACTGTGGTGCTGGAGAAGACTCTTGAGAGTCCCTTGGACTGGAAGGAGATCTAACCAGTCAATCCTAAAAGAAATGAGTCCTGAATATTCATTGGAAGGATAGATGCTGAAGGTGACGCTCCAATACTTTGGCCACCTGATGGGAAGAACTGACTCACTGTAAAAGATCCTGATGCTGGGAAAGAATGAAGGCGGGAGGAGAAGGGGACGGCAGAGGATGAGATGGTTGGATGGCTTCACTGACTAGATGGACATGAGCTTAAGTAAGCTCCAGGAGATGGTAATGGATAGGGAAGCCTGGCATGCTGCAGTCCATGGGGTCGCAAAGAGTTGGACACGACTGAGCGAGTAAACTGAACTTAAAGCTATAATTTATCTCTGTATATTTCCAAGCTATAACTAATCTCCCGTATAAACACAGTTAACACCTGGGTAATCTATAAGAAGAAAAATAATAGTGGGAAATAGCTTTAAAAAATGGATTGAGCAAGAAACACTTTGATGTCAACATTGAGGATAAATTCCAAAGGTTTGGCAGGTGCCTGGATAGTTAGTAACTAACCAGCATGACCTCTAGGACCAAGTAAATCCCTGAAGTGTAAAAACACAGAAACAGTGCTCTATGTCAAAAAGATGGGTTCCATTTTGAAAAGCATTGAAATGAAGTTGTTAGCTCCACAGTACCATACGGATGCTCTCTCCCAGATTAACCAAATCACTTAACATGAGACCAAAATTAAACCACTCCTTCACTTACAAGCTAGTAAAGATCAGTAAATAGAGATTTAGCCAGTTTGTCCAACTAAATATAATAGCTCTTCCTTAGGTTATATTATAGTTGCTGAAATAGTTGCTCATCAACTGTTCTTTCCAAGTTTGCTAGGCTTCAGAGCATTCATTTTGTAGGAAGCCTTATTTGTTCTGAGCAGTTAAAATGATCTGAACTCTGAAGACATCCCTTTGATAAGAGGCAGAATGATTAAGTGACCCCAAATTAACTCACATCTATTTAGGAACCTTCTCCATCCACCCACCCCAAATTTGAAGTTATCATAAAACATTTTGCAAAGGTAAAGCAAACTGGAAAAGAGAAGACATTGACTTCATTTGGTTTTATTTTTCTTTATATTCCTTCCTTTGTAGGTGTTACAAAGGTTAAGAGAAACCAAACCACTTCAAACTACATAAGCTGCTCACCTGCACGTAACCACGAATAAACACATCTTTACTTCTTGCTACCACTAAATGCCATTCATTAGTGTCTTTGGGTGACTTTCTCTCCTAGGAGTTGTACCATATATTCTTTAAGAATTTTTTCCAAATCTAAAATGCCAAGGGTTGATGCTCTAAATTTTTTAAAGTTTTTAGACTTCCATTTATGAAGACGCTATCAAACGTAATAAACCCTGTGTTAGGAGTTCAAATTCTTGATTCAGTAAGTCGACAACTAACTGGTAACATTTCAAAAGTTGATCTGTAAGCTGCTAATGTGGAAAATAAAGCAAAAATTTTCCCAAAGAAGTGATATGACAGGTGCGTGTGTGCGTGTGTGTGCGCGCGCGCGCGTGTGTGTGTGTGTGCACTCAGTTGCGTCCGGCTCTTTGCAACCCCATGGACAGTAGCCCGCCAGGCTCCTCTGTCCACTGAATTTTCCAGACAAGAATACTGGAGTAGATTGCCACTTCCTACTCCAGGGGATCTTCTTGACCCAGGGGTCGAACCCCAGAGGTTCTTAGGCTAATTCACAGAAGTTTATTTCACCTTCAATGCTGGTGAATTGCTAGACACTTTTGATTAAAAAAGAAAATAGGTGTCTCCATACTAGTAATTAAGCAAAAAGAATTGTCAAAATGAAACAAACAAAAAATTTATCTTGAAGTCATACAAAAGATCCACTGGCCTGATTACACTGGAGATCCTCCTAGTAACTAGATTTTAAGAATCTCACACCTCAAGCCCATAGATCACAAGTTAGGGACTCCTGCTTAAAAAAAGTGAGAGGATCTTACTAGTTTTCAGGCACAGGGACATTAGGAGTTCAGAAGCATGCCAAAGCCCGGAGCTTGGAGAAAAGCACAGAGGTGGAGGGGGGCCTTTTCTGAGAAGTCCTCTGACTGCAGTGGGAAATAGACTTGGTACTGGAGGGCTCTCTTCACATCCAGCTCTAGGACTCCCTGGACAATGCTCCTCAGAGTTCAGCGGCTCAGTAAACCAGAGCCTAAAAACATGGACGGTGTGCTTCCTAGCCAGAGTGGGGACTGTGGAAACGAAAAATCCCCTGAGTTGCCATGCCAAGTACTAGACACCTGCTACTGCCAGAAGCAGTCCCAGCTTTGACGGTTAGGAAGTCTAATGTTCGCTTCCTTGCCCTGACCCAAAGACCCATTTCAACCCCTCTACAGATCCAGGCCTTCCAATACATACGGCAGGTTTACACGTCTGCAACTTATGGGTGTTTATCTTTATCATCTAAGGCTTGAAACAGAAAAGCCAAAATAAATGTTATCTTCTTCTGGGAAATACTGCTTACTGTACTTCAAACTTTAACTATAATGATGGAAAATCTTCCTATCTAAGTCTGTATTTTGGGCAGTTCAGATTTTTAATTCATAAGCACTTCACATTCACTCTGAAAACAATGACCTATTATACCTAATTTGGATAGGTTTAAATACTGGGTGAAGAGTTTCAAAAGGTATTTGCAAAGGTCTGCTGTTTCAGTTTGTCCTTAACCCTTTCCCTAACTTTAAAAATGAAATCATGGGGCTCCTTGGGGGCCTTGCGCTTAGGATTTTGGGCTTTCATACCGGAGTTCAATCCCTGGTCAGGGAACTGAGATCCAGGAAGCTGTGTGGCACAGCCAAAATAAACAAATAAAAATGAAATCATACCACTGCTCTCAGCTAATACAACCAAAAACAAATAGCAAGGAGTTTGGCATTTCCGGTAAGACACAACATATATACTAAATTAGTTATGTTTCTGAAAGTATGAACAGATCTGAAAAAGTGAAAGTTGTTCAGTCGTGTCCCAACTCTTTGTGACCCCATGGACTAGTCCGTGGAATTCTCCAGGCAAGAACACTGGAGTGTACAGCCTTTCCCTTCTCCAGGAGATCTTCCCAACCCAGGGATCTAACCAAGGTCTCCCGCATCTGCAATATATGCAAATTCATGTACTAAAGAAATCTTTCAGTTCTTTGATAAATATATCCAAATGTGATAATTAATCAAAATCTAAATGAAGGTTTTGATTCTCCTGCATTCAAATTATGGCCAGAAAAGACAGCATGGGTAATGCATGCATAACTATCAGAGTGGAACTCAGAGACTGACCCTGATGTTCAACTCTCACTTTATTTACATGGGCTTTCCCCTCATATTAAATCCAACTTCCTTTCCCTAGCCTCTTACTGTTACACTGTAATCACCAACTTTACTTCTGGTATAAAATTTTGCAGTTGCCTGAACTTAACATTGTAAATGTTATTTAGCAAAGTACTGGACAATTCACTGAAGAGGATCACTAAAAAAAGGTGTATGTAGTAAAGAAATCTTGCTTTCCTAACTTTAAGCCTAACTACCAACTGTAGGGGTGACTTGGAAGAGACCCAGATGATTCTGTATATTTGCCCCTTTCTCAAGCAAGTTTCTAGTAACTCCCGCCTTTCCCCACCAAAACCCGATGTGCAAAAAGAAAGGCCGTATTGAAGAAACAAAAACCAAATCAGATTCAACTTTTCCACTGCAATGTTCAGCAAATATTACATTTCTACCAGCTTTCACTTTTCAGATAGGCCAGTTTCTCAGACGAACAGCAAGACATCAAAATGGGAAGGAGAAGTCAGGTGTCAGGGGGTATAAATAGCTGTGGCCAAAAACAATACTGCAAAAGAGCCAATAGGAGACAGCTCCCCCAAAAGCAGCAGGAGTGACTTAATTCCACATCCCCCTCCACCAGGGCCTCAGGGAAAACCATTATTGGGAGACAGAAGGACAGAAGCAATCAGGACTTGCAGAAAAAATTTCCAAGCTTCCGTTAGAGACGAATTTGTAAGTGTTGTCTAGGGTGTCTGAAACACACATATGTATTTTAAATCTCACCCGGTATGGCCATGAAGAGGAAATTTTTTCTAGTGCAATAACTTGGGTATAGAGAAACTGCCACCCAGTATAAAGAAGTCAGTCTTTTCTCAGATATACACTGAAAGCCACTCACCAAAACCAACACTGACTTTTAAACTGCTTTATTCATTCATTATATTTAAGACAAAATTTGCCATCACACGGTGGCTCTAAATGTGAACTTCAGTTTATACAAACGCAAGCCTCACCAAGCATTACATATAACCCGCGACTTTCACAGGACAATGGTTAATACATTTCGAACCAGCGGACCAAATGAAATTGCATGGGGCACACACGCCACTCTGTAAATGTTCCCTGGACTTTACAGGACTGCGCTTAAGTGCTGGAAGTCATTAAATGTACCGAGTTTCTGCAGCAGAATACACACTCATGCATTCTTCAAGCATCAGAAGCATTCACAAAATACAGGCCATCAGAAAGTTACGTAAGAAAAGCAGCCTCTCCTCTGAGTAATTCATTCAACCTTCCAAGAAATCACATATTCTCCTTGAGGGGCCGGGTCAAAGGTAGTTAAAGAAACTGGGCAAAGAACACTGGGAAACCAGGGCAGTTTACGGCTGAAAAGATGCACGCAACGCCACCAAAGGCATCCTCAAGCATTCCTTTGCAAACAGAGTGTGCGTGCGGTTTGTAATGAGCCCCTGCTGACCTGGGTAACGGTCCCAGCTGAAAGCACCCCAGCCTGACACGAACGCCAGCATGTGGGAGAGGAGACGGGGGAAGCAGCATTAGCTGACACACGGCCTAGGGGGGCCGAAGCCGTCACCTCCTTGGGACTCGCGCACAGCCGGGCGCTGCCACCTGCTTTCTACTTCCTCGGGGAGGGCTGGTGACGCGTGGGCCTGAGAGGCACCAGGGAAGAAATAATGAATCCGGTTTCTAAAGCCAGAGCGCCAGAAAAGGTCCCCAGGGCCCGATGCCCTCACCGCTGGGCGACTCTCCCCGAGCGGCGCGCGACCCCAGGGGTGGAAGGAAGCCTGAGAACTTGCAGACGGCAGAGGCCAGAGTCAGTCCACTAGCGGGGAAAGGGTGGGTCAGAGCGCGGGGGTCGCCCGAACCCCGACACCAGGACCGTGGGAAGGTAAGCTGGGGGCGGAGCCGCGCAGAGGCTAGTAGCCAGGGGCCGGGCCGGTCTGGGGAGTCTTTCCTCCCGAGCGAGGGCGGGCGGAGAGGGGCACCCTGGCCGCTACCTGCTGCTGGATCTTCCCGTCCTCCGTGACGACCCCGTGCGTGGTGGCGAAGGCCCCTCGAGCTGCCACACTCAGCAAGGCGGACAGGCTGAGAAACCAGCCTGGACTGGAGCACGGCGGCAGCTCGCACC
>NW_011484825.1:756451-757459 GCF_000754665.1 Bison bison bison
CATCTTGCCCCCCCCCGGCCCGGCGACTCGCACCGGAAGCGGAAGTGAGCCCCCGCGGTTCGCCATCTTGGGGAGGTCGACGCTAGAGGAGGAGGAGCCGAGGGGGTGCCGCCGGCTGACAAGCGGCTTCCTCCGCCTCTGTTTGGGTGACGCGGAAGCGATGGCTTAGGCCCTGTCCCAGTTTGGCTTCAGGTCGGAGACCGCTTTTTTATTATTGTTTTCTTGTGGTGCGCGATACGATCTTGTAGCGTGGGAACCAGAGGGAGAGAAAAGTGTTCCAGTTGGAGCCTCAGCAAAAATGAGAGGACTCAGAGCATATATGTATTGTTACTTTTAAAAAGATTATTTTTGTTTCTAATGGTTGGGAAGTAAAAGGTATGCTTTCGAAACACCTAAGGGAAGGAATAGGTTCTCTTTTATTCTGAAAATTTCACAATAGGGGGAGCTTCACAATTGGGAGGATTGTTAGTCTAGGAGAGCGCTGTCCAGTAGAAACGTAAAAACATAACGTGAGCCGTGAGCCACAACATAATTTAAAAAAAAAAATTGAGATAACCAACATTTGATTTAACCCACTATATGCAGTATATTATTAGTTCATTGTGAAATCTATAGAAACTACTGAAGTATTTGTTTTTGTACCATGTCTTCGAAATCGGTAGGTATTTTACACCTATCAGTTCAGTTCAGTCACTCTGTCCTTTCCTACTCTGCGACCCCATGGACTGCAGCACGCCAGGCCTCCCTGTCCATCACCAACTCCAGGAGTTTACCCAAACTCATGTCCATTGAGTTGGTGATGCCATCCAACCATCTCATCTTCTGTCGTCCCCCTCTCCTCCTGCCCTCAATCTTTCCCAGCATCAGGGTCTTTTCAAATGAGTCAGCTCTTCCCATCAGGTGGCCAGAGTATTGGAGTTTCAGCTTCAGCATCAGCCCTTCCAATGAACACCCAGGACTGATTTCCTTTAGGATGGACTGGTTGGATCTCCTTGCAGTCCAAGGGAC
>NW_011484825.1:757559-807274 GCF_000754665.1 Bison bison bison
TCCCAGCATCAGGGTCTTTTCAAATGAGTCAGCTCTTCCCATCAGGTGGCCAGAGTATTGGAGTTTCAGCTTCAGCATCAGCCCTTCCAATGAACACCCAGGACTGATTTCCTTTAGGATGGACTGGTTGGATCTCCTTGCAGTCCAAGGGACTCTCAAGAGTCTTCTCCAACACCACAGTTCAAAAGCATCAATTCTTCCGTGCTCAGCTTTCTCCATGGTCCAACTCTCACATCCATACACGACCACTGGAAAAACCATAGCCTTGACTACACAGACCTTTGTTGGTAAAGTAATGTCTCTGCTTTTTAATATGCTATCTAGGTTGGTCATAACCGTCCTTCCAAGGAGTAAGCGTCTTTTAATTTCATGGCTGCAGTCACCATCTGCAGTGACTTTGGGGCCCCCCCAAAAATAAAGTCAGCCACTGTTTGCACTGTTTCCCCATCTATTTGCCATGAAGTGATGGGACCGGATGCCATGATCTTAGTTTTCTGAATGACACCTATCAGCTCATCTAAATTCGGACTGGCCAGATTTTGGGAGCTTAATAGCTCCACATGTCTAGTGGCTACCTTACTGAACATCATGGGTGTAGATCTGGAGACTGGCAGCACTGGCATCACCTGGGAGCTTATTAAAAAAGCACATTCTTGGCTCTTATCTATGTCTCCAGCAGGTTTTCCCCTTTAACATGAACCCCACATGACTGGTATGTACATAAAAGTTTGAGAAGCACTTCCTTCTAGTGAACCAAACTGTGGGCCAAGCGGACTACCCTGATTCCAGTATTCTTTCCTGGAGAATCCCACGTGGACAGAGGAGCCTGGCGGGCTACAGTCCGTGGGGTCGCACAGAGTCAGACACGATTTAGCAACTGAACAACAACAAGGATCACTGGGGAGTCATCTTAGAATTCTGCCTGTCGCAGGTTCTGACTGCCAAGTCCCACTCCTCTAGTCTTACTGAACTATGTTTTGAGTGTCACAGCAACCCTTAGAAGTGCTTTTGCTCATCTTATTTCCTGCCTTTAGGAACAAGATGAGCAAAAAGCAACTTTCCTTGCTCTTTAAAAGAAAAATATATATATATATATTATTTAAGGTACAGCTTAAATCCTGAATTGTAGAAAAAAATCTCTCTACTGCTATTTGCTTCCTCTGAATTCTGTAACACTAATGCGACAATATCAGGTTTCTTTGTGATACTACTTTGTACATTTTGAACAGCTAAACTCTTGAGTAGTTCTTCCTTCAACCAGCTAGACTGGAAGTATCTGGGGGCAGTATAGGAAATGTGTTTTTATTTTTATCTTCTATAAAGGTTGATACTTAAGTGGTTAGTTTATTTCATTTTTGTACTCCCCAAAAGGTAGCTTTCCCATTTTATGTGAAGAAAACAATGAAAAATTCTAACTCAAATAAAACTGTTGCTGCCAGTTTTTGACATCAAATAGATCACTTGTGTGCATGCTCAGTCGCTCCAGTCATATCCAACTCTTGGGACCCCATGAACTGCAGCCCACCAGGCTCCCCTGTCCGTGGGACTCTCTAAGCAAGAATACTAGAGTGGGTTGCCATGCCTTCCTCCAGGGGATCTTCCCAACCCAGGGATTAAACCCTCCTCTTTTACGTCTCCTGCATTGGCAGGGGGATTCTTTACCACTAGCGCCACCTGGGAAGCCCAGATCACTTGTTACCCTTCTTTTTATTCTAAGACCTGATATTTCTTTTTCCATTTTAAGTACATATTTGTTCTTTATGGTTAGATAAAACCTTTGGAAATATAAGATGGTAGTTATCAAAGTTGCTAATAATCTGTAAATTGTGATTCAATTCTTAGTTGAACAAATGATAGGAAAGCTCATCAGATCAGATCAGTCGCTCAGTCGTGTCCGACTCTTTGCGACCCCATGAATCGCAGCACACCAGGCCTCCCTGTCCAAAAGCTCATAACTGCATGTAATTTGGCCTTTCAACATAAAATATTTTAGCAAATATGCCCTTTGTCACTATCATAAATTATAGACTTTTTAAGCTGAGACTTGAACAATGGTAAAATGATCTTGCTGAATTATTCATTTCCTCCCTGGGGCCACTTTATCTGAATGTTGCAAAGGATCTGTACTTTTTTATTTCTTAGAGAAAATACTTAAGATATAAATATTCCTGAGAGAGTTATTATAACACCCTGGTTTAAATTCTGCTGATTATCTTTTGCTTCATGGTGAACCAACGTAAATCTTTGTGGCATAAATTTTAAGCTTTAGACCATGATTTATTATATTTCATAGTTTGTTTGGCTGGACTCAGCTGGTAGTTCTGCTCCTCCTGCTGTTAGTTGGGGGTCACTCATAAGGCTGCATTCAGCTGGGACCTCGGCTGGGACTGGAATGTTCCCCAATGCCTCCACTCATGTCTAGTGCTCACCTGGAATAACTGAAATGGCTAGGGTTGTCCGGGCCTCTGTCTCTCAGTCCCAGTAGTTACAGAGATTTCTTACATGGTGGCTCAAGGCTCCTAAAGAGTGAAGTAGAAGCTCCTTGAGGGCCAGGCCCAGAATTGGCAAAGGGTCACTTCTGTATTCTATTGATCAAAAAAGGTAACAAGGCTAGCCCAGATTTAAGGGGAAATGGAAATAGACTCATCTTGATAGGTGAAGCAGCATGTTTGGTTAGGAATAGAAGGAACTATTGGCAGCCTGCTACTGCTGCTGCTAAGTCGCTTGTCGTATCCGACTCTGTGCGACCCCAGAGACGGCAGCCCACCAGGCTCCCCCATCCCTGGGATTCTCCAGGCAAGAACACTGGAGTGGGTTGCCATTTCCTTCTCCAATGCATGAATGTGAAAAGTGAAAGTGAAGTCTCTGTCGTTTCCGACTCTTGGCGACTCCATGGACTGCAGCAGTGTAATTAATTCCTTTAGTGATTTTGAATTGGTGGGGGTTGAAAGGGTGAATTTCTGTACTAGGAAGGGAGGCTAGTCACAGAGGAAGGGCTATATAGGTATATCTCCCAACAGCTGTATGCAAAGTGAAGAAGAGTTTCAACAGGGAGACAGAGGATACCTAAGTAGTAATTTCACTAGAAATTATGAAATACAGTAATTTCATTTAGAAATAGTTTGTCAGTAGCTTGTCAGGGAGTCTGAAGCACGAGGACTACTTTGGATGAGACCAAGTGTCAAATCAGCTCTGGATTCTAACTCACAGTGACACCAGGGCTGCTCTGAGCGTATTATGATTGTCAGCCTCAAAAGAATTTTCCTGATGCAAACATAAAAAATCGCACAGAAAACCCCCAAATGCCGAAAAGACAGCGTATGGAATAGGAGAAAATATTTGCAAATGTGTGACAGTGATGGGACAGACAAGGGCTTAATTTCCAAAATATATAAACAACTCATACAACTCAACAACAAAAAAACAAACAACCCAATCAAAAAATGGGCAGAAGACCTTAACGGACATTTCTCCACAGAAGACACGTGGATGGCCAGTAGGCATGTGAAAAGATGCTCTACAGCACTGATTATCAGATAAACGCAAATCAGAACTACAGTGGGGTACCACCTCACACCAACAGAATGGCTGCCATTAAAATGCCTACAAATACCAAATGCTGGAGAGGGTATGGAGAAAAGGAAACCCTCCTACACTGTTGGTGGGAATATAAGTTGGTACAGCTACTAGGGAAAACAGTATGGAGTTCAGATAACTAAAAACAGGATTTTTTTAATGCTATGATCTAGCAATCCCTCTCCTGGGAATATACCTGGACAAAACTATAATTCAAAAAGATACATGCCTCCCCACCCCATGGCAACACTGTTCACAATAGCCAAAACATGGCAACAACCTAAATGTGCGTCAACATATGAATGGATAAAGAAGATGTGGTGTATATATATACACATACAGTGGAATGCCACTCAGCCATGAAAAGAACAAAACAATGCCATTTGCAGTAGTAACATGGAGACAACTAGAGATTATCATACTAAGTTGTCAGTAGAAGAAAGATAAATACCATAAATACCATACAATATTACTTACGTATGGAATCTAAAATATGGCACAAAAGAACTTATATTCAAAACAGAAACAGACTCAGCGACACAGAGAACAGACTTGTAGTTGCCAGAGGGGTGGCGGGGAGGGAGAGGGCTGGACTGAGAGTTTGGGGTTGGTAGATGCAAACCATTACATTCAGAATGGATAAACAACAAGGTCCTAATATATAGCACAGAGAACTATACTCAGTATCCTGTGGTAAACCATAATGGAAAAGAATATTAAAAAAAGAGTGTATATATATAACTGAGTCACTTTGCTGTATAGCAGAGATAGGCACAACATTGTAAATCAACTACAGTTTAAAATAAAGAATTTTCTTGATACAGACTTACCAGCCATTAATTTACCCAAATTCTTGGAGCTGTTAATACATTTGGGAACGAGAGTTTCTGTGGAGTGATTGTATTGTGACTGTTCAGTCTCTAAGTAACTAAAGGTCATATCCACCCCCACCCCCAGTTTTTACTCCTTCACATACACCCAACTTTCAGTGTTCTGACTTGAATCTGGACAGTGATTGAATCTGGGCTTCCTTGGTAGCTCAGTTGGTAAAGAACCCACCTGTAAATGCAGGAGGCCCAGGTTTGATTCCTGGGTTGGGAAGGTCCCCTAGAGAAGGGATAGGCTACCCACTCCAGTATTCTTCGGCTTCCCTTGTGGCTTAGCTGGTAAAGAATCCGCCTGCAATGAGGGAGACCTGGATTCAATCCCTGGGTTGGGAAGATCCCCTGGAGGAGGGCATAGCAACCCCCTCCAGTATTCTTGCCTGGAGAATCCACATGGACAGAAGAGCCTGGCAGCTCCAGTCCAGTTCCAGTTCAGTCACTCAGTTTTGTCCGACTCTTTGTGACCCCATGAACTGCAGCACACCAGGCCTCCTTGTCCATCACCAACTCCCGGAGTCCACCCAAACCCATGTCCATTTAGTCTGAGATGCCATCCAACCATCTCATCCTCTGTCGTCCTCTTCTCCTCCTGCCCTCAGTCCTTCCCAGCATCAGGGTCTTTTCAAATGAGTCAGCTCTTCCCATCAAGTGGCCAAAGTATTGGAGTTTCAGCTTCAAAATCAGTCCTACCAAGGAACACCCAGGACTGATCTCCTTTAGCATGGACAGGTTGGATCTCCTTGCAGTCCAAAGGACTCTCAAGAGTCTTGTCCAACACCACAGTTCAAAAGCATCAATTCTTCGGGGCTCAGCTTGCTTTATAGTCCAACTCTCACATCCATACATGACTACTGGAAAAACCATAGCCTTAACTAGATGGACCTTTGTTGACAAAGTAATGTCTCTGCTTTTTAATATGCTGTCTAGGTTGGTCATAACTTTCCTTCCAAGGAGTAAGCATCTTTTAATTTCATGGCTGCAATTACCATCTGCAGTGATTTTGGAGCCCAGAAAAATAAAGTCAGCCACCGTTTCCACTGTTTCTCCATCTATTTGCCATGAAGTGATGGGACCAGATGCCATGATCTTCATTTTCTGAACGTTGAGCTTTAAGCCAACTTTTTCACTCTCCTCTTTCATCAAGAGGCTCTTCAGTTCCTCTTCACTTTCTGCCATAAGCATGGTGTCATCTGCATATCTGAGGTTATTGATATTTCTCCCGACAATCTTGATTCCAGCTTGTGCTTCCTCCAGCCCAGCATTTCTCCTGATGTACTTTCCATGTAAGTTAAATAAGCAGGGTGATAATATACAGACTTGACGTACTCCTTTTCCTATTTGGAACCAGTCTGTTTTCATGGGGTTGCAAAGAGTCGGATACGACTGAATGACTAAGCACATGATTAAATTCAAGTTAATTCTATTCAAACCATTTAGTGAGTTTGTGCCCTTTGATCTTATCCATCACTATAGCATACTAAGTTTTAGTTTTTTCTTCTAGAAATACCATTCCCTCTTTTATTTGCTTTTCTTGGTTCCAATTCTACTTAACATTATTTCTTGAACACAAATTGCAACTGTATGTAGTAGTCTATCTTGGCTTTGTCTCGTCTTGTTTCAATTATCATCTATGATGAACAGAATTTTACTTGATTTTATTTGTGGCTATATTAGTTTTAAACATACAACTTCTAGGAATAAGTCTAGAGTTTCTTAGGGTTTTGATAGAATTCATTTGTCTAAGTTTTAGCTTCTGTCACACTTGCTAGAATTAAATCCCACTTGCTGTTTTCTACATGTCAGAAGAGAAAATAGGAAGGATAGTGAGCTGAGGGAGCACCCAGGGGCCCTGCACCCAGCTTGGGCAGAAAGGCTTCCCATGGGGAGTGAAATCTCGTCTGACCTGAAAAAGGAATGTTAGCCTGGTGAGTGCAGGAGGGAGAATCAGGGAACAAAGGTTTTCCAGACAGAGGTGCCTGCCCAGTATCAGAAAGAGCCCCTTGAGTTACTGAAAGTAGTTCACCACAGATGAGTTTAGGAATTCTGGGATTATGAAGCTAAGCACTGGTATTCTTAAGGCCAGGTGTTCTGCATGTTTTATTGCCTCTATTTCAAATGCCCTTCCTTGAAATCTCCACTAGGCTGGCTCCAAATCATCATCTAGGACTCAGCTCAAATGAGTTCCACAAACTTTTTCTAACCATTTCTATGCTAGCTCTTAGAGACATTCACCTTAAATGCTTCAGGGTCCTCATGAGGCTTCTCTCTGAAATCAGCTTATCAGGCTCTGCATAACAGGATGTAAACTCCATGCAAATTTGCCTATCTTGTTCACCACTATATCCTCAGGATAAAACACTGCCTTCAAGTTACTACTTACTGAATGCTTCAGTTCAGTTCAGTTCAGTCGCTCAGTTGTGTCCGACTCTTTGCGACCCCATGACTCGCAGCATGCCAGGCCTCCCTGTCCATCACCAACTCCCGGAGTTCACTCAGACTCATGTCCATCGAGTCAGTGATGCCATCCAGCCATCTCATCCTCTGTCGTCCCCTTCTCCTCCTGCCCTCAATCCCTCCCAGCATCAGTCTTTTCCAGTGAGTCAACTCTTTGCATGAGGTGGCCAAAGTACTGGAGTTTCAGCTTTAGCATCATTCCTTCCAAAGAAATCCCAGGGCTGATCTCCTTCAGAATGGACTGGTTGGATCTCCTTGCAGTCCAAGGGACTCTCAAGAGTCTTCTCCAACACCTTACTATGTACCAAACATTGTTTTCAGTGCTTTCAGTTATCAGTTAACAAAACGTAAAAACCCTAACCTTTGTGGCATTCTAGCTACGTTGTATTTTACCATGGGGAGACACTAAAAATACAGTATATTTTAAATTATATAATTTTGTTAGAAGTTGGCAAATGGTCCAGAGCACATAGAGTAGGTAAGTGGATTCTGGAGTCTTGGCAGGAAACAAAGCAGGCGTTGTGCTATTAAACAGGATTCTTTGAGATGACCTTTGAGGAGTTGAAGCGGTGGAGTTAGGCAGATATGACTAGAAGGAACAGCTAGTGCAGATTGCAAGGTAAGTGTGTGTCTTTGCCTAGCCTGCATGAAGCTACTGGACAGAGTGGTGGAGGATAAGAGTAGCAGCTGAGGTCAGAAACTTTTGATTTTTATTCTAAAATGAGGAAGGAGTCATGGAACATCTTCAAGTAGAAGAGTGGATGTTTCTTTGTTGCTGTGTTTAGAGCAAGCTATAGAGTCAAGTGTAATAGCTTGGAAATCAATCAGGAGGCTATCGTGAAACTCCAGGCAAGAAAGGATGGACATAGACATTTGGCAGTCCTCAGCACGTAGATGGTATTAGAACCATAGGAATGGATGTGATCACTGAGCGAATTTAGGTAGCTTGTACTGATCCCTCCTTGGTGCTTTTTAACAAAGGCTGGAAAATCTTTTTAATAAAGTCTGGTAGTCAAATCAAGAAGTTGCTTTACATACTGAGGGAAGAAATTATTCCATTATGATCTGTCAAGTATCTGATGTTTTGCTTTGATAGAAACAACCCAGTTCTTTTTTCAGAAGGTTATTAGCTTCTAAAAATAAACCCCAAAGGCTGAAGATTAAAGATAACTGGCAATACTGAATTCTTTGAGAAGAGCAGTATTTTGTCCATTTTTGTATTTTCATGGTCTGACAAACTGTTTGGCACATGAGAAGCAAGAAATGTTAATGAATATCAAGAAACTGAAGTTACCATAATGATAACACAAGACACAAAACAAAATTACAAAAGGAAATTTATTTCAAAAGCATAGGGGAACATTTACATTTGAACAAAGTGATAAACAGGTGTCTTGCAAAAGAAAAAAATCCATGGCATGAAGTTTTTCGTTCAAATTTTTAAAGCAAAAATAACCTAAGGTGTGCACTATTGCTTTAGGAAAGGGAAGGGGAACAATGAGGCGGTAAGGGAAGGAACACAGTCAACTTAATATCAAACTTTAGAAAGTAAAGTCACTTTTTAGCTCTGAGTTTACAAATATTAAAAAGAAAAAGAGGAAAAATTATACTTAATGTTCAAATTTATATAAATGTAGTCCCCAAACAGCTTCTGTACTTGAAATGGCTTTAGGCCACTGGCTGATCTGACTCTAAGGTCCAGACTACCTGGTCACAGTTGTCAAATGGCAATTCCACGTTCCTATATCTGTTCAGATTCCAAGGGAGCTTAAGTCCAGCTCATAGTCTTTTGGAATGTTTAGAGATTATTGCCACCACTCCATAGTCAAGCTGACCAACTTCTTTTGCTCACTTGTATCATTCTAGTCTTCAAAAAACATTTTCTCCAGAAACATGTGCAGTAATTCTAACAAAGGGTTGTTGTTTTTTTTTTTTTTTTTGTCTATTCCCCCAATATAGAGGTAACAGTAATGAAGACACCTGCATTGGAATCACAAACTATTCCTCAAAAAATAGGTCAAACTACTAGAAAATGTCATTCAGGCATTAGAGTTGAATAACAAACCTGGGGAGGGAAGATTAATTGTGGAACAAAAATATATGAAACATTCAAATGCAGAGCAAAGGGCCTATGCTACTAAAAATGCCCATGACAATTAAACACTCCACAAACCCCCCATCTGTTGTTTTAACCTAGATTCTATTGACTACCTTATACAATAATTTTGATTAATAACCTGAGAAGTTAAGATCTTGAAAGTGGCAAAAGCAAACTGCGAGAGCACCCCTTACTTACTGGTGTATTACATTCCCAAGTCACTCTTCCTGGGCTGCCCTGCTTATCAAATCCCCAAATTCTAAAGTACTCTATTTCATCCTGCAGAAACCTGTATGTACATCAGACTCAGTATTTGGGCTGTATTTCTCCAACAGGGATCTCAACTTTATCTTTGAAAATGCAGCCTTTGTTTATTTTTAGTTTTAAATAACAATAATCATGTAAGTGCAACTGACTCAAAAGCCCTCACTACTGGGAGGAAAACCTAAATAACAAGTGAATAATGAATTCAGCCTCAAGAGGATAATCACCGTGTCAAAGACTACCCGTTCCTGGAATTAAAAAAAAAAAAAAAAATTACTTATGTTGTATAGTCAAGTTCCACAGCATGCATATATGTATATACACACACACACAGATATATGCTCATGTATGTATGTATATTATACATACACATTTCTAGGCAAATAGTAAGATCCCATATTCAAAAGTTTATATCACAACATATGGAGAAGAGTTAAGTAAGCAGTGCAAAGCAACTTACTTCTTCCTAAAAATGTCAAGTCATTTCTACATTTTAAGAAAGTTGATTAAGTATTTTTGTTTTTCTGACACGCAGGAATACTGTACCATTGCCTAGCAGCTTTATTAAATAACCATGAAAATAAATGTTAAGTCTGACCATTACTCTTCTCCATATGTTGGCGTGGGGGAGACAGAGGGGACAGGAAAGTCAGGAACCTTTCAGCACTGATGATCTTTACCAGTTATCAGAAATGGACTGAATTTTATTACAGTTTAGATCTGAATAGCTCTCAATAACAAATTATCAAGATGTTTAAAAGATTCACAATGTGAAGTCTGAATAATGACGATATTGCAAAAACAAGTAAAGATTGCAGACAAAGCATCCAAAAATATCGCTGTGGTTTTTACCTTGGACACAACCATGGTTTGTTACAAAAGTAGATCATACATACAAAGGTATAAAGAACAGTAAGTTTTTAGCTGAAGGCAGCAGTCTTTTTAAAGGGACACCCCCGGCAATCCAATGAGTAGTAGAATTAAGTATATAAGCTCATGACAATGCTGAAGAATGTGACTTCTCATTCAGTAGAGTCTTCCCCGACTACGATTTCCTCGTGCTCCCCAACCTCGGCCACCTCTACTTCCCCTGAAGGCTCCTCTCTGCTCTACGAAAAAGCGAACAAGGGTTTAGGTCTTGTTCAGGACTTCACGGGACAGCACACACAGAAGAAATGTAGCTGGAAGCTCTGAATGTAGCAGTAGGCTCTGTAAAAACAGTATGGTATTCTGCGAGCACATCTACAAGTTCAAATCTTTACATAAAACCAGGGCATCATATATGCCAAAGCGCATTAAATCAAGGTACCAAATACATTCATAGTATATACTCAATTAAATGTACCCCATTAAAGATATTTCAAGGTGACAATGTTAATGATAACTACATTTAGTTCTTTATTGTGGTGCCTATCACAAAGATAACTAATGAAACTATAAACGTGTCTATATTTAATATGGATTAAAGCTATAGGCCTTCAAAAGTTAGCGTCATATATGTAAAATATCTTAAACTACCACTGATCAATTCTGAAAAGTTAGGCTAGAGTGAAAAATGTACCTTTCAAATGCAATGAAAAGGTAATCTGTTTGGGTCACCACATTGAAAAATAACGTTACAATTTCTGACAGCTTTTCTCACTGCTTTGTCAGCTACGTATGAGCTGCTCAGAGTGCTGCCAAAAAGGTTGTTATGTATATGTTACAGTGTTTGGGTTAGTGATGTAAATTAAGCATATCTCTTGCTGAAAAATCAAGTCACTTGGATCATATGGTAGAATGAGTCCTTGATTTACTCGTCAGTCTGTTTCACAGGTCCAGAGGAGTCTTTCCAGTGAAGAAAACTGATTGACCTTATCAGCAAGGCTGGACCTTTCATCATACACAAATGAGTAGGAGTCTCAAACTTCTAATTCCAGAGACCCAGTCTCCTCATTGGAACCTTCAAACTTCCTCACTGCAGGAATCTTGTTAGGAGCAATAAAAAGAACCCGCTGTTGCCATTTTTGATCCATAATGTTGGAGGCTTGAAAAATTCCTATCCAGTCAGTACTGCAATCCATTTTTTGCCATTATGGCTAGAATTATGTTACTGTTTTTGGGTGATGCTTTATTTTTTCTCTCCAGAAACTGAGTTAGAAAACTAACTAGACCTTTCCCCAGCTTAACCAATATTTACCTGTCAACAGAATGGAATCTGATTCAAAGTCACCTCTCACGTCATGATACATTTTTCTAAATTGATTGGTATGCCAACTATTTAAATGAAACCATCATGACCTATCATATTCAAAAAATCACTTTAATGATCTTTTTAATGGTTTCAAGCTTAAACTAATACAGCTACTAGTTAAAATTATACTTTAAAAAATTATTTTAATATTCAAAAAAGGTAAAAGTTGAAGGACACAAGTCACAAAATATAGAATTAGTACTTGTGGGTTACCAGGGAACTCTGTTCCACAGGAAGGAGAACTAAACATGGGTATGTGCAAATACTTTGATTGAAAATGCACCAGGAAGCTGGACTACGTTATGGGAACAAACACCTTTTGATAAAGAAAATAATAGAGACAATGGTTAGTAAAGTGCAAAACTTTGATAAGGAAAAAAGTCTATGCCTACATGGACTCAAAGACCAATTACAAATTCTGGCTCCTTCTCTGCATGGAACTAGCTCAGGCCCATGACACTGGCACAGTCTATTTTCTTTGCAGCAGGCTTGGTCACTGTAGTAAGACAGTGATATAATAAAATTGAGTTTGGCTGACATAGAAAAGTAGAATTTCAATGATTAAATATGGGTAATAAAGTCTAAGTATTAAAGACTCAACACAAAACATTTTTCTCCCTCTGTCCTGGCACAACACTGACATCGCAGGAAAAAAAACCCAACACTGTTTCTCTTTCCTCCTGACCCACTGTCAGTTCCCTAAGGAAAGGACATTAAAAAGGTAGAAAAATTTGAGGTAGATAGGTCAACTAATTTTCATCTGTAATACTGAGAACTGTTTTCTGCTGAATGGGTGAAAGAAATCCAAGAAAACTCTTCAAATTGTTTCTGTGAGAATACTTATAACCTGATACATCTCAACTCCCCCAAATAAAAATACTAGCAGAAATTTGGTTCCTACTTTCCAATAAGAACAATCAGAGTTTAGTTTGCTTTGTAACTCAATTTATGACAAGCACTCCGATTACAAGGTTGCTCCTGTAGGAGTATTAAAGTACAGGAACACCAGACACAAAAGGCAGTTAACAGGCGTGTTTGTTGTTCTGTTACTTTGCTGACTAAGGAACAACTGAAGCTGTAAGTGACTCCTGGATTTTTTCCTTGGCCTTGCTGTGTGGCTTATGGGATCTTATTTCCCTGACCAGGGATTGAACCCCAGGCCCTCAGTGTGAGGTCGAAGTTCTAACCACAGGATGACCAGGAAATTCCCTGATTTTTGTCTTCGGTAAAACTGCTCCCCTCCGCCCCACCCATATTGATAATTAAAAAAATCACATACAACCTAAGGCTTTGCATTTTTCAAATCTCTTTTCCACATGCATTACATCATCTGATTCTAAGGCAGGCAGTGAATGTCACAGTGCAGAATACTCATGGAAATTCAGAGTAACTGACATGCCTAAGTGAAAATAAATACAATTCTCTATATATTTCCATAGTTGATTACATTCATCTAAATCAAATGAAGATGGTATCTGAGAGAACAGCTGATGTTAAGAAAGGTTTTGATAAATACCACATTAAGTCATACAAGTGACAGAGGACAGACAATATTTAGTGCAATGGAGTAACAGAATCTTTTCCATTTACAAAATGCTATCATTAATATTTTTTGAAGTTTTTAAGCTCTCTGCTATCCCTATTTTTCAGATAAGACAAGAAGCCAAGAGAGGCATGTTTGCCTATTATTATGTAAGTAAGAGTTCAGTGATCTTTTCTACACTAAAGTTGCCTCAGAGAGTCTGATTGGAGTTTAAGGGTTTATTTCACAATCTGAAATTGCCTTTTCATAATCTTTTTACTTGGATATTGGAGGAATTTTGCTTTGCTATTTTAAGAAGGCATTTGCTGCTGCTGCTGCTAAGTCGCGTCAGTCGTGTCTGACTCTGTGCGACCCCATAGATGGCAGCCCAACAGGCTCCCCCGTCCCTGGGATTCTCCAGCCAAGAACACTGGAGTGGTTTGCCGTTTCCTTCTCCAATGCATGAAAGTGAAAAGAGAAAGTGAAGTCTCTCAGTCGTGTCCGACTGTTCTCGACCCCATGGACTGCAGCCTACCAGGCTCCTCCATCCGTGGGATTCCCCAGGGAAGAATACTGGAGTGGGGTGCCACTGCCTTCTTCATAGCAGGCATTTACTTAATGTCAAATGATCTCATCCTGGAAACAATTATAGGGAGTATATGCTTCAGAATGTACTTTTTTGGGGAATAATTACTGTAGAATAATTCTGATTGGTAACCAAGACCAATCACAAGTATGCTTGGTTCTGGATATTAAACTTTGTCTTCTTAAGCAAGATTAAGGATCTGAGTCAGTGATATTTATGTTCATTCTTCTTTATAAGCCAATGAGACAAACCACTTCTGATTCAACAGCCCTGGGAGAGACTGGACTGGTGAGAAGTCGACAGGAGGACTGCACTCTGGGCAGTGGAGGAGACTGCAAGAGGACACATCTTTGCTAGACGGTGCTTCACCGTCTGACTCTACCTCCCAGGACTCCTCCTTCTGAAGTAGTACAGAAAACGGGAGGGCAAGCAGTAGGCTGACGAGGTCCAAGAAGAATCATTAATACCACATCTGCCAGGGACTCTATCTGTCCCTGAGGGAGAATGGACAACATTTCTTGCTTTGAAGCTAAAACAGGGAAAATCAGGAATGGATGGTTCATGTCATCTTCCTTCCTTTTTTTTTTTTCCTATTGGCATCTCTGAATACAATTTTCAGGTTCTTGGTGTTACATGCTCAGCTCAGTGAACCCACAAGGGTGAGTTAGAAAGGAATAGGATAAGGTGTTTTCCCAGCAGTTCAAGTTCCCCAAGCTAATGCAAAAAAAGTACCCTGAAAGAGCTATGATACTCTTCAATTATACTTAAAATCAAGCACAACACAGTTTCTGCCTAATCTCTCATATTTCTTGTACCCAAACGGAAACGCTCACCATAATTAAAGTTGCTCAAATTGCTGCTATATTTCCCACTAGGAGGATTATAAATCTGCCTGGCATCCCTTTTTGGTCCTGCTGAAGATTTCTTGGGAGGTGAACCTGAAGTTGTATCTTCAGTGGCTCTCTTTTGCCTATAATGGTAGGAAGAGCAGCATTGAAAAAAAAGTCTTTTATATCAGAAGCTAGCAATATATTTATTAGTTACAAAAGACATCCTAAAGATGACAGTCATGTCAGAAAAAAGGAAATAACATCTGATGTCATCAAATTAACTCTGCTAAAGTTATGGAGACATTGTCAGAAGGGCATTTACAAGGCTTCAAAACAATCTGAAATATGTATCTTCACAGATTATACACAAGTGACTCATTTCATAGAACTTATCAGAAAAGTCTTATGCCACAGCAATACAATGGTTTGAAAATTCCAGAGTTGTATTCCGCCAGTTTATTTTATAAATACCAGGTTAGATTTTCTATTTAAGTCATGCTTCTAATAGCTATATTTTAACATCTTATTAAGAATCATTTAATAATGTACCATTTTGTACAGGAAATGCAATAATCTGAATTCAGACTTTTCATATTTATAAATCAAATATTAGAACACTTTAATCCCTTTTAAATGTTTCTTACCCAAGTTCAACCTTCTGTACAGGCTTCCAGGATAATGTTACTGTGCTCTTATAAGAAGGAGGAATATGGAAGAGATCCTGAAGAAACAAAAGGAAGAGATTTCTAACATATCTGGTGGTGTGGAAAGTGGTAGTAAGGATAGGAAACAGGAAGACACATCTGTAATCTTAGGAAAGGAAAGTAATTCATCCCATTTGCTTTTGTGCTAATGACTAAAACAATAACCTAGGGAAAAAAGTGCAAGAGGAAAGTAAACAAGGACAATTTTGTTTACAAATGACATATATTACCTAATTAATGTTATTTTGTGCACATTTAAGAAACTGCAGCTAACTTTTTTCAAATGTCATTTCAGGTTACAGGACAAAATATCAATCTTTATCAACTTCAATCAAATCTCCAAGTGGTTTCTTTTGCACAGATGCAGTCACTAATGTGCTTTAAGGAAAATATAATGGTGCAATCTGCATTTGCTATTGCAGATTTTTAAGTGGTTCAATACTAGAACAAAATTAATGGTCTGGGTAATCATGTTTTTCTCCCCCTCAAATATCTATATATTACCAATAATGAAAAAACCCACGTTATTTAAATACTAAATTATCAATATATGGTAATGAAAATATTTGCTAAATTTAAATACTGAAATAATTCAGAAGTGAAATAATCTAATCCTCATTATACCCTCAAAACTATGATGAATTTATATTTATCATTTTACCCTAATTTTTATATATAGGTAACATCTGATAAAAGTAAACTGAGTTTCTTTCACAGTATTTGTTTAAAGTATTCTAAACATTATCTTCAACTTTGATTTGTGGTATCAGTTCAAATAAAGTAAAATCTCACATTTTAATGTATTAATTCACCATTTCAAACTATGATTTATATTTAAGATTTGAAATAAATGGAGCCTATTATAAAAATTTTCTTTGAGGTGTGAGTCAGTTTTCTTCCCTCTTAAATGCCCTTTCCCTTTTCCTCTTGGCACTGATAATTCATCCCTTAATATCTCACTGTTTTCTCTGAAAAGTTCCCTTTCTCTTCTGATAAAAAGTAAGTATTCCATGGGCTTTTTACCAGACTACTTTTAAGACATACCACTGGCCCTGATTTTGTTACTGTCAGGCTTTGTGCTGTAAGTGTAACAAATATTTCTTTCTCCTACCTGGCTATAATACTGTTAACTTGTGACAGTACCGTTAACCTATGATATCAAACGATGGGTTCTTTGTTGTGATTCCTCTTTTGTTCTTTCAGGTTATTAGTTTTTGTTTAGGCTAACAGATACTTGAGGAGGGTGAACGGAACTGAAGCGTATGTATGGCTTAATGGTAAGGTACACCTTAGCCTACAGTGTAGAACACTCTCAATTTATTACATAGACAAATTAACAGAAGACAGCATGGGACAGCATGTCATGCACCACATAAGACTGTCCATTCTTAGTGTAAGTGAAGCAGGGTTTTATTGGT
Source organism: Bison bison bison (assembly GCF_000754665.1). Taxonomy (NCBI): domain Eukaryota; kingdom Metazoa; phylum Chordata; class Mammalia; order Artiodactyla; family Bovidae; genus Bison; species Bison bison. Next base: position 774,129 of record NW_011484825.1, read on the forward strand.
CATTCAAAAGGAACCAATAGCGTTAAAACTACAAGAGCTTAAGTCAGTGAAATTTCTGAGTCTAATGTATCTGCTCCAATGCTGTTCGTCAGAATTGTGCATGCCTCCCTTTGTTTACAGTATCTTCTGCAATACCATTTAAATAAATAAAACGAATTATAATAGCTACAAAAATGTTACTTGGTATTATAAAAGGCATAAAGCTTTAAAAGGCCAAATGTATGCAACGTAATGGCATTTCTCCTTCACTAGACCGTTACAGACATATCCCCTGCACTAACTTTCTAGCTAGTTGGGATGGCTGAGTAAGAAAGGAAGACTTACCTTGATTAAAACATTAATATTATTTGTTATTTTCAATGCAACGACTTTAATCTTGTTCTGTAAAAGGGAAACAACATTAAATTAAAATGCCAGTAACTTTTATGATGTATTTCTTTCCCATATAAAACTTCAATTCCACTTCTTTTTCAGAATCATTTCTACAGTTAGGAAATTCATTGGCTTATATCTACAGATAGTGCTTATTCCTATTTCTCGACTATTAATAAATGTAGCGATGGCAAAGACAGGAAATAATCTTTATCTTCCCTCAACAGGTTAGAACATTAAACTGTTAACTGCAGTTCACTTGAAAAACAAGTAAGGGACAGGTCACTGGCACCCATCAGTTGTTTTAAAAGAAATTAGTGTATGTTACAGAAAGACACAATGAAACTTAAAATATTTCATTAGGACTAGGATGAAGTAGGATGAAGATTGATCAAAATAGATGAGATCAGGGAAAACCAAAGATCCCAACATAAACACAAGATATAGTTTGGTACAGAATTAGTAGTTTAATACTTTTAATTTTAATGTAAACTAATGTTTGGGTTTCAAAAAGGTAAAATTTTAAAATGTCACAATCGCTAAACAAATATTTAAACAAAATGTGCTGCTAATGAGACCCCAGTGAAAGATCAGTATGTATCAAAGTTTGGTAACAAACACTGTTCACAAACATTGGAAACATTCAAGACATTTCAACAATGGTAGAAGTTTCCTAGATAGCATATACCTAAATATGCAGTCTTCTAATACTGTATCTTCAACCTTTAGACTTAAAATCATTGGTTCAAATAAAGTTGAATGGTACACTTCAATATATGAATTCAGTCTGAATTTGTAATGAATGGTGGCTATTATAAAAATTTCCTAACGAGATATAAGCCAGTATTCTCACCTCATCTGTTTTTAAGGCCTCGCCTGTTTTACCTTGGAGAGCCAAGCGGAGTTGTCTGATGTAAACCTGCAGGCCCCGTGCAAAGTACTGCAGCCTAAATGAAGAAGTGTTTATTAATGAACAAATCATCACTGCAACTGTTTTAAATTCGAAGAAAACTACAGCCTTTACCAATAAACAGTAAACTTTGAGGGGGACTTCCTTTTAATTATCAATGTATGATCATAAGAGATACACAAATAAGTAAAATAAAAGTAGTTTTTGTCAAAAATTGAAAGAAATCCACTGGCAATGGAAACACTTCTAGAACTGGGTTAAGGAAACTTGTTACATTAACCTGCAAGGTTAACCTAAGTTAGAAACAACCCAGACCATGGGTTAGAATCAGGTGGCCTGGAGTCTTCTCTTCCACTAGTCAAGTGAAGCTCAAGTGACAGACACAAGTCACTTAATCTGTGTTTATCTGCTAACAAGGGACGGTGTTTGACCCATTTGCACCTTAGGGTCCAGTTTAAAAATAAAACAAAATTTTGCAAAGGATGTCGAGTAATCTTTTTTTCAAATTTGTTTCCAGGTAGTATGTGTGGAAAAGTGCTACCGTAACTCCAGCCTGCCGCCTTCTAGGAATTCTGCTTAACAATGTGGCATCGCTGGTTTTTTGTCACTTTCAGAGTAATTTCCTAAGATGTTTGCTTCTGGTCAAATGTTTCAGCAAGTAATAAACCTCTGCCTTACCAAAGCATAGAGGACAATCACAGATGATACAGTAGCTTAAGATGAGAATTTGTTAACAATGATTTAATACAAAGTATCTTCCTGAGACACAAATTGATTTCTCCAGTGCTGCTCCTCCAGCCACACTATAACATAATAAAAACCCTGTAAGATATTAAGAGCAGCTGCAGCTGCTAAGTCGCTTCAGTCATGTCCGACTCTGTGTGACCCCATAAACGGCAGCCCACCAGGCTCCCCCATCCCTGGGATTCTTCAGGCAAGAACACTGGAGTGGGTTGCCATTGCCTTCTCCGATTAAGAGCAGCTATAGTTTACCAAATACCCAGTATATGCCAGGCACTGTGCTTAAAGTTTTTCATTACTGTCATTTAATTCTCTATAAGGTAGATGCTGCTGCTGCTGCTGCTGAGTCACTTCTGTCATGTCTGACTCTGTGCAACCCCATAGACGGCAGCCCACCAGGATGCCCCGTCCCTGGGATTCTCCAGGCAAGAACACTGCAGTGGGTTGCCATTTCCTTCTCCAGTGCATGAAAGTGAAGAGAGAAAGTGAAGTCGCTCAGTCACGTCCGACCCTCAGCGACCCCATGGACTGCAGCCTTCCAGGCTCCTCCATCCATGGGATTTTCCAGGCAAGAGTACCAGAGTGAGGTGCCACTGCCTTCTCCGAGGTAGATGCATCTATAAATTAGTATCTATAAATTTAACAGTTGAGGACAATTTGATTCTCACAACTCTGTAAGGCAGGTGCTGTTATCTATAAAGAACAGCTGAGGACAATTTGAGGTGTTAGGTCAGAGAACCAGCCCAGTATCTATCCTAAAGCAAGTGAGGAGAGCCAGAGGGCATTTCTGTAAAAGGCCATCCTCTGCCAAGCATTTGTCATGCCACCACAGTTGCATCTTTGCATACATTCCTGTTTTGTGGATCTTGCATTCTTTTGCATTGTAGTAAGCTCTTGCAAAATGAAAACGAAACCAAGGCAGCCTCAAGATAGCTTTCACCTTTATCAAGGACTGGGGCACTGCAATCATATATCACCTGATTTTGAAATCTTTGAGCTTTTCTGCATTCAGCTTAGCTGTTAAGAAATCTGGAAGTTTTCGGCCCAACTGGTGAAAGCTGTACAACAAGCATTCCACATAACTGAACTGCAGCTTGGGTTCCTCATTACCAGCATTCTCCCCGTTTTCTGCTTCTTCTGGAGGGAGAGGCATGTACTCCTAAGAGATGAAAATACAAGAGATAGAGGAGATCTGCTCTAGACACTCTAATTATAAAACATATACTCAAGTAATTATAGGACACACTTTTAAGACACAAAACATTAAAAACTACCAAGATAAGAAATTTACATAAGATACCCCTTTTACATTTTGGATCAATGACCCAACCGGTCAACATTCCATATTAACCTATAGTATAGCTGTTGCTGCTACTGACGACAAGAGTAGCCAACCCAGCACTAGGCAGATGAAGGGACTGAAGTTCTGAGAACTTAGGTAAAAAACAAGCTGAAGAGTCAGGATTCAATCTAGGTTTGGCAACAAAAGCTGATGCTCCTAAAACAGTATTCTTAACAAGTTTCTTAAAAAACTGAAAAAAGAGTTATAGTATGATCCAGCAATTCTACTCCTGGGCAAATATCCAGAGAAAACTAATTCAGAAAGATACACACACCCCAATGTTCACAGCACTATTTACAATAGCCAAGATACGGAAGCAACCTAATGTCCATCGACAGGTAAACAGACAGGGTGTGGGGCATCCATGTGCACACACACCGCAGTGCACTCAGCCATGAAAATGGGTGAGACAGCGCCATTTGCAGCGACAGGGGCAGACCTAGAGATCATTATACTGAGCAAAGTATGTAAGAGAAAAACAAGGAAGAGTATAAGACATATGTCTCTCATGAAATTCCCAGAAGAAAACATAGGAATAAAGCTCCTCGACCTGGGTCATGGTAATAACGATTTTTTGGATATGACACCTAAACTGTAAGCCACAAAATAAAAACCAATTATGACATAATGACTTCACTTCTAGGTCGTTAAAGCTATTTGGCCCTGGGCAGTAACGGCGATGGTGCTCTGGAGAAAACAGAATATTCTGATGAAGAAATAGTAGAAAAACTTACTATATAAACCTTGTATTATATTTTGTCTAAAGCATCAACAACAGAAGAAATGCAAAAGACTAAAACAGATTTAAAAAAAAAAAAAGTAGACAATTTTGTGGCCTGAGCAGCTAAGAATACTCATTAGGATTATTACCTAAATCACTTCAAAATCCGGCTCTGCATAATCTGTAAATACTATACTACTATGCCATAAGGAAAGAAAAAAATTCTTACCAATAACTTATCAAATAGTTTCCTTAAATTTGTTTCTAGTTTTTCCATGTCACCACAAAATGAACTCATTTCGGCCAAGAGTTTTAATACCTAAAACACACAATTTACTGTTATTAGCATTCTTTTCTTTGAATGAGCAAGGGTTGTAAGATAATATTCTAGATAACTATTTAAGATTGCTTATTTTTCAAATAGGCTTTTACAGAACATAATGTTTGAACTGGAAAAAAAAAGATGCAGCTCTATTTTACTTTGAGGAAACTGAAGGTCGGAGAGAGAATGTAACCTGGCAAAGTCACGATATATGAGTGGCAGTGCAGACCCTGAAACCCTGATCTCATGGCTCTCAATATGCCTGTGGGAATAAGTAAGGAAAGGAACACACACGACACTCTCTGCTAGAGGACAATAACACACAAGGAAGAGACGACCAGCAATATTCACTGCTAATATTTAGGCTGGGCCTCCTGTGCTATCAAACTCAGTCTCTGCATACTATCAAAGTATCAGTAACCGCCACTGTTCCTGAGGTTCATCTCTGCTTTACTCAATCCCAGTCTGGTAAGTCACACCCAGGACATGTGAAGCAAACCACAGTTTAATTGCACAGTGAGACTCTCCTCTCTCCTAAGGACCTATGAGGAAATGGCATATTTCCATATTTTAGTTCAACTAAACAAACATTATCAGGTGCTTTTCAGAATCAGGCTCTACATTAGATTTTGGAGATTCCGAGAGGAATAAGGTTAAATCGGGGAGAAAGCAGTAAAGTATTTTTATATGCTCCGAAAAAATGTGTACGTACATTACAATTGATACAGAAGGGAGAGAGGGTAGTCAATTCTATTGGAGAAGGGATAAACGACATTTTGTGTGAATCTATTTAAACCTGGCTCTATCAGTTACAGAGATAGGAACTGTCATGACTGAACAATGTATTTAAAAGCATTAAGGTTACAAAGGTAGAGAATGACTATAATGAAAACTACAGGCATTGTTTTCCCACTGCAGCAAACTCTCAATGAATCCATAAAGCATTTCCATGTAATTAATCCTGGGACAGGTTATTAGCTAGCCACCACCAGGCCTTAAATCTCTTAGCAATCAGATCAAGTTAGTGGTTTACATTTAGGTTGAAATATGGCAATGCCTTTTCAGTGCTAAAGCCAGAAATTTTCTCTTACCTCCAACTGTATATCAAGACCTTCCACTGGGGTAGTCAAGGAACTGAGGTTAGGGAGAACTTGCTCACAGAAATAAGTCACAAACCTTGTGGAATGAACATTTTTCTGTAAAAATCCAAAGAATACTGATAAATAAAAAAATAAATACATTATTTTTTTGTTGTCAAAAAAATAAATACATATTCTCTCAAATGTAATAGTCGAATGTCAATCAACAAATGCTCAGTATCAAAGCATCAAGTACTACAGCTAAAATACAATGGGAGAGCATATCCCAGAGCATCTCATAAATAACCTCAACAGACAGCATATACTTAAGTTGCAAAGTAACCTGGAGCATGGGACTTAAAATTCTTAAGACTTTTCAAAAGTCTCTAGGCAAGACTTTAAAGAAACTTCTTGCTGCTTTGGGCTCTTCTCCTAGGCCTGCATAAAACAAATGACTGCTCCACTGTGTTAATACTTTTATGCAGAGCTTTGAGGAGAATGGTCAAGTGTATATCTACACAATTACAAGCCAATAGCATAATCAAAATACTAGCTATAGAGAACAAAGAGCTCACAGAGAAGAGGGGTACCGCCTGCCGAGTGCACTGTAAAAGCCTGTCCACACAGTCAGGGTCTGAGGGGTTGAAGGTCTGTTCCAGGTCAGCCTGCTCAGCCACCAACTCTACCAGTTGCTGCCTTCCACTCACTGTCTGTAAGCTTTTTAACCCAGACAGTATCTTCATGAACAGGACGAATTCTTCACCGGTCACATCTTCTAGCACCTGGAAAGAGACCATTCAGAATAGTTATTAGTATCTTTATCACTTGAATGGAAAAGAAAGAACAATATTGAAACTGCACAGCAAATTCGTTGTGCAGAAGTCGGTTTGCTGCTCGGATCTCTGAAACACTGAAGACAGAACAACTTCAAGCTTCAGTCGACTTAGCTTCAGAATAAGCCATGCACTCTCAATGGTGCACTATATTGTTTCCAAGGGGACAACACTTGGTTCTCAGGAAATTTCACTCTTTTTTTATGTCTAAAGCACAGATGCACATATAGTACATAAACAGATCTCCAGTATATCTGTGGTGTTAAAATTTCAGGGAGAGCGGCTGAGGGTACTCTCTAAATCTAAAATACCTAAAAAGGCTCTTCAGGGGCTGACAGCGGGAAAAAAAAACCATGAAAATCTGGCAATAAACTGTTAAATCAGATTCAGTTCCTTATATTTAAAAGCAGCCTCATTCATATTAACATGGTAATTACACACAAAACAGGAAAAGTGAAAGTGAAAGTCTCTCAGTTGTGTTCAACTCTTTACAGCGTGGGATTCTCCAGGCCAGAATACTGGAGTGGGTACCCTTTCCTTTCTCCAGGGCATCTTCCCAACCCAGGGATCGAACCCAGGTCTCCTGCATTGCAGGTGGATTCTTTATCAGCTGAGCCACCAGGGAAGCACAAACCAAACAGGAGACCATGCAAGTTTTCAGTCCTCTGTGTCAGCGGGTCTCAACCTTTCTGTCCACTGACCAAAGGAGCAAGCAATCATGACACATCCCACCAGACACAAAAGTGAAATATGCAGCTCCTTTCTCTCTCATTGAAGAAATCTTGCCAATAAGCAAGTGAGTGGTGCCATTAGAGACAACACTGAATTTTCCTGAACACATAAAAATAAACTATTCCCAAACTTTGGTGCTGTTTGAACGAAAAGTTAATTGTGGCACACCTTTCAAATCTTAGCAACTGTAACTCTGCTAGTGCTGGGTGCACAGACAAATAAGCATGGTCTCCTGAGTTTATACTGTCATGGGACAGTATAAAACAACAGGTCATTTCAAGGTGATTTCATTTCCATTTTGAAATGATTCAGAATCCTATGGCTGAATATCCTAAAATTAGGGAGACAGGTGGGAAATAAGTAAAATTTCCTGAAGGAAATGATTCATTCAGAGACCTGATGAATGCATAGATTTTGAGGATAATACCACAAAGGATTTATATGTGATCAAACCCTTTAATCTTTGGCCACCTCATGTGAAGAGTTGACTCACTGGAAAAGACTGATGCTGGGAGGGGTTGGGGGCAGGAGGAGAAGGGGACGACAGAGGATGAGATGGCTGGATGGCATCACTGACACGATGGACGTGAGTCTGAGTGAACTCCGGGAGTTGGTGAGGGACAGGGAGGCCTGGCGTGCTGCGATTCATGGGGTCGCAAAGAGTCGGACAGGACTGAGCGACTGAACTGAACTGAACCCCTTTAAAGTAACACCGTGATTCATCATTACAAGTGCTGCTGTTGTTGTTCAGTCACTAAGTCATGTCTGACTCTTTGCAACCCCATGGACTGCAGCATGCCAGGCCCCTGTGTCCCTTACCATCTCCTGGAGTTTGCCCAGGTTCATGTCCATTGATTGGTGATGCCATCCAACCATCTCATCCTCTACTGCCCCCTTCTCCTTTTGTCTTCTCCACTTCCCATTAAAGTGACCAAAGTGCAAAATACAACAGAAGAAAATCCTGAAGTTCTACAATGGTTCTTATGGGACATATGCTCTTATAAACAAGCTACGTATAGCACTGATGAACAGTGCTAAAATCAACTATGTTCCTGTGCATTAGAGAAGTTCACTAAAAGATAACGGAAGCTTACCTTTTTGGATTCAGTTAGTATAAGTTCCTCTACTTCCTTTGTTAAGACTTCATCTGGTAAAGTCTTAAGTTTTGTAGAAAGGAATTTAATTGCTCGTTCTCTAACAATGTCCTCTCCTTGAAGTATTTGGCTGAACAAGCCACCTAAAGTCCCTGCAAAACAAAATAGTTGCATCCGGAAGTCAATTCTATATAGGAATGACATCCTTCAAGTTAATTTGAATTACAGCATTTCTTTTCAAGTGAATTAATATACATCATGAATATCACTGATACTGGTTAAACCAGTCTAAAATTTCTACAGTCTCAACCATAAGAGTGATCATATACTTTGTTCATGGACTCAGAATCAGCTTGAGCATGACATTCCTTTTTTATCATTATTAATAGTAAATAAGCCCAGGGATTTCTGGATGAATTTTTTCAAGTGGGAAACAGAGTTTTTCCAACATATTTCTAAGGGAAAAGTTTGGTCTGTTTTTAAAATTATTTCTTCTGGTTTTCTGAGTCATCTTGACTCAACAGCTTGAGCTAAGCTGCTTTTTTGTCCCCTGAGAACACTTAGAATTTTTATGAAACAGATGTCTGGGTGAATCCCAGACTTTACCCTTAATGAGAAATGCCAAATTCCCCAATTTGTTAGGACATCAAACACAATTCAGAACAAGAAGTGGCCTTACCTTTTGCATCCATCTTAAATATACTTAAGAGGGCGTTGTTCACTAAGTTAAATTCTGCAGAGTCATCTGGATAGAGAGAAAGAGGTACAGTGTATAATCTGCTTCCTTTTCAAACTTAAGACTCAACACAGTCTGTCACAGATTACACTGAGAGGAGACGTAAACTAAGCATTTATCTCAGGTACCAAGAAAACACAGCTTTCCTGGAAGGGTAGAGACCCTGATCCGTGTACCCGGCAAGCGCTGATGCTAAGATTGTAAGATGGTACAGTTAAGAAACTACAGGAAGCTGGGGGTGACAGATCACGATGCATCAAAATCCCCCAAAGCATCCAGTCATTATACCTTCACAACCAGAATTCAAAACAAAACTAGAAATCAGACAGTCATAAGTCATTAAGCTTCAAACTAACTGTATGAAAAAAGAATTTAAATTTCTATCAAAGGCAAATCTTCAGGGAAAAAAAAAAAAGAATCATTATTTCAGAGAAGTTACATTTAGATAAAAGGGTAATAATAAAATTTCTTACCTGTTTGCAAAAGTTGGGTTAGTATATCTGCCACTCGGGGGAGATTTTCTCCAGTGGCAAACTGAGGCAGCTCTTTAATTGCTTGCCGTCGAATCTGAATATAATTTCAAATAAAAAATTAACCAAATACTATCATGAATAAAAACAACCACCTCGACCTTTAAAGAGGACAAAAAGTACGAGAGAAACTGTAATAACCGCATATGCGCCACAAAACTATACAACATGAGATTTTCAGTTTTAGAGATAATTTATTCCACTTTAATATTCAAGCTTCACAGAATATGAAACAAAATGCAGTGGAAAGGGACATTAAATACAATTATCTGACTCAAGTAGACAGACTTGAGATTATAAACAGTCTATATGTTGACTATATACAATTGTTGGGTTTTTACTACCTACCTGTGGGCACACCATACCGTATCCCTCAAGAATGGCTGCAGTGGCCAAGGTCATAGCTAGTAACGACTTACTTTAGGATGTTCAGTATGCAAATTTGTGGATATATTCTGTGTACATAATTCCAAATACAGGATCTTGGTTTATTTAGTTTAATATAAAAATTCAAATTTTGCACAAAATGTTGATGATTCACTACTTTCATTTGAAAAGCCAGGGGCTAATAGTCGAAAATTCTTAGGAACTTGTATCAGCAGCCAGAAATGCTAATGCTTAATTCTGTTCCAAGGAAAAACTACTCCTTTTTATTCCAGTAATAACATATAATTATTTCACAGTTCAATTATTTTTCTGCTATGAAAACTATTTAGGGGTGTTGAAACTATATTTTATGCTGCAATGCTGTTATTATTTTAAATATCCAAGAAAGCATAAATCGACTACAAGCTAAAGCTAGTCTGATTTCACGTGCACTTTGCCTAACAATCTACGAAAAAGATGTGAGCCACAGCTGTTTTCAACAGTGGATAATAAATAAGCAAAACGAAGTATTTTGCATGCATTTTTCACAACTGAAAGGTGGAGAAAGAGCTGACACGTTTCCTCACATGCAGACTGAAGCCCTGGGATGCTGCCCCAGCAGACCAGACCTGGCGGCAGGATTTTATCACGCGCTAGTATGCCTGGTGCTTCAGGTACATTAGCCACACAGAGAGGATGTCTGAAAGCGGCAAAAGCGACACTGAAAGCCTGTCGGAGCATCAGCCATAAACGTACCGATACGTCTTCGTCTTCACAGAGGTCCAACTGTGCATTGATAGCAGAATCGGCCAATTCTGGAAAATGCTTAAAGAATTTTGGAATAAACTGAGCTGCTAATCTTTTTTCCTTGGTACCACCTTTGACACCATCCAATATCACTTGATAAGCATCTTTATGCTGAAACAAAAGAATAAAGCAGAAAAGAAATACAATTTTGAAGAATGGCAAGTTAAACAAATTTCTTTGAGTTTGCTTTAAGTTAGTAAAATTTCACACAGGCTAAGAAATAGGGCTTACTTAGGGAGTTTTACTGCTTAAATTTAACACCTACCTTCCTACTATCTGTTCCCTGCCCTTCACATTATTCTTTGTCATTTGGGAAAGAGAGAAGAATGAATCTAATTTTATGTGGGGAAAAAAAAAGGTTTGTTATGTACTAACACTTCTTCATTTAGTGATTAACTGTTCTTAGTCTTGTGACTGTATCATGCTTTAAAATTTTGTAATAAACAGAATAAACACAACTGTACTCATCTCACACGCTAGCAAAGTAATGCTCGAAATTCTCCAAGCTAGGCTTCAATAGTATGTGAACCGAGAAATTCCAGATGTTCAAGCTGGATTTAGAAAAGGCAGAAGAACCAGAGATCAAATTGCTGACATCTGTTGGATCATAGAAAATGCAAGACAATTCCAGAAAAACATCTACCTCTGCTTCACTGACTACACTAAAGCCTTTGACTGTGTGGATTGCAACAAACTGTGGTAAATTCTTTCAGAGATGGGAATACCAGACCACCTTACCTGCCTCCTGAGAAATCTGTATGCAGGTCAGGAAGCAACAGTTAGAACTGGACATGGAACAACAGACTGGCTCCAAATTGGGAAAGGAGTACGTCAATGCTGTATACTGTTACCCTGTTTATTTAACTTTTATGCAGGGTACATTATGTGAAATGCTGGGCTGGATGAAGCACAAGCGGGAATCAAGATTGCCAGGAGAAATATCAATAAACTCAGATAGGCAGATGACACCACCCTTATGGCAGAAAGTGAAGAGGAACTAAAGAGCCTCTTGATGAAAGTGAAAGAGTAGAGTGAAAAAGCTGGCATAACACTCAACATTCAAAAAACTAAGATCATGGCATTTGGTCCCATCACTTCATGCCAAATAGATGGGGAAACAATGGAAACAGTGACAGAGTTCATATTTTTGGGGCTCCAAAATCACTGCAGATGGTGACTGCAGCCATGAAATTAAAAGACGCTTGCTCCTTGGAAGAAAAGCTATGACCAACCTAGATGGCATATTTAAAAAACAGAGACATCTACTTTGCCAACAAAGGTCCGTCTAGTCAAAGCTATGGTTTTTCCAGTAGTCATGTATGGATGTGAGAGTTGGACCATAAAGAAAGCTAAGTGCAGAAGAACTGATGCTTTTGAACTGTGGTGTTGGAGAAGACCCTTGAGAGTCTCTTGGACTGCAAGGCGATGGAACCAGTCCAGCCTAAAGGAAATCAGTCCTGAATATTCATTGGAAGGACTGATACTGAAGCTGAAGCTCCAATACTTTGGCCACCTGATGTGAAGAATTGACTCACTGGAAAAGACCCTGATGCTGGGAAAGCCTGAAGGCAGGAAGAGAAGGGGACGAGAGAGGATGAGACAGTTGGATGGCATCACCAACTGGATGGATATGAGTCTGAGTAAGCTCTGGGAGTTAGTGATGGACAGGGAAGCATGGCGTGCTGCAGTCCATGGGTTGCAAAGAGTCTGACATGACTGAGCAACTGAACAGACTGAAGAAACACAATTCTCAAATAATTGTGTTACGTTTAGATATACTGATCTATTTTCAATGAGCACATTGCACAAGGTAGAATATATTCCTGAAATTAAGCAATAAGAGGAAAGTTAGGAAGCTTTATTTTGCCTCATGTTTTAGAATATAAAAATGGTAATTTGTTCTGCATGCCCAATGTCACATATTTAACTTTTCATTAAAATAATACATTCAAAGTTCGTTTGTTTCCTTTAAAAAAAAATTTCAGAAGTGCTTGCCCTCAGATACTCACAATATATGAAGAGTCAACAAATTCCCAGTCCCCACTACACACCTGCCTCCAAACTAGCCCTTTTATTAATGGATCAAGTTGGGAAACAAAGCAATACATATCGTGACTACAGAAAACTTTTAATTACTGGAAAACCTTAAACATACTACTAAACCAAATATGTACACAGCATTGTATTTACTCTGTAAAAGGCAATCCTCTAAATGCTTTAGATAAGTTAAGTGGATGACTAAAGAACATCCAGTATATTACAGACTCAAGAGAAAAAAAAAGGCAGGATGCAAAGATATTTAGGTTCATTGGAATCTCAATTAAGGACACTATTTTTTAAAAAATAATCAGAAATAAAGTGTTTTATGTATCAAAAGGCTATGGTCACAATTAGATCTTTGAATGGCACAGATTTTAATATATGCATATTTACTAGATTAATGACAACTCCTCCTATCTTAAACATTAATACCAACCCCTGAATAACAGAAATTTCTGTGAATAAGGATAGCTTCCTCATGAAATGCAGACACAAAATCAGCCTTCAGGAATTATTACTTCAAAAGTATATTACCCACTTTTTAGTGCAAAGGTTCAAAAAAAATCATGGCTGACTTCGCTGCCACTTAACACTCCTGTAGCTTGCTCCATAGCTTATGAAAAGTGAAAACGTTAGTCGCTCAGTGTGAAAGTTAAAGTGTTAGGTGCTCAGTCATGTCTGACTCTTTGACACTGCATGGACTGCCAGACTCCTCTGTCTATGGGATTTCCCAGGCAAGAATACTGGAGTGGGCTGCTATTCCCTTCTCCAGGGGATCTTCCTGACCCAGGGAGCCAACCCAGGTCTCCTGCATTGCAGTCGGATTCTTTACTGTTTGAAAGTAAAAGCTTCCCACCAGGGAAGCCCTCAGTAGATGTCATAAAATCAAAGTTTGGAGCCATCTGACATCCTTACTTTTTGCAGAGTTATCAGTCCAATTTCCTTTAACTTCAATTTCAAGCTTTACTTAGAAAGACCTTTGAATTGTCTAAAATTCACTGTCTAAAAGTAAATGAAGAATTCCTGCTTGAAACAACCCATCCCCCTACCAAGGAAAAAAAATCTGGAATAGAACAAAAAGGGATCACCAGCAACATCTGCTGAAAGCCTACAAGAGGCTGTGGAATGCCTTGTGTATTGTGTGGAATGCCTCACAGTAATCCTGTGAGTTAGGTGTTACTACTATCCCTATTTTTCAGATGAGAAAACCACCAAGGCTCAGAAAAGTGAAATAATTTGTCCAGAACCACACAGAAGGTTAAGTAGCAGATCCAGGACCCAAACATAGTTCTGATGGGTTTTTAAGTCACGATCTGTGTCTAATACCAAGCTTCTTTAATTGGAATCTTTCAAATTAGTATTCTGAGATCTTAATTAACAAAAGAGGAGAGAAAGAAAAGTTTGCCAGATCCAGGGTTGTCAAAGGCAATTTGAGTCCTAAATACAGGCTTCACACAAGCATATAAATTGGAATGTATTATCCTAAACATAAGACCTTTGGAAAGTTAAGACATTTTAACATCGTTAAACTACCATTAATAGTCATCAGTTTTATCAAATAATTTCACAGACATTATTAACAGACTTTAATTATCCTTTATGAAATGCAAAATAAAATTATATTCTCTTTGCCAGCTTTTTAAATTATCTGCTTTTCAACTGCAGTATACGGACAAGACTTTTGAATAGAAATCTCCCTCAAGTAGTTACTACTTCTGGTTTTCAAAGAAGACACAAGATGTAAGTGATATTTTCAGTGATCACAGTGATTCATTAACAGGTAGGTGTGTAAACACAATAAAATGTTTCACATACTACACAGCACTGTGCACTTTCCTTTTCCAACAGTTGTATATTTTAGCTAGATAAATGATTTATCATCCTAATAAAAGGCTTTAATTGTAAACATTTTTAATACATTTCTAAAACTATATCTGTGATTTTAATATCTAATAAAAAGAGCAAATGCAAAAGAAATTAAGATATTTTCAAGTAAAAAAGTTACAATTTGGTTCGCATTTAGTAGATAAATTATAAAAGAAAAAGTGAAATCACAACTAATAAGTAGCCAGTGATGTGCAAAGTAAAGCTATTACTTTAGAGAAGAAAGGATGCAGTTACAACAAATTTCTCAAGTATGACATAAAAAGAAGATGGATGAACTAAGCTGTATTCCTTCCTTCCTTAGACTCAATTAAACTTAGTTTGTGTGTTAAACTGTTAACACTTCTACATATTTTTGAGGGATTATGAACTTGGTTGGTCTTTGATTTTAGCTTAAGCATGCCAGAAAAAAGTACCAAAAGAATGCTATTTCATGAAACATTAAGTCGGTAAAGTTTATACTCTTCTACCCTTAGAGCCAATACACTCCTGTGTAAGAGAACACAAGAGAAATCAGAGTTTAGGTGTTATATTGGTCAGATCTTACCACAGTCTAACTGCCAAAATCCCTTAATAGGTGTTTGGTTTTTCTTTAAGTTTTTCTTCTTTTTTTTTTTTTTGGTTTTTCTTGACTACATAACATAAAATTAAATATTTACATCTTAAAATTAAGTACTCATAAAAAGTTAAGACAAAATCTAATGATGGGCCACAGCATGTGCTTTTATGGCCTGTTGGGAACCAGGAAAAGGGCTGAGAGGGCTAAGGAACACAGCAGAGGAAGGAGACCTGCCTAAGGAGTGGCAGAGGCAGAGCGCGAGAAAGGGGGCCGAGTAAGGAGGTTACAAGAGGAGAGACGACAGAAGGACTGCAAGTTTTGAGGTATTAAATAATGCTTCACTTAGAATTTATGACCTGCAGTTTGCTTCTTAGAACATACATGTTCACGATTTAAATATGTCTGAGTATCTGTATAAAGTTCCCTTCTTCATTCAAGAGACTCCTGAAAACAAGGGTTATGTGGTAAATATGTACCTGTTCCTTCCTTGACTGTATTTCTTCAAATGTTCTACTGAAGGGCATGGGACAAGGCAAGGAGAGAAACAAAAAAAATAAAAGAATTTAACCCTGGGCAGTCCCCTCAGTGGCAGCTCCCTGAGCAACTGTGGAATTCACCTCTTTGAAAAAGGGTGAAAATCAAAATACAGTTAGAAGGAAGTTCTAGACTAAGAAACTCAAACATGGTTTCAAAAGTGTCCAGAGAAGTGTGTGTTAGTTGCTCAGTCGTGTCAGACTTTTTGCGACCGCATACTCTGTTCATGGAATTTTCCAGGCAGGAACACTGGAGTGGGTTGCCATTCCCTTCTCCAGAGGATCTTCCAGACCCAAGGATTGAACCCAGGTCTCCTGCATTGCAGATGGATTCTCTACCGTCTGAGCCACCAGGAAGTCGAGAGAGGTGCCTGCCAGAAAATTCAAACTCTCTACTGTAAATCTTCTAAGGTAACATGAAAATCTGGCTTAGGTACATTAAGAATGTAAATACTTTTTCCTCTCCTTAAAAAATCATGAATGGTGTCCCTTCTGTTAAGTTGGCTGTTGCTTTCAATTAAAATTTATAAGCAGTATCTTGAAGCCCAATACACTTCTCTTTAGTGAGCAGTTTTAGGAGTTTTCTCTAAAAGGGAAGCATTATTACACAACAGAGCAGAATTAGTTGGCATTACGGTTTAGGCCAGCTTCAGTTCTACCAGAATTTACTGTCTGAGGCTCAGCAAATCATGACACCTTACTACACAGAGGTCTTTTATCTTATTTAGTTGTTTGACACTTGACATTACAGTGTCACGAAGGCACTGATGTCCCATCACTTAAAAGCACTATGCTAAAACCTTACTGTCCAGCAGAGTGGCTGCTGGGCTTCCCAGGTGGCTCAGCAGTAAAGAATCACCTGCCAAGCAGGAGACGTGGGTTCCATTCACGGGTCAGGAAGCTCCTCTGGAGAAGGAAATGGCAACTGACTCCAGTATTCTTCCCTGAGAAATCCTTCGGACAGAGGAGCCTGGTGGGCTACAGTCCACGGGGTCACAAAGAATTGGATGTGACTTAGTGACTAAATCAACAACGGTGTTTGGTACATGACAGGCACTCAAAAAAGATACTGAATAAATGAAACGCGGGTCCTCATTCAAATCTGCACGAAAGGCAGCCCTCCTGTTTTTCACAAACTTCTGTCTCCTAAGCACTCTTCCTAAATTAAAAGCAGATTTCTTCTGAGAAACATTACTGACCTCTTGAGGAAGAACTCTCAACCTAAGCTGGTAGATTTATAACTAAAGATGACATAAGAGGAAAATCTGAACAACTCTCAAATTCATAGAATAGGAAAACTCCAGTTTGGCTTGTTTTCTCTAACGTACTCTAAGTAGGTGACTGTCCAGCAAAAAATAAGGGTTGGGGTACGGGACAGCACTGGGTTCTCTGGAAGAGTCCTGAATCACCTCTTTGGGAGAGCGAGTATACAACTGACTTGGGAATCACTGTTCTATCTTTTGTCCCCCATCCCCTCTGCAATGAAGTCAATTTTAGGCTGAACAATTTGCTACACTCTTCCCTAACTCAGTCATAACGAACAAGAACATCTTCACTTACTAGTTCCCTTGAGGAACAAGGACAACAAAAGCTCAAATTGAGTGACCATGTAAGTTTTCTCCACCCTGCCTCAATGGGCAGAAAATGTTTCCTTCACAGATGACTCAACACACACATCCTATAAACATCCACAACAGACTATCAGTAAGTATTTCTCATCGACGACATCAAAATTCTCTACTGAAGTGGAAATGTGTAGGAAAGAAAAATCATCTGATACTTGAAACTGGTATATTCACAATTCTAGATTAAGCTAAATATGGTCCCAAATTAAGTTTTTTGTTCAGCTCACAACGATTCAACCTGAATTATACATCTCTTTACTCTTTCTCTTAAAGATACGGGAATACCAGACCACCTTACCTGCCTCCTGAGAGACAGGTCAGGAAGCAACAGTCAGAACCGCACACGGAACAATGGACTGGTTCCAAATTGGGAAAGGAGTATGTCAAGGCTGTATATTGTCACTCTGATGATTTAACCTATATGCAGAGTATATCATGTGAAATGCTGGGATGGATGAAGCAAAAGCTGAAATCAAGATTGCCAGGAGAAATATCAGAAACCTCAGATACGCAGAGGACATCACCCTTATGGCGGAAAGCGAAGAGGAACTAAAGAGCCCCTTGATGAAAGTGAAAGAGGAGAGTGAAAAAGCTGGCTTAACACTCAACATCCAAAAAACTAAGATCACGGCATTTGGTCCCATCACTTCATGGCAAACAGATGGGGAAACAATGACAATTTATTTTCTTGGGCTCAAAAATCACTGCAGATGGTGACTGCAGCCATGAAATTAAAAGACGCTTGCTCCTTGGAAGAAAAGCTACGACCAACCTAGACAGCATATTAAAAAGCAGAGACATTACTTAGCCAACAAAGGTCCGTCTAGTCAAAGCTATGGTTTTTCCAGTAGTCATGTATGGATGTGAGAGTTGGACCATAAAGAAAGCTAAGTGCAGAAGAACTGATGCTTTTGAACTGTGGTATTGGAGAAGACCCTTGAGAGTCTCTCGGACTGCAAGGTGATCTAACCAGTCAATCCTAAAGGAAATCAGTCCTGAATATTCATTGGAAGGACTGATGCTGAAGTTGAAGTTCCAATACTCTGGCCACCTGATGTGAAGAACTGACTCACTGGAAAAGACCCTGATGCTGGGAAAGATTGAAGGCGGGAGGAGAAAGGGATGACAGAGGATGAGATGGCTGGACGGCATCATCGACTGGATGGACATGAGTTTGAGTAGGCTCTGAGAGTTGGTGATGGACAGGGAAGCATGGCGTACTGCAGTCCATGGGTTGCAAAGAGTCAGACACGACAGAGCATCTGAACTGAACTGAATTACACATGTTCAGAAAAAAAGGATGGGAGATGTACAGCCACAGCTTTGCTAATGTTATCAGTCTTTAGGATCTCCCACTTCCTACTGCTTTGGGATGGGTAAGCAGGAGAATCAAATGACGTTTTAAGCCCTGAAAAGATACAGCATGGGATTTCTAACAGTGATGGAGATTATGTCAGGGAGACTGGTTCTTTTACCAAGAAAACACACCACCACTTTATCAACTCCTCAAGTTCAATGGACTCTAGCACTTGAAGGCTCACAAAGAAGCAGCGGCTCGGAGGGCCGATTCAGCACTGCTGAAGTTGTGTCTGGGCAAACACTTTAGGGAACTCTTGCCAGACAACTCTATTTAAAGCTGCACACCACCCCCTTACCCCCGCGCACGGCCCTGTTATATTTTCTTCACACTTTTCACGGGGTGTGTGAGTGTGTGTGTGTGTGGTGGGTGGGGCGGGAGGGAAGCATCTAACTTTCTTATTTATCACTGCTCTCCCTCACTAAAGACGCGTCCTGGGAGAGCACGGGTCTGTCTTTCTCGTACTTCCAGGGCCCGGCGGCAGAACCTGGTTCCTGGCAGGCGCTCATCGAATAGGCTAAATAACGAAATCATAAGCCCTCATTAAAGTCTAGACGTAACGGCCCCTTCGGAATTTCACAAACTTCTGTCTCCCAAGAGCTCTTCCTAAATTAACTGCAGATTTTTGCCTCGAGAAAGGCGTTTCTGAACTCACAATTTAATCGTCCAAGGGATTGAGCGCCACCGAAAAGGAGAAGGACTTCAAAGGACCCTGGAGGACAAGGATCAGGGAAGAGACTGAACTGGGGATGGGGTGGGGTGCTGAAAAAGCTGAATTAGGAAACGGTGAGAAAAGGCTGACCACGGGAGGCAGAGGAGCCTGGGACGCGGGGACCGCACTCTGGCTGGTGAAGCCCGGATCTGCACTCCCGGCAGGGGCCCACCCCGACGAAAACAGCCCGGGCGGCCAGGAGCTCGCGGGCGGGCGAAGCAGCAGCCCCCGCCGGGCCCGGGGAGCGCTTTCGAGGCCGCGGAACGCCGGCCCGCAGGCCGCTGGGTTACTCACTTGGCCCACTTGCTCCGTGGCATCGGCTAAGATGCCGTAGTTGCGGTAAAGCTCCTCCACGGTCGGCATGGTGAACGACAAGCCCGGGGCCCGCTCCTGCTGTCCTCGTCGTCGTCGTCGTCGTCGCCGGCGCCCCCGCCGCCTCCGAAGTTCTCCAAGCCTGCGACCCGCACTACTCCGCCTCCAGCTGCCGCCAGTGCCGCCGCCAGTCACCGCGCACAGGGCAGCTCCTCCCCCAACGTCTACGTAAGGACGTGCGCGTCGGGAGCGGCCTTAGTTACCGGCCAACGCGCCGTTTGGGCTTTGGTCGCCCTCTAGCTCCGGGAGGTGCAAAAAGCCGCAAGGACGATTAAAGAAGCTTGTCGTTGTTTTTTTTTTTGAAGGCTTGTGCCTGGAAAAAGACCCTGATGCTGGCAAAGATTGAAGGCGGGAGGAGAAGGGGACGATAGAGGATGAGATGGTTGGATGGCATCACTGACTCGATGGACGTGAGTTTGAGTAAGCTCCGGGAGTTGGTGTTGGACAGGGAAGCCTGGCGTGCTGAATGAAGTCCATGGGGTCGCAAAGACTGAGAGACTGAACTGAAGTGTGCCTGGCTAGCTTGGAGGAGGGAAATACAAAGGTGACTGCGTATCTGCCTTTAAAGGATCTCAAGTTGGCCAGAAAAGTGATTTTACAGGGAGAAAAATAGAATGATGAATGAGAGTGCAAGATCTTCTATGGGAAGTCATAAACTACTTACAACGGATTCAAGGAAGATAACACAAATCTGTGGCAATGGATTCAGTGTTGTTTTTATTCTTTTTTAATTTGGGATTTTTTTTTTTTTTTGAGCAAAAATCACTCAGGTGTCCTTAAAAAAAAAGAAAAAGGACTCTAGTTGCAAACAAAACAAAACAGAAAAACCCAAAAAACAAAACAAAAAATTTGTCCATCAAGCTAAACCAGTCTAGGAGTGAAATTTGACTTGCTGGGAAGGTTTGTTTATCTTTGCTTACTGCCAGAGTAGAGTTAGGACCACCTGATTGTGTTTAATATTCAAGAGGGTAATAACTAACTGAAACCATATATACTTACTGATAAGAGTCTGTAAAATACAAGTTTAAACTAAAAAAAAAAAAAAAAAAAAAGTTGCAAAACAGCTATAAAATGATCACATCTTTATTACAAAAAGCATACAAAACAAAGTTACATGTATTCATATTGAACAGTCAAGATTGAAACATCAAGCTATGTAATAGATAGTAAATTTCAAACCCAGATTCACTTGTGCAGAATATACACAGGCAATGGTTACAGAACAGTTCCTTGGACCTTGTATCGCTCATTTAGATTAAGGATATTTTAAAATATTAGGAAGTAGGAGGGGAGGAGTTGGTGAGGGTTTTTTGAAAGAGAAATTCTGGACTTTCCAGGTGGGCTCAGTGGTAAGGAATCCACCAGCCAATGCAGGAGGCACAATAGACTCAGGTATGATCCCTGGGTCGGGAAGATCTCCTGGAGGAGGAAATGGCAACCCACTCCAGTATTCTCACCTGGGAAATGCCATAGACCGATGAGCCTGGCGGGCTACAGTTGATGGGCTTGCAAACAGTTGGGCATGACTTAGCCACTGAACAACCAAATGGGGTGGGGAATAAAGAGCAGAAAGGCAGGATGGGAAGCAGGTTCCACCTGGAGCAGAGATCAGGTTGAAAATTGAGTTTAGTGTTTGTGTTCACATGTGGGAACGGGCATTTTAATTTCTGAATTGAAGACTATCTTTTAACTAAAAGCAAGTAAAAAAGTTATGGCTCTGCCAGAATTTTTCTCTAGTGTCAGAACAAGATTTCTCTACCTTAATAAATTTTCAAGAGATAGTGAAAGGCAATAACAAAGGTGTATGTTGATCACATCCACTACATTAGGTACTCAATATAGTGTTAAGTGTATGTGTAAAAATAGGGAAGTGAGCTGGGGCAGGAAGTGAGGCTGTGTTTTCGAAGGGACGGTTGCTTTGGTTTAATATTTTAATTCACTACAGTAAGAATAAATTGTTATATACATATGATGTGCATGCATGCTAAGTCACTCAGTCCTGTCTGACTCTTTGTGACCCTGTGGACCGTAGCCCGCCAGGCTCCTCTGTCCCTGGGATTCTCCAGGCAAGAATACTGGAGTGGCTTGCCATCCCCTCCTCCAGGGGATCTTATGGACCCAGGGATAAAACCTTCATCTTTTACATCTCCTGCATTGGTAGGCAGGTTTGTTTTTTTTTTGTTTTTTTTTTTTACCACTAGTGCCCGTTTGGAAGTGAAGTCGCTCAGTCACTTCCAGCTCTTTGCAACCCCATGGACTGTGGCCTACCAGGCTCCTCCATCCATGGGATTTTCTAGGCAAAAGTACTGGAGTGGGTTGCCATTTCCTTCTCCAGGGAATCTTCCTGACCCAGGAATGGAACCTGGGTCTCCTGCACTGCAGGCAGATGCTTTACCATCTGAGCCACCAGGGAGTCCCCTTGGGAAACTCACATATAATGTATAATATATAAGATCCCTATAATTTTATATACCTGATTTTTAAGCATAAACTTCAAAAAAGATGAAAGACTCAACCAGTGTTTTTCTGTTTTAAAATATATGTACTCATACAATTTCCTTCAAACCTAATCCTTAACTAACTTGCTAGGTAGTTCCCCTCAACACTCACCCTTCTTTCTCTGTTGCTGCCCTTTAGTTAACCACAGTAATCAGTCTTGTGGACTCTTCTTGGCTTCCTTACTTCTCTGACCCCCAGTCCTGCTTCAGTTCAAGTTATATTTTTTTCCTCTATTTCCAACTGGTCATCTAGGCTCAGGGACTAAATTTGGCAGTAGTGATGATAATTTTGATGACAATGATTGTGATGGTAATAATAAAGGAGTCCTTCTAATAATAACCAACATATATCCAGAGCAATGACAAAGTTCTAAGCACTTCACACAAATTGATTCCTAAAAGCTCTGCGAGCTAGGAAATAATATTTTCATCTTCACTGACAAATGAGCAGACAGAGATGGGATGTGAACTAACTTGCCTAATATCCCTCAGCAGGTAAGAGCTGGGTTGGGCTTTGAGTCTTGGCAGCTGAATTCCAAAGCCCACGCTCTTTACTCTGAAAGTGTCAATCATACCCAACCCCCCACCCCCAATGCCACATCCAATCAATCACGGGTCTCAACTCTACACCCTAAACCTATCACACGTTTATCTCTTTCTCATCATCCCTTCTGCAGTGGTTCAGGCCTAATACCCTCACATTTAAGCAATGCCCACAGCTTCCTAAATGGTTTCTTTGTCTCTGATCTCAATGGACTCTACTTCTTAGTGAGTGTGTGTTAATCGCTCAGTTGTGTCCAACTCTTTGTGATCCCATGGACTGGAGCCTGCCAGGATCCTCTGTCCATAGAATTCTCCAGGCCTGGAGTGGATTGACATTCCCTTCTCCAGGGGATCTTCCCGACCCAAGGATTGGACCTGGGTCTCCTACATTGCAGGCAGATTCTTTGCCATATGAGCCACCAGGGAAGCCCAGATCTTTTCATCATTTTGATTTTTTTCCTTTAAGCAAGTTAGTGTAGGAATACAGTATCATATTAACATAGTCAAATACTATAAAATTATTTTGCATAAAACCTAAAAGTTCTTCATCACATCTGTCTTCCCCAGAGGTAGCTATGGCTATCAGTATGGTTTATAGTCTTATAGACCTTTATACACAATATGTCGTTTAAGAAAATACGTAACTGTTGGGTTGGTCAAAGTTTGTTTGGGTTTTTCGGTAAGATGGTATGAAAGACCGGAACAAATTTTTTGGCCAACGCAATATATGTAGTAACACAGCACATTTTGTTGGTGCCTTGCTTTGGTTACTTAGCAGTATGTTTTGTAAATCTTTCCATGACAGTGCTGACTAGTATTCATGTACCATGGTTCATTTATCCATTTCCTTTTGTACGGGCATGTTGTTTCCCACTTTTTATTACTACAAAGTCTGATAAACGGGTGATTTTTTAATTTCCTTCTCTGTGCTATTCTGTATTGTCCAGCTTCTCTTCTATTTTTGTAGTTTTGTCTCTCCCAGCCACTGGATCTGTGAATGAGTTCACAGGTCAATTTTGTCAAAATCCCTCTGTGCTTACAGAGGTGGAATTAAGTCCCAGAAAAGAGAATTGGTTTGGCTTAGGTTAGGGCATGTGTCCTGCTTTGGTCCAGTCACTTAGGAACAAGAAAGTGATATATCACAGGGCCCAAACATGGCTGCCTGGGGCCCACGTGTTCAGATGAAGGAAGGCCTGTTCCCGGAGAAAGGAGAGGCGAGAGCGTGTTGCTATGGCACCCTCTATCAATAGGGCTTCCCAGGTGGCACTAGTGGTAAAAACCCACCTGCCAATGCAGAAGACATAAGAGACATGGGTTTGATCCCTGGGTTGGGAAGATCCCCTGGAGGAGGGCATGGCAACCCACTCCAGTATTCTTGCCTGCAGAATCCCCATGTTTAGAGGAGCCTGGCAGGCTGGAGTCCACCGGGTCGCACAGAGTTGGACACGACGGAAGTGACTTAGGACGCACACCTCTATCAATGGGGATGCTTAAAGGCCATCTGGATTCCGTTTTGTCATTCTCAGTGCTTGAATAGAGGTTGTATTTGGCCTCATCACTCAGCAAGTATTTATTGAACACCTTCTATGAGCCAGGCATTGTTTTATTTTATTTAAAAAAATCATTTATTTGGTTGTGCCAGGTCTTAGTTGAGGCATGCAGGATTTCTCTCTCTCTCTCTCTTTTTAGTTGTGGCATGTGAGTTCTTAGTTTAAGCATGTGGGATCTAGTTCCCTGACCAGGGATTGAACTTGGGCCCCCTGCTTTGGGAGCATGGAGTCTTAAGCCACTGAGCCCAGGGAAGTCCCCAGACAGTTTAAGAATGCAAACAACTAGGCATGAAATGTACATGCTGGTAGAGAGGAGCAATAAACAAAGGCAGAAGTAAAATCTATTTGATTTACAAAAGTACATTGATGACATCAACAGTGTGTGCTCAGCCAATAGGCAGATTGTATATACTGATACTGTGATATGGGATTGATCCCATGGTCTGAAATTAGCTTCACAGGGACAGGAAGTGACCTGGGCAGTCATCTGGTTTAGTACTTTCCTTTGAAATCTGGAGTGAACATTTCTTCCCTTCTAATGTTCCTCTGTAACCCTCAGTTCTTTCTAGCCTGAACTGAAGTTGTTTAAAGACACTGCCCTGGGTAATAAAACTTGGAACCACTTATTAATGTGCTGCTGCTGCTGCTGCTAAGTCGCTTCAGTCATGTCTGACTCTGTGCGACCCTAGAGACGGCAGCCCACCAGGCTCCCCCGTCCCCGGGATTCTCTAGGCAAGAACACTGGAGTGGGTTGCCATTTCCTCCTCCAATGCATGAAAGTGAAAAGTGAAAGTGAAGTCGCTCAGTCGTGTCCGACTCCTAGTGACCCCATGGACTGCAGCCTACCAGGCCCCTCTGTCCATGGGATTTTCCAGGCAAGAAAATGTTAAATAAGTAAAAGAATGAACTAAGGAATAAGCAATCAGTCAAACTGTTCTGTCCCCAGTTTATTACAGTACGGTCAAAGATCCTGAGGATTTCTTGGAAGGAATTTTTCACTTTGGTTTTACTTTTACAATTTTATTTTTAGGAAAGCCATTCTGTCTTTTTTCCTTGCCTCTCCTCCCTCCACCCACTCAACAGTCAGTGGCTTTTGCCCTAGTAAATTGTGGCATTTCAAGTGCTGTGACTATCTTTGAATCTATTTTTGTTATAATTTTGAAATTAAGCTTGATTTTCTACTAACTATGTGTTGAAAGGCTTAAAGAAACACCCCCTCTCCTGCCATTACTTTATATGCTGTGTACTTTGGATCAGTCTGAGTCCTTACATTCTGAGAACTTTTATTTTAATCCAATTTTTGTCTTCTAAGGAGGGCTTTTTAAAAAGTCTAACGGAATCAAGATTGTGACTTTCTAGAAGAAACAGGGAAAGATTAAGGTCGAGCTGGGTCTTACCTGAACTAATGATGATAATAATAGTAAATATCCATTGAGTGTTTACCATGTGCTTGATAGCACATGTGTTACAGTAATGGCTAACCCTTATGGAGTGGCCGCTGTCAGCCAGGATTGGCCCTACATGCCTTACATGCTTTGACTCACAAAGACCTTATATAAGGCAGATTCCAGTATAAAGAGATGGAGAAACCAAGACACAGAGATGTTAGGGACCTGCCCAGGGTCACACAGCTGGTGAGTGGGAGTTTTGGGGTTCCTACCCTGCTCTGGTACTGTGTTCTGATGGATATACCTGATTACCTCTTGGCTAATGCGTTGATTTCTTAGATGGGTTATGTCATGTCTGGAGTCTCGCAGTTCTGTATCAAGGAATAGTTAACCTCCTAACCCAACTTGGATCTTGCCAGCGGAGACTCACATACTCATTAATGGTAGCTGCTTTATAAGGTTGTTATGAGAATTAAATGAAATAATAGAACCAAGTGCCTAGGATGGTGCCTGGATCACGGTAAGCACTTGGTCAACGTTGGTTTCCTTCCCTTGTACCATTCGAAGATCTTACTCATTTATATTTCAAGAATGGATGGTCTTGGTTACTGTAAGTTGCTCACTGGTTGTGTTTGCTCCCTCTCTTGTATCCCAGTTATTGGAAATAGGGGTGTATTAGTTTCCTGTCATAACAAATTATAAGAAACTTGCTGGCTAAAATAGGGATTTCTGCTCTCCTAGTTCTGGAGGTCAGAAGTCAGAAGTCTAAAGCCAAGGTGTTTGCAGGACCATGGTCCCTCCAGAGGTTCTAGCAGGGGTTTTATTCCTTGTCTCTTCCAGTTTCTCATGGCTGTTGGCATTCCTGGGCTTGCAGTTGCTCATTCTAATCTCTGTCTCTGTCTTTACGTCACTTTCTCTTGTCTATCAAATCTCTCCCGTGTGTCTCTTGTAAGGACATGTATCATGGGATTTAGGGGCCACCAAGGGCTTCCCTGGTGGCTCAGACAGTAATAGAATCTGCCTGCAATGTGGGAGACCTGGGTTTGATCCCTGCCTGGGTTGGGAAGATTCCCCAGAGCAGAGCATGGTAACTCACTCCAGTATTCCTGCCTGGAGAATCCCTATGGACAGAGGAACCTGGCAGGCTGCAGATCATGGGGTTGCAAAGAGTCAGACATGACTGAGTGACTAAACAGGATTTTAGTCACTGCTGCTGCTACTGCTGCTAAGTCGCTTCAGTCATGTCCGACTCTGTGTGACCCCAGAGAAGACAGCCCACCAGGCTCCCCCGTCCCAGGGATTCTCCAGGCAAGAATACTGGAGTGAGTTGCCATTTCCTTCTCCAATGCATGAAAGTGAAAAGTGAAAGTGAAGTCGCTCAGTCGTGTCCAACTCCTAGTGACCCTATGGACTGTGACTAAAATCCAGGATGATCTCATCAGAGGTCCTTAAATTAATTACATTTTCAAAGATCCTTTTCTCTACTAAGGTTATATTCACAGGTCCTAGGGATTAGGAAGTGATTGTAACATTTTGGGGACCACCATTCGACCCACTATGAGGGGTTAAGAACAGATGCTTGGAGCCAGTCAGCTCTGGTTCTGGCTGTGAACTAGGGAGTAATAGATAATCAAGACGATAGCCTGTCAAAGTGCTTCTTCCTCCTGTTTATCCAAGGATAGTGGTTCCTCTTCTCTGTGTCCTGATGCTGACCCCCTTCCCCTCAGACTGCAATGGGCTTGTATTAGCCAGGGTTCTCCAGAGAAACAGCATCAACAGAAAATAGGTATATTTGGAGGCTGGCAAGTCCAAATCTGAAATGTGAGCTGACAGGGCGGGACTTGAGACAGCTGACTGTGCAGTTTCAGTTGAAGGCAGTCCCCTGGAGAATTTTTTAGGATTGTTTTTCTGTTGTTTTGTTCAAGACTTCAACTGATTGGATGAGGCCCATCCACATTATGGAGGGGCAGTCTGCCTTATTCCACCCATTAAAATGTAAATCTAATTCAAAAACATGCTTGCAGAAATGCCTAGAATAAAGTTTAACCTGGGGCTTCCCTGGAAGTCCAGTGGTTAGGACTCCAAGCCTCCAGTGCAGGGGATGTAGATTTGACCCTTGGTCAGGGAACTAGATCCCACAGCCACATGACATGGCCAAAAAAAAAAATTTTTTTTTAAGTATAACCATTTGATCCTGCAAACTTTGCTTGAGGATGTTTCACAAAGCTCAATAACCCAGACTGGGTTCCTAAGCATTAATTAAGGGTGGGATAAGAGCCATAGGCGGAGAGGGCAATGGCACCCCACTCCAGCACTCTTGCCTGGAAACTCCCATGGATGGTGGGGCCTGGTAGGCTGCAGTCCATGGGGTCACTAGGAGTCGGACACGACTGAGCGACTTCACTTTCACTTTTCACTTTCATGCATTGGAGAAGGAAATGGCAACCCACTCCAGTGTTCTTGCCTGGAGAATCCCAGGGACGGGGGAGCCTGGTGGGCTGCCGTCTCTAGGGTCGCACAGAGTCGGACACGACTGAAGCGACTTAGCAGCAGCAGCAGCAAGAGCCTTAGCAAAGCTGAATTGTTTTCCTGGAAACAAGCTCCAGGTGGAGCACCTGTTTAAGGAAAACACTTCCACTGTCTGCTGCCCAGAGGAATGCAGTAGCCCCAGGTGTCGACCAATACTGTCCCAGCTACAGAAGAGCACTCGATTGGAAACCTGACAGAGGGGGCCAGCTAAATTTTTGTGACTCTGAGCAAGTTACCAAACTGCTCCAAACCTCCGTAATCCCATCTCAAAATGGGAATAACAATAGTGCCCCATCAAAGGCCTGTTGTGGGGTTAAAAAGAGAGCACATTGCCCAGAGCCTATCACGAAGTGACTAGCCAGTAGTAATAATAATAATAGCTACCAAGATTTGAGTGCTTCTCGGTGACATGCCCCTGGGTGTCCCCGTTTTTAAGATGAAACAGCTGAGGCTCGGGTTAAGTAAGACCACGAGAGGTTAATAACAGCAACTATTGTTCACGCTTCTTTGCTAGTCACTCAAAATTTTACTCCCCCGCAATCGCCTTTTCTATTTGCAGAAAAGAGTAATTTACACACTAATGTGTTATGAAGATATAAAGGATGTAAGTGAAAAGTACATTGAGGGTGACAACTTGTTTTATCTGAAGGAATTTGGGCCCAGTAAGCCTTGTGGCTCAGACGGTAAAAGGGTCTGCCTACAATGTGGGAGACCTGTGTTCAATCCCTGGGTCGGGAAGATCTCCTGGAGAAGGAAATGGCAACACATTCCAGTACTCTTGCCTGGAAAATCCCATGGATGGAGGAGGTTAGTGGGCTACAGTCCATGGGATCGCAAAGAGTCTGACACGACTGAGCGACTTCACTTACAAGTTATTAACAGCTGGCACCACTTACTTCATGCACTTGAAAAAGCCTTACATGTGTAGAGCCACTTCATTTTGCAAAGTGCTTAAAGCTCTGGAAATTTGCTCTAGATTTCTTGATTAACTAGAGAGTTCGTAGAACTGAAAGGACTCATTGACAATGACTCTCTAAAGAAAGCCTATTTTTTCTGAAGGGTGGCATCTTCTTCAAAAAGCTTTGCATGTGCTCTATATAGTGCAAAATATTTCATAAATATAGTCTGCTCACTATCATCAGGACATCTGAGAATGTGTAAATAACAGAGAGAAAAGTGCAATGGAGGCTGGACCTGCTCCCAACCTCCCAGTTCAGTTCAGTTCAGTTCAGTCGCTCAGTTGTGTCTGACTCTTTGAGACCCCATGGACTGCAGCACGCCAGGCCTCCCTGTCCATCACCAGCTCCCAGAGTTTACTCAAACCCATGTCCATCGAGTTGGTGATGCCACCCAACTATTTCCTCCTATGTTGTCCCCTTCTCCTCCTGGCTTCAATCTTTCCCAGCATCAGGGTCTTTTCAAATGAGTCAGCTCTTCATATCAGGTGGCCAAAGTATTGGAGTTTCAGCTTCAACATCAGTCCTTCCAATGAACACCCAGGACTGATCTCCTTTAGGATGGACTGGTTGGATCTCCTTGAAGTCCAAGGGGCTCTCAAGAGTCTCCTTCAACACCATAGCACAAAAGCAACACCACAATTCAAAAGCATCAATTCTTCAGCGCTCAACTTTCTTTATAGTCCAACTCTCACATCCATACATGACTACTGGAAAAACCATATCCTTGACTAGATGGACTTTAATGGCAAAGTAATGTCTCTGCTTTTTAATATGCTGTCTAAGTTGGTCATAAGTTTCCTTTCAAGGAGTAAGCGTCTTTTAATTTCATGGCTGAAGTCACCATCTGCAGAGATTTTGGAGGACCCTCCCAGCTTGTACTGATTGATAACCTCTAGGGTTTTGGTGGGTGGAGAGTGCAGGAGGGAGGCAGGAAGGGAGGGAGAGCAGCTGAGATGATGTAGCATTTGCCCCTGATAATAATGGCAACTACAGTCACAAAAGTGATTGCTAAGGAGCCCTCATGCACTGTGGATGGGAATGTAAACTGGTACAGCCACTATGGAGAACAGTATAGAGGTTCCTTAAAAGACTAAAAATAGAGTCACCATCAGTTCAGTTCAGTTGCTCAGTCATGTCTGACTCTTCGAGACACCATGAATAGCAGCACGCCAGGCCTCCCTGTCCATCACCAACTCCTGGAGTTCACTCAGACGCACGTTCATCGAGTCAGTGATGCCATCCAGCCATCTCATCCTCTGTCGTCCCCTTCTCCTCTTGCCCCCGATCCCTCCCAGCAGCAGAGTCTTTTCCAATGAGTCAACTCTTCACATGAGGTGGCCAAAGTACTGGAGTTTCAGCTTCAGCATCATTCCCTCCAAAGAAATCCCAGGGCTGATCTTCAGAATGGACTGGTTGGATCTCCTTGCAGTCCAAGGGACTCTCAAGAGTCTTCTCCAACACCACAGTTCAAAAGCATCAATTCTTCGGCACTCAGCCTTCTTCACAGTCCAACTGTCACATCCATACATGACCACAGGAAAAACCATAGCCTTGACTATACGGACCTTTGTTGGCAAAGTAATGTCTCTGCTTTTGAATATGCTATCTATTAAAATAAAAGAGTCATCATATGACCCAGAAATCCCACTACTGGGTACATACCCAGAGAAAACCACAATTCAGAAAAATACATGCACCCCAGAGTTCACAGCAGCGCTGTTTACAACAGCCAGGACACGCGTGTGTGCTCAGTCGTGTCCGACTCTTGGCAACTCCACGGACCGTAGCCTGCCGGGCTCCTCTGTCCATGGACTTGTTCAGGCAAGAATACTAGAGCAGGTTTCCCTTTCCTACTCTAGGGATCTTCCCAACCTAAGTATCGAACCTGTGTCTCTCACATCTCCTGCATCGGCAGGTGGATTCTTTACCACTAGCACCACCTGGGAAGCCCAGCCAGGACATGAAAGCAACTGAAATATCTGAAGACAGAGGAATGGATAAAGAAGATCCCCCCACACGTGGTGGGGTGTATGGTGAAATACTACTCAGCCACAACAAGGAACAAAGTTGGGTCATTTGTAGAGAAATGGAAGGACCTAGAGAGTGTCACACAGAGTGAAGTAAGAAAGAGAAAACAAATATGGTATATTAACATATATATATGTGGAATTTAGAAAAATGGTATAGACGATCTTATTGGCAAAGCAGAAATAGAGACACAAATGTAGAGAGTAAACATATGGATACCAAAGGGGAAAGGAGGGCGGGAGCAATTGGGAGACTGGGATTGACACATATTCAACGGATAACTAATGAGCATAGACTGTATAATGCAGGGAACCCTCCTTAATGCACCGTGGTGACCTGGTCGGGAAGGAAGGCCAAAAGGGAGGGGATATACGTATATCTATGGCTGATTCATTTTTCTGTACAGCAGAAACTAACAGAGCATTGTGAAGCAACTGTACTCCAATAAAAATTAATTAAAAAAAGTAATAGCTAACATATTGATCAATTTCTCTCTGCTTTTCCTTGTGGGAATCTCCCTCTATCCCTTCTGGTTTGTGAAGAAAAGGCTTAATTCTGTGCCACATCAGAGATGTCAGGAGGTTATATACGTTTCCCAGAGTTGCTCAGCTTGATTGGAGACAGAAGTGGGATTTGAACCCAGATCCATCTGACTTCAAATCCTGAGCTCTTGGAGTCCACAACTTTATGTCTCTCCCACCATCCTCCATGGCTGCAATGAAATGAAGCCAGTTGAGAAGTCTTCCCTCCGTTTGCTTTCCCTTCATGGAGAATGAGCAGATTCTGTTCTTTTTTTTATTCCCTCCATGTTTCCCATTCATTCATCAAAACAGGAAGAAATGCCTACAGTGTGCAAAGTGATGCGATTGGCATTGGCTTAATTTTGTCCAGAGAAAGAGAAGCAGTGGAAGAAGACTGACCCCAGAATTCATTCACAAACTCAAGGGCAGAGATGTTCAAAAAAAGTACCAACAGTCTTTATGTTTATTTTTCTTTTCTTTCTTTTTCTTTTGGCTGCGCCATATTTAATGCAGAATCTTATTTCCCCGACCAGGAGTCGAACCTGTGTCCCTTCATTGGAGGCTCCGAGTCTTAACGACTGGACTGCCAGGGAAGTCCCTGTTTATTTTTTATTGCAAACATAATAGATATTCACTGAAGAAAGTTGGAAGGAGAAGGCAATGGCACCCCACTCCAGTACCCTTGCCTGGAGAATCCCATGGATGGAGGAGCCTGGCGGGCTACAGTCCGTGGGGTCGTGAAGAGTCGGACACGTCTGAGCGACTTCACTTTCACTTTTCACTTTCATGCATTGGAGAAGGAAATGGCAACCCACTCCAGTGTTCTTGCCTGGAGAATCCCAGGGACGGCCGATCCTGGTGGGCTGCCGTCTATGGGGATGCACGGAGTCGGACACGACTGAAGCGACTTAGCAGCAGTAGCAGCAGCAGAAGAAAGTTGGAACAACAAAGAAAAGCATAAAGAAGGAAGTAAGTCTCCTACTCTGTTAATATTTTGGTATGTTTGCTGAAACAAACTCTTGACATTTTGGTATGTTTGCTGAAAAATTCCCCCCCTATTTATAGGGAAAATACAAATTCTAGTTTAGGTAAGATACTGGCTATTTTTGGTTACATGAAAAGAAAAAAAAAAAAAGCAGTGTATTTTTTAAAAGCCGTTTAATCAGATAGTTTGTGACTGGCGGCTGAAAGCGTTCTGATTTCCTTCCTGATGGATCAGTTCTGGGTCCTCACGTTGCCTCTTTCAGGCTGCGTGAGGTGCTGGTGGTATAAAACGGTACACACGGCAGGCGCTGCTCCTTGCGGTCATGGAACTTACCGTCAAATTAACGGAGGAAAACAATACGAAGATTAAACATATTAAAATCTTGCTATGTGTGGTGATAGGTGTTGTGACAGAGGATGACGGAGGTGGACACAGCGCCTGGGGAAAGTCTCTTTGAGGACAAAGTGAAAGTGAAGTC
>NW_011484825.1:807399-810603 GCF_000754665.1 Bison bison bison
TTTTCTCTGTCGTGTCTGACTCTTTACGACCCCACCAGGCTCCCCCATCCATTGAATTTTCCAGGAAAGAGTACTGGAGTGGGTTGCCATATCCTTCTGCAGGGGATCTTCCCAACCCAGG
Organism: Bison bison bison; assembly: GCF_000754665.1. Classification (NCBI taxonomy): domain Eukaryota; kingdom Metazoa; phylum Chordata; class Mammalia; order Artiodactyla; family Bovidae; genus Bison; species Bison bison. Next base: position 807,521 of record NW_011484825.1, read on the forward strand.
GATCGAACCCAGGTCTCCTACTTTGCAGGCAGACGCTTTACCATCTGAGCCACCAGGGAAACCTTTGCTTTAAGACCTGAAGGTTGAGAGGGAGCCGGTCATTTGGAGAGGGGTCCACCAGGGGGAGCTGTTTGCATGGCCAACATTTAGCTTCTCAAGGCCTGAGTCTTCATCTGTAAGATGAGGATAACAAGCGGGCTGAACTTTCTGACAATGTTATGAGGATTTAAGGAACTCATACAAAGTGGTTACATAAAGTGCATATAGTATAAAGCGCTTAGATCATTGCCTGGCACAGGGTAGTGACTTTGGATGTGATATGCTGGTGCTGGTGAGTTCTGTGAATCCCCAGGGACTTGCAGTTCTACTTTCTGGCATTTTCTGCCTCCCGTTCTTGTGAGTGGTGGTGCAGGCTGTCTCTGCTTCTTCTTGTGTTAATTTCCTGGTGTATTGAAATTCAGCCTCTTGGGACTTCCCTGGTGGTCCAGTGGTTAAGACACCCCACTTCCAATGCAGGAGCATGGAGTCCACCCCTCATCAGGGAACAGAAATCCTGCCGGCTGAATAGTGTGGCCTAAATAAATAAAGAAAAATTCTTAAGCGAAATTCAGCCTTTTCCCAGCTTCCACCAAAACAAACAAAATATAAAAAAAGAAAAAAGAAAACAACCCACAAATCCACAGCAAACAAGTGAATAATAAACAGAAGCACATTGATAAATGATCAAGACAATTCCACTCTTACTCAGCATTCAGAAGCGTTAAAGTCCAGTTTACCGATGACTTGGAGAGGCCACAAGGAGGAGGAGTCCCATTAGCAGGCACAGGTCCGAGTCCTGTGGGTTTCCCCTTCCCTTTCGTTTCTGCATCTCCCTCTCTGAATTTTCTTTTCCTGTCTCACACTTAGATGTTTAGTTCATCTTTTGTTCGTTGAGTGTGTCAGAAATGCTCCTTCTCTGCACTGAGAACACATTAGAGTATCTTTCCCAAACAGATGTGGTGCTGCTTCCAAGAAATCTGCTTTTGTGAGGTTGAGTTTTGTTATGCTGCATAACATACATCTCAGAAACCTCAGCAGCTTAAAACAAAAAAGGTTGATTTCTTGCCTGTACCGTGTTTCTTGTAGGTTTGGGTAACTTTTTGGGACAGCCATCCTGCGTGTGATGACTCAGTATTGCATTTTTTAATCTATGCATGCTGTTAAAAGTGAAGAGTGAGGAGAGATGAGCCCTGGCGATTTCATACTTTCTCCTGGTCTCTTCTGCTCACGTGTGGTGTGCCAGAGCAAGTTACATGGCTACACTTAACTGCAAGTGGCAGAGAAGTGCAAACTTTCCTTGTGCCCTGCTGCTGCTGCTGCTAAGTCGCTTCAGTCATGTCTGACTCTGTGCGACCCCGTAGATGGCAGCCCACCAGGCTCCCCCGTCCCTGGGATTCTCCAGGCAAGAGCACTGGAGTGGGTTGCCATTTCCTTCTCCAATGCGTGAAAGTGAAAAGTGAAACAAAATTCGCTCAGTCATGTCCGACTCTTAGCGACCCCATGAACTGCAGCCCACCAAGCTCTTCTGTCCATGGGATTTTCCAGGCAAAAGTACTGGAGTGGGGTGCCATTGCCTTCTCCTTGTGCCCTAAAGGAGAGAGAAGCAGGATGCTGGCAAAATATATTCATATCTGGTGAAAAATTGATCTTGGCTTCATTATGTTGACAGGAAATGAGGTACTGATAGAGCCAGGATGGGAATCTAGGACTCTGGCTGTCCACTCTTGGACCTTTCCCTCTGGAGGTAGCACTATGAAAAGGAAAAATAAATACCTGTTAAGAGCTTGATGTCTGAAGCAAAACTAAAATCCGTGCCACCCAGACTACACATCATGGTAGCAAATGGAGAGGTCCCTGCTTCATTCCCACAAGTGTGGTTTCATTTCATAAACTGGACACAGTAAAGATACAATTACTCTGGGTTCCTTTTGGGGAGGTGTGTCATCTGCACTGAACGGAATACTCTTAGACTACATTAAAATGCTTACGTACTAGGTAAAACCTCAAAGCACAATACGTCTTCGCTGCAAGAGAATCAGTACTCATGTAGCTTTTGTGAAACATACATCACTGACTCACTTTCAGGTAAATCCTTGGACAAACTCAATCATTCAGATCAGACCCAGCGTATGGTAGGGGCTCATTAAATCTCTGCTGAATGAGTGAAAGAATGAACACTATTTCCAGCCAGATCTTTTGCACTTATTTATTCAACCACAGAAATATTGAAAGCCAAGGTGATACATGGTGATACAAAGTGATACACGGTGATACAAGGTGATACACGGTGATACACGGTGATACAAGGTGATACACAGTGATACGCGGTTGCCACGGTGGCTGCCAGTGAACCACCCCTCCCAGTACTCATATCCTTTCCCTTGAAGCCTGGGCTGGCTTGTGTGACTTGCTTTGTCTGATGGAACATCAACAAACATGATGCAGGCGGAGGCCTGATAAGCACTTGAGTGCTGGGGCTCCTGCCACCACCGTGTGGGGAGATGTGGTCTAATCTCCCTGAGGAAGGAGACCCCCGGAGGCAGAAGCTCAGTGATCCCAGCAATCCCAGCTGAACCCCTCACCAAGTTCACCCTTCAGCTGAATGTGGTTGCCCAAGGGAGCTTGGGAGAAGCCAGCATAGTCAAACCGCAACATTGTGAGACATGAAAAATTGTCGTCAAGCCAGGGTCATCACCTTTTCTTCTGGAAAGAGCCACATAGTAAATATTTTAGTTTTTTGGGGGTCATGCAATTTATGTCACAGTGACTCAGCTCTGCCATTATAATGCGAAAGCCGCCATAGGGTGACAGAAACAAAGTGGGTGTGGCTGTCTTCCAAACAAACTGTTTTCAAAAACAGGTGGCGAGCTGAACTGGTCCACGGGCTGCGGTTTCCTGGCCCTGTTTTAGGCCAGTGAGTTTGTGGACGGTTTGCTTTGCTGCAGTAAATAAGGGAGACAACCTGCTATAGTCTCTGGCTCGTCCCAGGTGTCCCCGTTCCTGAGACTGCTCCGCTGTGTGACTTCATCCCGGATGGCTCCCTA
>NW_011484825.1:810703-824466 GCF_000754665.1 Bison bison bison
GGCTCCCTAGCATGGAATGCTCTCCTTTCTCAGACCTGGCCCTTGGAAAAGTGGAAAGTCAGCAGCGTGTGCTTTGAGCTTCCCATCAAAAGGTTCCAGAAAAGCCAGAAAGAAACAGTCGTGGAAGTGTTCCTTTCACCGGGAGTGGAAGCTGCCGACCCCTAAGTTCCCGATGAGTGGAGGGGGGCACCCTCTCCTCCTGCTCAGGGACGCCGAGGCTCCACTCAGTCTGAGCGGGATGACTGCGTGCTGCGTAAGTGGGCAGTGAAGTTGATGTAATGGAAGGCTCCTAGCCGGGTAGTCTCATTATCTCATCAGAGAGGCTCAGTTGTCCCCATAAAAAGGTGGCTTCTGACCCACCCATCCACATTTTGCCCAGAAGTCTTGGATTTCCTGGAATTTGTCCTGGAACTGCTAGAACTCTAAATAATGGTTTTCAAAACTCGGAATGACTGCATGCTTATCAAGGAAAGAGAGGATCTTGCCCTGTTATTATTTCAGTTATAGCTGACTGTGCACCTGTGGAGAGGGGTGTTGGTTCTGGAATCAAGCCTGCCTTCCAACCACTCAATCCCTGCATGACCTTGGGCAAGTCATGTAATCCTCTATACCCAAGTTTCCTCAGTTATAAAGTGATGGTAATATTAGCATTCACCTTTACGATTCTTGTGACAAATGAATGACACAGACCATGTAAAGTGTCACAGTGCCTGGCTTACTATTCAGTAAATTGTCGCTATTATAATTATTACCTGTCAGTCAGTTCTGCAGCATTTCGTAATTCCTTCAATTTTTGTAGATTATTTATCTTTTTACCCAAAGTGTTCTCACTTCCACATCTTACTGATTTGCCTAAAAAATTCTGGAAAGATATAGCACAGTAATAATCTCAATTTAGAGGGGAGGAAAGTGAGATTGAGGTATTAGGGTTTTTTCTTTTTGCCCCAGTTATCTTTATTCTCGTCCAGTGAAACCGGTAAGAGACAAATGTGCGTGTTCCAGGTCCTCAGTTTGCAGGCGGGGAAGAAAGAGGCAGGGAGCTGGGGCTTTAAGAAAGAACCCACACTGAAGTGTTGCAGGGCAATTCCCCAGGAAGCTGACTCTGAGAAGGTTTGCTTGAAGCAAGTTCATTGGGAAGTGCTCTCTGAATGACAGCTGCGGGGAAGTGAAGAAAGCAGAAATGGGCAGGGAGGGGGGGAAGAAGGGGTGTGAGTCAGCTGCAACAAAGCCTCAGTCATCCCACGGGGAGCTCTGAAGTTGGAATAAACCTGCAGAGTTGACTTAAGTGAGGCAATTGGGTTGGGCCTTTTAAAGGCCACTTTAACGCACACACTGAGCATTCCTTGGGTGTGAACCACCCTGGTAAGGAATATGACCTTGGTCAAGGCTGCTGTCTTCAGTCTAGAACAATTTCCAGAGGGAGACTCAGCTGTGAGCTCTGTTATCACCACTCCGTGCTGATGGTTTTGAGGGGATATGGGTGGCAACCCACAGCATCCATAACACACAACTTCTACTTGTGGACCAGGCAAAATGCAAGGAACTTTCATGTACACTGTGCCATTCAAACCTCACAACAAACCTGCAGAATAACTAAGGAAGAAAGCTATCGTATGTTTAAGGACTTCTAAATGCCAGGTGGTTTAAAAATTTTCATTCCTGTTATTTTCTTAACAGTCCATCAAGGCTGGAATTACTTGTTGCACCTGAGGGAAGACAAAAGTAGTTTAGAAAAGCCAAATTGACGCTCAGACGTGAGTCCAGCTCTCTCACATCGAGCTGGTTTCTCCCCCACTGGGACGTACAGACCCACTTTACAGATGGGAATGTTGGGGCTTAATGAGATTAAAGGACTTTCCTGAAGATCAAGAGCTAGAGGTGGGCAGAATTGGGGCTTGAATTCAGATGTGAGATGATCTTTCCCAGGCATCAAGTTGCACACTGGGAGAGAGGAGAAAGACCACGACCTGGTGGGGGAAAAAGGCAGCTCAGATGAAACTTAACTTCTCTGAACTCCATTAACTTCATCCATAATATTTCAAGGGCTTTCAAGACATTTCCTGATGGTATAGCTTATGGGTTTTGAGCATTTTACTAGGGCTAGTCAAGAAGGCTTTAGAAAACTACCTGTCTGATTTGCTTTTTTCCTCCTCTTCTACTTCTATATCAGCCTCTAAAGCTTGACATTAAGAAGTGTGCAGGAGGTGGCCAAATCTTTCGTGGAAATATTGAATTAAATTTCTGGTGCTTTTGGCTGTGCTGTTTATTGTATTTGACCTTCAGTTGTAGACCACTAGATGGCGCTCATCCTCTATTCCTGAAACCTGTCTAACAGGGGCGTGATCCTTTTCCTCTCTGCACTGTAGTAGCCTCATCAAAGGAGAAGGCAGTGGCATCCCACTCCAGTACTCTTGCCTTGAATATCCCATGGATGGAGGAGCCTGGTAGGCTGCAGTCCATGGGGTCGCTAAGAGTCAGATACGACTGAGCGACTTCACTTTCACTTTTCACTTTCATGCATTGGAGAAGGAAATGGCAACCCACTCCAGTGTTCTTGCCTGGAGAATCCCAGGGACGGGGGAGCCTGGTGGGCTGCCGTCTATGGGGTCACACAGAGTCGGACACGACTGACGCGACTTAGCAGCAGCAGCCTTATCAACGGCTAACAGTGACATTTATGTGCCCAGTGCAGATCGTAGCCAAACTGAAATGTCGGGGTTTGGAGCAGTGAAAGATTTATTGCAAGGAAAACTACAAGGGATACAGGCTCCCAGGTGGTGCTAGTGATAAGGAATTTGCCTGCAAATGCAGGAGATGTAAAGAGACGTGGGTTTGATCCCTGGGTAGAAAAGATTCCCTGGAAGAGACCATGTCAACCCACTCCAATGTTCTTCCCTGGAGAATCCCTTGGACAGAGAAGCCTGGCAGGCTATAGTCCATGGGATAGCATGGGTCGGACATGACTGAAACGACTTAGCATGCATAACAACATACAAAGAGAACAGGTGGCTCGTGCTCAAAAGACACGAACTGTCCATAATAGGTTTCAGGGAGATTTTATAGGCAAAATTTGTGGGGAGGGCTGCAGCGCTTGTAAACCTCCTCTGATAGGTGGGTGGTGCACCAGGAATTTCTATTACCAGCCAGTCTGAGGTCTGGCTGCTCAGCCTGAAGTTACCATCCTGTTGAGGAACTCAGAGGTAAGTATCAAATTATTAGGTTCAACCCTTGAGGAGGAACCAGGCCTGCCCCCGCACCATCCTGCATATTCTTTCTTTCTGTTTTCCCTCACTCTCCTAATTAGTAATTGTTTGAATCTGCCCTTTCGAACTCAGTGAAAGTCTAGGTGCTTGAAAGTTTTTTTTTCCTACAAACAAGAAACGGGAGACCTGGAAAGACTTTTATGCCCTGGAATTTCCCCACAGGGTCCTGCTCAGGTTTTAATGAGAAGGTACTGGGTGCCTAGTAAGATACTATGCCCCGTGCTTTATGGAAATCATCTCATTGAATCCTTACCAGGACTCTTTAAGGTAGGCTTTGTTATCCTTAATTTACCAACGACATACATAACTTGCCCAGGAAACAAAGCTAGTGCTGGCCGGGTCAAAGCAGGATGTAAACCAGGTCATCCGATTTACACTTTTGAGCTTGTCAGGGAGGGAATAAAACTTCCCTTTCTAGGTTCTTCTGGCTGGTCTATTGATATGAGACAGGTTAACAGGAGAAAATAAAATTTAATTACATACAAGCAGGAGTTTCATAAGAATATAGGTCCTAAGAACAAGTGAGTCAACTGAAGCGTCTATGTCATCCAAGAGGAGGAGAAGGGGGAAGAGGTTAGGACTGCCAAGGAAAGGAGGGCCATTTCCAGGAAAATGAACAAGAGCAAACATTTGGTAACGAGGTGTTTGCTGGGCCGTGAAGAAACCAGGAGGCAGAGAGGACTTGGATCCAGCAGCCTTGCCAACCTGCCCCAGACTACCACACCTGGTGCTCGTTATACTGGATCTGTGGGAATGCTGCTGCTGCTGCTAAGTCGCTTCAGTCGTGTCCGACTCTGTGTGACCCCATAGATGGCAGCCCACCAGGCTCCCCCGTCCCTGGGATTCTCCAGGCAAGAACGCTGGAGTGGGTTGCCATTTCCTTCTCCAATGCATGAAAGTGAAAAGTGAAAGTGAAGTCGCTCAGTTGTATCCGACTCTTAGCAACCCCATGGACTGCAGCCCACCAGGCTCCTCCGTCCATGGGATTTTCCAGGCAAAAGTACTGGAGTGGGGTGCCATTGCCTTCTCCGATCTGTGGGAATAGTTTTTCCTAAAACAGGCCCTTAATCTAAATTCTTTTAAACAGTTACTGGGAGAAGGTAAAAGTTCATCCTGAGCCTTTGCTTCAGTCTAAATTAATTCTCAAGCCTAAGAGACATGTCTTGGGGTGGCAAGTTTTGCTCCCTTGTGACCTCTACCCATTCTCCTGTCTCTCCAGTGATCCCATAATGACGCAAGTGACTGCCAGCCTTGTGCCAGACATTGTGGTAAGTGGCTCATAAAGTTTGCTTCATTTGAAACTCATAACGTCCACACACACACACACATGAGATGATGCATGTGGATGATCCATACCTCAATTGTGGGAGTCCTTTTGAAATGGGATGGAAGGGGGCAGGGCACAGCCTTTGAAAGAATGATAGGGCCGTAGGACATGACAAAAGCTTGTTAGAATCAGCTTGGTCCAAGATGGTGGAAGATTCGACTTCCAGTAGACCACTGAGCCTCGTTATATGCTCATTGTAATGTATTAGCAGGTGCTAAATGACCCACCCACCAGCACCACGACTGTTCTGAGGCTAACCAGAAAAGCTAAAAATGTGGGCGGTGGTCCAATCCTTGGAAATCTCCACCCCTTCCCCAAAATAGTTGGAATAATCCTCCCAGTTGTTAGCCTATGAAATTACCCAGATGATAAAAACTATTCACACTAGTCACAAAATGACTTTCTCTGGGTCTCTGATGATGGGTTTAAAATTCAAGGAGCATCTGGTTTTGGTGTGGGGATGATCCAGGATTATGGTGTGACTGATGGATATATCGGTTATTTGTACTTTTTTTTTTTAATCTTTGCAAGGGAAAAACTACAAGTAATGAGTTTCCTATAGTTAATTTAACTTTGTTACAAGTTTTCATGTGCAGGATAAACAGTTCTTTAACCTTGGGTGAAAATACTTGCAACGGTTTAAGGTGACTGTGTTTTACCTTAGGACACCTGTAGCATGCCAATTTGTGTGTGTGTGTGTAAACACTTCAAAATTGAGCTAAAAGATGTAAATGTAAAATTGAATGTGTATCTGATCTGCCCCAGGTTCAGTAAATAAATAATTCGTTTTAAAAATAAACAAAAAACTATTTACACTGTGTTTTGGGGCCTCTCACCCTTTTAGAGGCTTCCCTCTTGGCTCAGCTGGTAAAGAATCCGCCTGTAATGTGGGAAACCTGGGTTTGATCCCTGGGTTGGGAAGATCCCCTGGAGAAGGGAAAGGCTACCCACTCCAGTATTCTGGCCTGGAGAATCCCATGGACTGTATAGTCCACAGGGTCACAAAGAGTCAGACACAACTGAGTGACTTTCACTTCACCCTTTTAGATGGCCCACGGTCTGTCTGTGGAGAGTGTATCTCTGTAAATAAATCCACTCCTTACCTATCACTTTGTCTCTCACCGAATACTTTCTGCGATGAGACATCAAGAACCTGAGCCCTGAGTTTCATAAAGTCCTGAGACCGGGGGTATGATCCCAGTTAAAAGATTGTGGTTGAAGCCCAAGTCTGGGTTTAGGCTGTGTTCGAGTCCTGCTGTGTGGGCTCAAATCCCAGATGTGAGTTGTGTGGCTTTACTTTCACACTATATATGTATACAAATCATCGCCTTTTATACTTGAAATATCGAATAATTTTATTTGTCAATTATACTTATAAAAGGAAAATTTCTTAAGACCCATGAGGTAAGAACTATCTCTTTCATTTTAAAAGTGAGAAGGTTGAGGGACAGAAAGCCTAAATCATTGCCAAGTTACAGTTAATAAGTAGTGGTACCCAGGCTGGAATGCAGTCACCTAGGCTGTGAATTTTTGAGAGTCCCTTGGACTGCAAGGAGATCCAACCAGTCCATCCTAAAGGAAATCAGTCCTGAATATTCATTGGAAGGACTGATGCTGAAACTCTAATACTTTGGCCACCTGATGCGGAGAGCTGACTCCTTGGAAAAGACCCTGATGCTGGGAAAGATTGAAGGCAGGAGGAAAAGGGAACGACAGAGGATGAGATGGTTGGATGGCATTACCGACTCAATGGACATGAGTTTGAGTGAACTCCAGGAGTTGGTGATGGACAGGAAGGCCTGGCGTGCTGCAGTCCATGGGGTTGCAAAGAGTCGGACATGACTAAGCAACTGAACTGAACTGAACTGAGGCTGTGAATCCCAAGAAAGCTTACCATCCGAGGGATGACAGTGAGAATATGGATCCACTCAAATGCAGTGGGGCCCTAGGATTCAGGAGCCATCTGGGATTCTCTCTGTCAGCACCTTCTGCCTCCTGGTGAGAAGAGGAGCTCTTAACCCTACCAGAAGAGAGCTCTTAACCCTACCAGGAGGCAGCCCAGGCTTGGAGTCAAATCCAGGTTCAAGTCCTGGCTCTGCGAGACTTCAGTTCAGCTTCCTTTTGGTGTAACTTCTCTCAGCTTCTGTTCCCGCAGCTGTATCAGTGCAGGTATCACCGCCCCAGTCCTGAGACTCAGAGCCCAGAGCCCAGAGCCCAGGTGGGGAAGGGGCTTCCAAGAAATGGTGCCCCCTTCCCCTTCCTCTCAGACCCCCATGGTGTAAGGAGACCCAGGAGGAGAACTGGGCACAGCTTTTCCTCTGTGAGTCAGGGGCCCTTTAAGTTTGATGCCACCCTTTCTGGAGATGCTGAGAGAAGCAATTATTTAATCCTTTTTTTTTTTTTTTTGGTGGATTTAATCAATGCCTCTTTCCCTTTCTACACCAGCATCCTCCAAGAGCTCTTTCTGCCGTGATGGCAATGTTCTATACCTCCACTGCCCAATGTGGTGGGCAAGAGTCACAGTGGCTTTTATTTGTTTATTTATTTGGCTCACAGGGTCTTAATTGCAGCATGTGGGATCTAGTTCCCTAACCAGGAATTGAACCCAGGCCCCCTGCATTGGGAGCATGGAGTCTTAGCCACTAGACCATCAGGGAAGTCCCACATGTGGCTTTGAGTATTTGAAATGTCGCTAGTGAAAGTAAGGAAATCTACTTTAATGTTTATTTGGTTTCAATTACTTTAAGTAGAAATATCTCCCCATCACTAGTGGCTCCCTGATGGACAGTAAAGCTCTGGAAGGTGTACAGTTCACGGCTGCACCCACAGAGCCTGACCCAGCACGTACCCTTGGAAAATGGTGGATAAATATCTTTTAAATGAATGAATGCAGATGATTCACTTTGAGCCTTCCTAAACTCCACCAGTAGGAAGTCATTCCTGTGCAGGTAGGAAGGCTTGGCATCTGTGATAGAGGAATGGTGACCCCCGTCTTCAGGAAAGAAAGAGGAGGAGATCATCAGATTTGCAGGCATCATCCAGGACAGGGGTTTCCAACCCCAGGGAGGCTGACCAGACCATTACCTGTCTGTGGCCCCTTAAGAACTGGGCCAAACAGTAGAAGGTGAGCATTATGGCCTGAACCATCCCCATCCATCCCCAATGACTGTGGAAGAATTGTCTCCCATGAAACTGGTCCCTGGTGCCATAAAGGTTGGGGACCACTGCCCTAGACCGTGATCTATGTCTGGGATAAGGTAGCATCTTAAGGTAGTCTGTTACCCCCAGTTTGTTGTATTTTACTTCTCCTTCAGAGATTGGGAATCAAACCTTTAATGTGGAAAGGAAACTGTGGGCTTGATGGCAAGGACCCCAAGGAAGGAAGGAGCTGGGGGGACTGTATCACTCATCACAGCAACCCTGAGTGGACTCCCAGAGCTGGACCAGGAGGCAGGGCCTTTGGGCTTGTGTGGGAGGGAAGGGGACAGAGCTATCACCCGGGGGAGTAACCAGTCTGGAGGCTCATTCAGCTCAGCTACCTTCAGAATCCTTGCTTTGAAATTAAAATTGTAGAACCCAGAATATTGACTTTTTAAATTTTCCTGCCTATGGAGTTGCTCTGGCCCAAGGCTCCAGCTGTTGCTTTCTCTTACCAGTCTAGTGTAAATTCATCATCGTCCACGTTTAGTGAGCAGGACCGAGACCCATGGCCTTGATGGATTCATCGTTTAATCCTTCACCAGAGCTCTGAGATGGATGATCTTAGGTAAGGTTTGTTGTGTCTAGTCACTCAGTCATGTCTGACCATGCACTGTACACTCCTCTGTCCCTGGAATTCTCCAGGCAAGAATACTGGAGTGGGTTGCCAGTCCCTTCTCCAGGGGATCTTCCTGACCCAGGGATTGAACCCACATCTCCTGTATTGCAGGCAGATTCTTTACTGCCTAAGTCACTAGGGAAGCCCATTTATTGAGCATTTATTATGTGCCAGGCTCTAACTCTTTAAATGTTCACAACCACCCTACTCCCCATGGGTAGGTATAATCACCATCGTCATTATCCCTCAATTTACCACTTAGGATCCTATGACCAAGATGGTGGAGTAACCTACCCAGGACTATACAGCTAGTAAACAGCAAAGCAGGATTCAAACCTCAGGTAATTGGGGCTCTACAAGTTACATCCTACTGCTAGGTTCTGAGAGTTACCATTGATGTATTAACTATTTAATCTTCACATTAAACCTATGAGATGGAGATAATTATTATCATACCCATTTTATAGGTGAGGAAACATGTTTAACAAAGTTAGCTAGCGTGTCCCAAATTATGCAGCTGGTCAGAGGTAGTGCCAGGATTTGAACCTAACTTCACTGGTCACTCTGAAAGCCACTAGGGTGGATATACACTGAGTTGAATGCTACTTCTCCCCCACCCCATTCAAGTCCTTCCCAGAATATAATCTTATTTGGAAATAAGAGTTGTCGCAGATGTCATTGGTTAAGCTGAGGTTATACTGGAAGAGGGCAGCAGGGGTTTAATCCAGTGTGACTGGTAATCTTATAAGAAAACAAGAGGCGCAGAGACACACAGGGAGATGGTCATGTGATGATGGAGGCAGACGCCGGAGTGATGTGTCCACAAACCAGGATTCCTGGCAAACGCTGGGAGCCAGGACGAGGCAAGGACGAATCCTCCCCTAGAGCCTTTAGAAGCATGGCCTTGCTGATGCCTTGGTTTCATAATTCCAGCCTCTGGAACTACAAGAGAACAAAGTCCTGTTTTTCTTTAAGTTATGTTTTAAGCCACTCAGTCTGTGGTACTTGGTTACAGCAGCCCTAGAAAGCTAGTGCAGTGGACACATCCCAAGATGTAGAATGTATTGGGCTGGGCAAAACATTTATTCAGGTTTTTCCAAAACATCTTACGGAAAAATCAGAACGAACTTTTTTGCCAACCTGATACAATTCTGTCACTTGCTGACCAAAGCAGCCTCAATTTTGGAATCTGTCCCAAAACTAAAGTGAAGGATATAGCCTGGTGTTGATGTGAGAGCAGATCAGAGAATGAAAGGGGGATCCTGACTCCCCACTTTAGTGACTGCTCTTTGCCCACACAGCCAGGAGAGCAGAGAGCTGGTTGGTCTGTTCCCGCCCTTAGTTACCGGTTAGGTTCAGTCTTTGGAGCTGACACCTCCTGCCTGGTGACCTTAAACAAATCTTAAACAAATTCCTTAACTTCTCCAGGCTTCTGTTTCCTCCCCGGCAAAGGTGGTAACAATACTGTTTAACATGAGTGTTGCTGTGAGGATTAAATGAGATAATACAAATCATGTCCCTGGGTACACATAGTAAGCCCTCAGTGAATTATAGCTGCTGTTCTTTCTAGAACAGGCAAAAAGACCGAGGAAAGAGATGGCATCCAGCTGGATGGTTTATAGTCTGGCGTGAACTCAATGATCAGAGGGTTGAACCTACGGTCTCCAAAGGTCTTTTCCTGTTTTATAATTCCTCATTCCTCTAGTTTTCCTGGCTCTTCTCAGATTAAAAAAAATTTTTTTTTGCTCCTGACCACTGCTTCCAGCTTTGTTTTTATCAATTTTTATATTGGAGTATAGTTGATTTACAATGCTGTGTTAGTTTCTGCTGTTCCACAAAGTGAATCAGCCATACACGTCGGCCCTTTTTAGACTAAAGAGCTGGGATCCGTGAAATATTTTGCTATGCGTACCCTTACCTTTCTTTCCTAATCCAGTAGGTGGCAATAACTCCCCATCATTTTTCTTCATCCAGCATTCGCTCTTCCGCTGTGTCTTGGTATCGGGGCCGGTGGGAGTGGTGGAAAAGATTAAGATTGAGAGGGTTCCCTTGGGAAGGCTTAAGCACCCCTCAGGGCACAAATAGGCGGTCCTCTCCACCCCAGGGGTCTTAGTTCTTCTGACAGTGTTTATTCCCAATACTTCAAGCACAGATATAAAATTTATAACACAAGAGCTTCTATTTTGTTCCCACAACAAGGATATATTATTTTGCTAAATTCAGAGGGGATGCAGTCCTAAGGGTCAAGATGTAGACCCCATCTGACTGGCAAATCTCATGGTATTTCACCAGGTATCTACATGCCTCAGTGAATGTTGGACCCACAATGTGGGCACCATCTGAGAGCTCCTTAGAGAAGCAGAATGTCAGGCTTCATCCCAGACCCGCTGAATCAGAATCTGCAGTTTAACCAGCAACCCAGGTGACACTCACACTCATTAAAGTCGAGAGGTTCTGACCTATAGGATCCTGGAAGGAAACGATTCCTTCTGCCAGCCCCGTAATCAATTCTCTTTAATTAGTGGAGGACGATAAGCTTGCATCATTATCATGTGTCATATTTACAAAGAGTGTTAATACTCTTAGAGGATATATTTGATTGCTTTACTTTTCCATCAGTACGTTAGCTCAACCCCATTTATAGCTGAGGAAAGGAGGTTCAGAAGTGCATGGATACCCAGGAGTAGAACTGAGAAGTGAACTCAGCTTTACCCAAGGCCACAGTAGCTGGATTTCAAAGCAGTGATGGAAATAATATCCCACCTTCAGTGCTCACTCTGTACCAGACTATATGCTATATGCCAAGTGTATTATTTCATTAATCCTCCTTGGAATTCTAAGGAGAGAGTACCACTTTTTTCACCGTTTCATTAATGAAAAATGTGAAGAGGAGAGAGGTCAATACACTGACCCAAGGCTACACAGCTGCTAAACAAAGGGCTGAGGTAGAATTTTATCACCAGCAAGTATGACTCCAAGCCCTAGAGCTTAAACACGCAGCTTAACGTCTCCCTGAGGCTTGTATGAATTTCTTGTATAAACATCAGTTTGAAACACTTGCCTGTGATGATAATATACATTTGAGTAAACCATTATTTTGAACTTTAACTTAATAACTATACTAGAACAGTTTCTTTCCCAATACTTAGTACCTTCTCTGAGTACCTATATTGGGGTCCAAGGGCACCTGTAACAGAGTGTCATGAACTGATGGCTTAAAACAACAGTAAAAAGGACTTCCCTGGTAGCCCAGGGGTTAAGAATCCACCTTGCAATGCAAGGGATGCAGGTTCGATCCCCGGTCAGGGAACCAAGATCCCACATGCCAAGGAGAAACTAAGCTCTCATTGCACTACTGAGCCCTCGGATCATAACAAGAGAGTCGGTAGGCAAGAGGTGGCTAAGTATTGGAGTTTCAACTTCAGCATCAGTTCTTCCAATGAATATTCGGGACTAATTTCCTTTAGGATGGACTGGTTTGGATCTCCCTGCAGTCCAGGGGACTCTCAAGAGTCTTTGCCCATAGCACAGTTCAAAAGCATCAATTCTTCCGCACTCAGCTTTTTTTATAAACTCTCACATCCATACATGACTACCGGAATAAACCATAGCTTTGACTAGATGGACCTTTGTTGGTAGAGTAATGTCTCTGCTTTTTAATATGCAGAGACATTACTCTACCAACAAAGTCTAGGTTGGTTATAACTTTTCTTCCAAGGAGCAAGCATCTTTTAATTTCATGGCTGCAGTCACCACCTGCAGTGATTTTGGAGCCCCCCCAAATAAAATCAGCCACTGTTTCCACTATTCCTCATCTATTTGCCATGAAGTGATAGGACCAGATGCCATGATCTTAGTTTTCTGAATATTGAGTTTTAAGCCAGCTTTTTCACTCTCCTCTTTCACTTTCATCAAGAGGCTCTTTAATTCTTCTTCCCTTTCTACCATAAGGTAGTATCATCTGCATAACTGAGATGACATTATTGATATTTCTTCTGACAATCTTGATTCCAGCTTGTGCTTCATCCAGCCTGGCATTTCTCATGATGAACTCTGCATAGAAGTTAAATAAGCAGGGTGACAGTAGACAGCCTTGATGTACTCCTTTCCCGATTAGAAACCAGTCTTTTGTTTGCAATGAAGATCCTGTGTGAGACAACTGAGACCCACTGCAGCCAGAAAAAACACAAAAATACCCAAAACAGAAGAGGTCTAGGCTTGGTCAGGCTTCTCTCACTATTCTGGAGGCTGCTGCCGCTAAGTCGCTTCAGTCATGTCCGACTCTGTGCAACCCCATAGACGGCAGCCCACCAGGCTCCCCCATCCCTGGGATTCTCCAGGCAAGACTACTGGAGTGGGGTGCCATTGCCTTCTCCGATTCTGGAAGCTAGGAGTGTGAAATTAACCCATCAGCAGGGCAACGCCCCCTCTGAAATCTGTAGGGGAGAATCTTTCCTCACTTCTTCCTAGCTTTTGCTGTTTTGCCGATAGTCCTTGGAGGTCCTTGGCTTGCTGCTGCATAACCCTAATCCCCGCCTCTGTCTTCACATTATGTTCTTTCTTCACGTGTCTTCTTTTAAGGACATTTTTTGAGGACACTTCCTACTCCATGTCCTACTCTACAACCACTTCATTTTAACTCATTTCATCTCCAGGGACCATATACCCAAGTAAGCTCATATTTTGAGGGTTAGGACTTCAAACATTTTTTTTGGAGGGGACAATTCAGCCTCTGACAGTATCTCATAAGGTGGAACAGTGGCCCGGTGTATGGGTTCCAGAACCAGAGTGCCAGGGTTCATATCCTGGCTGTCGCATGAGCTGGGTGACTGAGAGCAAGTTACTTAGACTATCTGAGCTTCACTTTTCTCCTCTGTAGATCAGGAGGATCTCAGGGGATCATCATGAATGAATGCCCCCAAAGATCCTGCCTAGAATGGTGTTGGAGTCGAAACCATTGATGCCACTCCCAGATCCTTTACGAGGTCAGGCACCCATCCTGATCCATGGCTAACAGCTCATACCTGTGACCTTCTATGGAGCCCTGTCTTTGGCTGACATGAGCCACCTTTTTGGAGATGCCTGGGAGGCTGACTCCCCTCCCTGTTTACTGACCAAGCCTAGACTTCCTCTGAGACTGCACCCTTGCCCAGCTTTTTCCTACTGCCTCACTCCCATTCAGGTCCTTCCTGAGTGCATGACCTCAATAAGTCACATGCATCCAAGTGATGGCTTTAGGCTCTGTTGCCAGGGAACCCGACTTGACCCAAGTACCCGGCATGAAAGCCTTAGATTGATGTCCTTATTATTATTTTCAAGGAGCCAGGAATTAACCTCCTAATCATCCTGCCTTTTC
>NW_011484825.1:824566-827926 GCF_000754665.1 Bison bison bison
CCTGCCGTTAATCTTGCAGTGTCAAGGATGGCAAAACTTTTCACACACACGTTGGCTGATTTCTGGGCTGAGACTGTCCTGGCCACACGCAGGGGAAGCTGCTCCTGGTCACCTCTGAGAGCATGTGCTGACTCTGAAGGCTTCCCTTCACTTTGCCTCAATGCTGGATGGCTACAGGCTCTTCCTTACTTGGCTCTGACGGCCTATTCCTTAGTGCTCACACCTCCATCACGTGTACAGAGAGCAAGGTCTGCTTTGCAGTGCGATCAGGATTAGTACCTGTTGTCGGCTCAGGCTTATACAGTTCTCCTGTGGCTGGGCACATGTGTGCTCAGCCTGCTCAGTTGTGTCAGACTGTTTGCAGTCCTGTGAACTGAAGCCCTCCAGGCTTCTCTGTCCATGGGCTCTTCCAGGCAAGGATACTGGAGTGGGTTGCTGTTTCCTACGCCAGGGGATCTTCCCGACCCAGGGGTCAAACCTGTGTCTCTTGTGTCTCCTGCATTGGCAGGCAGATTCTTTACCACTGAGCCACCTGGGAAGTTCAGGTACGCATTGGCCTCGCCCATATCATCATCATTATCATCATCATAGCTACCACTTAGTGAGAGACTAACGTGTACCAGGCAGGATACAGTATATATCACAGTAACATGGATACTAGCTCTAACCCTCAAAGGCTCTTTGAAATGGAAAGTGACATCTTGTTTTATTAATGAGGAACAGAAGGGCAGAGAAGTTAGGTCACTTACCTGTGGTCATACAACAGTGGATGCAGATTTGAAGCACAATCGGGTGGGAGAACCAAGTCCAGCTCTCAAGTTCCTTGTTGAACTACGTTCTCTATAAGCACTCAAACCACTGCTTTTCTTTCTGTGAATTGCGCTTTTAAGAGCTGGTGTCTTAGTCCAATTCCAGCAAGGGGGGGCCTGTATTTATACTGGATCTTTCTTTTCCTTTCCTGTCCCACTTGAGCTTTGAGTTTCCTCTAGTCTTTTTACTTCTGCCTGCCCCTGGAAGCTTCTTTAAGCTTCTGCATCACTATCCCTGCTCCCCTCTCCCATTTCTCAAGCCCCAGGCAAATTCACATGTATTGTTTACCCATCTCCTTCTGTTCCCAAGATTTCAGTTTCCACTTATGTCACTCAAGCTCCATTAATCATGAAATCTGCATTTTCAGACATGCATTTCAGTCAAAGCACATGAGATTCCTGCTTGGCACAGACACTGAGAAGAGGGGGGTGTAGTGGTCATGCCATTTATCACAGTTTATTTATAATGACGTCTTGGGAAGACTTCATGAGTTAAATTCCCCCCAAAAGCCTCCTTCTTTTTCCTCCCTAGTAGCCTAGCCATTCATTGGAATTAGATTATTTTGAAATCACCCCCCTGCTAGTAACAACCTGTGGCACACTTCTGAGTTACTTAACAAATCATGGGAATCCTATGAAATTGCTCAGGAAAGGTTTTGCAAATGAAAATATTCTCTAATGAACCCACCACTTACAATGGTTCCCATCAGACATCCTTCCCTGATCTGCCCTGATCTCCATCCTCTTGTGTTACCCCGTGTCTTTGTGGGTGGGTGTCAGGCTCTTGATGACTTATGAAAGATGAACATCTGATGACTGCGAAGCAAATTCAATGTAAGTCAACTGCAAAGTGAAACTGGAGATACTACAAAAGCGATGGGATTTCATGAAGTCAGTGGAACTGAGGTTGGAAGATCATCTGAATGGCATGTATGCTGTTTGGCAAAGCTGGATTGTGAAGAACGCTTCAAAATTAAAGCCATAGACAAGGATGAGGATGTCTGAGCGTCTTCAAGAGAGAATGATTAGAATATCCAATGCCTAAGAGAGTCCCTTGGGAGAACTGAGAAAGATGTTAAGTATTTTTCAAAAAGGATTCTCTTCTTTGCTCTTGCTGTGAAAGTTAAATACAAAATCAAGAATGCTTGACTGTGCAGTCATACAATCGTGTGGAAAAATTACGCCAAAGGAATCAATACACGATTTATTCTTGGTTCTGGAATAACGATGACCTACATTTTATCACATATAAGCAAAAATAAATCAATTTCTGTAATTTTCATTTTAGGTTTTAATGCAGGCGCTCAGTTGCTCAGTCGTGTCTGAGTCTTTGCGACCCCATGGACTATAGCCCACTAGGCTCCTCTGTCCATGGAATTCTCCAGGCAAGAGTACTGGAGTGGGTTGCCAGTCCCTTCTCCAGGGGATCTTCCCAACCCAGGGATTGAATCCTGGTCTCATGCATTGCAGGGGGATTCTTTGCCATCTGAGCCACCAGGGAAGCCGCCATACAGAGCCCCCAGTAAACCAGTTTTTCATTATTTAGTATGACACATTGCTCTTCTTTTAAGCAGGTCCGTGCCCTGGAGTCTGAAACCCTAGAAGATCAAGGGCCATCTAGGTACCAGAGTACCTGCCCGCAGGGAGCTTGTGGTCTCATTGGCGAGGCTTCCCTAACACTCTGGGAATGGGGCAGTGATGAATGAGAGAGTCTCTCTTGCCAAATTTGACCCGGGGGGTGTGCAAAGGGGGTCTTCCGCTTCCAGTCAAGATCTGTAGCATCTTTAGCCTGGCCCCTGCCCTGCCTGCTGCTGTCAGGGACGTGATGACAAGGCTCTTTTGTAGGCTTCCTGAGGCAGCTTGTGAAAAGCAAGTTGGGAATTCAGCAAAACACCGGGGCTCTAACCGCTCCTGAATGAGATAGAATTAGAAAATGGCTTCAAATTGAAAACTTAATTTTCAATTAGTGTACATTCAGGCAGGAGTGGGAGGGATTAAGGGATAGCAGCTTGTTTGGTTAACACGCTTTTTAGAAGACATGCTCGCGAGCTATTAGTGGGCGTCCTCCTCCCCGCCCCCACCACCCTCGGTGCGGCTGCTCTGTAATTTGGCAGCCACCGTCGCGGCCCCCTGTGCCTCGGTCCCCCACTGACTCAGATGCAGATGGCAGCAGGGCCATCGCAGGAAGTGGGCTGCCGCCTGTCACCTCTAAGGCTGGCTTGTGTGTGTCATCCTCACTGTGGACCCTGTGAGGTCACAGGTGAGCTGGCCACCTCTAAACATGCACACCCTTCTGATGGCTTTAAAAAACACATTGGGGGGGGGAAATTATTTCTCTCTCTTCAACATGTTGGATCAGCGTGTGGGGCTCAGTTAGTTCAGTTGCTCAGTCATGTCTGACTCTTTGTGACCCCATGGACTGCAGCACGCCAGGCTTCCCTGTCCATTACCAGCTCCCGTCCAAACTCACTTCCATCGAGTCGGTGATGCCATCCAGCCATCTCATCCTCTGTCCTCCCCTTTTCCTCCTGCCTTCAGTCTTTCCCAGCAT
>NW_011484825.1:828134-848356 GCF_000754665.1 Bison bison bison
CTCAGCTTTCTTTCGGAGAAGGCAATGGCACCCCACTCCAGTACTTTTGCCTGGAAAATCCCATGGATGGAGGAGCCTGGTAGGCTTCAGTCCATGGGATTGCTAAGGGTTGGACATGACCGAGGTACTTCCCTTTCACTTTTCACTTTCATGCATTGGAGAAGGAAATGGCAACCCACTCCAGTGTTCTTGCCTGGAGAATCCCAGGGACGGGGGAACCTGGTGGGCTGCCGTCTATGGGGTCGCACAGAGTCGGACATGACTGAAGCGACTTAGCAGCAGCAGCTTTCTTTATAATCCAACTCTCACATCCATACATGACTACTGGAAAAACCATAGATTTGACTAGACGGACCTTGGGCAGATATACTCAGTGTGGCTTCAAACTGTGGAATATATGATTAAAAAACTGAGATAGTAAAGAGAAGGTTTGAGTGGGTGCGGGGCTCCCCTGGTTGCCTAGTGGTTAAGAATCAGCCCATCAATGCAAAGGACACAGGTTCGATCCCTGGTCTAGGAAGATCTCATAGGCCTCAGGGCAACCAAGCCCCTGTGAGACAACTACAGAAACCCCTGTGCTCTAGATTCTGTACTCCATAACAGTAGAAGTCACCACAATGAGAGGCCCACGTACTGAAAGGAAGGAAGAGTAGTCCCCACCCAGCCTCCCCCCAACTAGAGAAAACCTGTGTGCCAGAATGAAGATGCGGCACAGCCAAAAATAAATAAAATGATAAATAAATTTGTAAAAAAAAAAAGAGTTGGTTATAAAGTTGGGTGGAGGAGATGGCAGAGGTTGTCCATCAGGACAGGAGCAGCTTTATCTGTCCTCTGACCCCTTCCTTCCCATCTTTAATTTTAAAAAATACATTGTTTTAGGCCATGCAGTGTGGTATGCAGGATCTTAGCTCCCCAATCAGGGCTCAAACCTGTGCCCTCTGCATTGGGAGCAGGGAGTCTTAGCCACTGGACCACGAGGAAAATCCCCCTTCTGTCTTTAGGTACGGTTCTCGTCCTCTTCTCTCCCTTTCCCCCTTTTCCTAATCAGAAGTACTTTTCCAGGCTGAGAATGTTCTGGCAACCACAGCTGGTTCCCCTTGGCTAGCTCCATTTTCTCCCAAAACTTTGCTGCCTGAGATGAGTTCACTGTGGGGTCAGGGTCTCCACAAAGCTGCCGCCATTAACGTTTGAACGCATTAACGCTGGTGTGTTTACAAGCATCCTAACTGGAAATCTTTAATTCAGTCAGCAGAACAATCATTTCATTAGGGATTTCCTTCTGAACTGAGGAGGCTGGAGAAAGTGTGCTGCAGTGATTAAACATTCCATTTCAGACGTCCCAGGCAAGGCTGCGACCTGCTTGGGAGGCGCTTTTTCCATCTTCCTTCCAGTGCTTCTCGGATACCGCAAAGCTGGCTCCAAGTGTTGGAAGCAAGCGGTTCATTTCTGTGGCAGACATGGCCGCCGGCTCCGCAGCTCTGTCACCAGGGCTCTCCTGACTTCTTCCTTGACCTTGGCTCCCATCCCAGCCCCAAGCTCCTGGTGACATCTGCTGCCCACAGATGGGCCTGAATCAATTCCAAGCGCCTTTCCTTAAGGCCCTCTGCCTTGCTGAGTGTAACCCTGTAGGCTAATTTCTGCAACCTTCTCTCAAAGGAATGGGTGTCTCCAGCCACCACTGGTTCCTCCGCAAGGTTAAACTCCTCTCCAGAGAGGTGATCACTGCACACTGTTTCTTCATTAGTCTTATCTCGCCCACAAGCCGCTCCCGTTAATCCTCTTTCTCTGCCATCCAAGCTGTAGCCTTCCAGCCATTTTCTGAGAAGTGCTGGATTTAATTGAAGAAAGGGGATGAGTGAGAAAATTAGTGGCTCAAATGCTAACACAGGCTTCCAGACTAACCAAAGGAGAATGGGGAGAAGTTTTTTGAAAAAACAACTTCTGCTAGACAGACACCGGGGAATCTTAATAGCCCAGAAGCAATTGACTTAGAGAAATATAACTGAAAATTAGGATTTGGGCGCTTGAAGGAGTCTTAGAAAGAAGTCTTGTAATATAATCCTTTTATAAATGGCTAAATGGGCTTACGGGCAAGTGACTAACTGGAGAATGGTGGAAGGAGTTCTTCAGTCTGAGGCCTGGAAGTTTCCTTCTTTATTCACTGAACCACACAGCCTATCTTTTCTTCCTTCTGTGAAAATATCTGAGAATGTTTTGGGAGATGGTATCAAAACTCACCCACTTACGCTTTTTTAAAGGTGACATTTTGCTTCTTCCAAGAATTTAGGGACACATCTAAGGAAAGCTGTTTTGGTTGCAAGAGACAGAAATATAACTAGTCAGAAAGGAGAATTGATTAGCCTATGGAATCCAAGGGAGGCTAGCTAATCAAATCCTAGAAATACAGGAAGAGAAAAGACTAAAAGAAGGGCCAGGGCATCTCTAGTCCTCTCCTATCTGTCACTGTGTCACCTACACTTTTTCTCACTAGAGACTGCTTCTTTCTTTTCTCTTTCTTTTTTCTGTACAAAGCAAGGGGAACCATTGCTACCAGTGGTTCTAAGTTTTCTGTCTTATAACTCTTACCATTGGAAACAACTTAACCAGACAATCTATGAGTCAATCCTTGGAAAACATCTGATTGGGTGAGGGTGATGGGAGGAGTTAGATGGCTTCCCCTGAGCTGATCAATTGCAGCCAACTGGATAGAATATTATCACCTTCTCTGTTTGAGTCTGTGGCCCCGTGCAGGACAAATCACTAGTGGTCTTGGGGTTGTGATCTTTAAGAATGTGACTACTTCTATGTAGCCCTCATGATTAGAGTTTGTATGTGAGGAGGGTGAGCAGGGAATGACATTTCCACCAGAAATCAGATAGACGAAATGATAGCAATTTCACCATAGGGCATAAATCTGTCTCCTTTCATTTAATGAACTCTGCTTCACATTGATGTTCATCTCTATGGAGATTCTGAGATGACACAATTTAAGACACAAATTTCTATTTCTTTAGTATTGTCAACCCCCTTTCCAAATATGAGGTAATAGAAGTTGGCAAAATAGAAGGCAAGCAAAATGCTTGTTGAAAGCATCTCATTGGACTGGTCAAACTTGGAAAGGAGAAGCATGAACTTATACCCTGCTACAGCTTAATTAATCTAATCCTTGAATTTAGAAGTAACAAAATATTTTTATTGATGAGTTTTTCACTATTTGTGCCTTTATTGAGCCAGGTTCTGGTTCTGAGCCCTTCCATTGGTCTATCCTAGAGTATCTTGGGGTCTCAAAATGACATTAATACCTTTGTATCACTGGTGGGATTTAGGAAAGTTCATATTTTACTTTTCATAATGACTCTTAGATTATTGCATTTATCATAAAGTGAACATAAGTTATCACTGCTATGAGACTATAAACCTTTCATTCCTTCTCCAAGTTTGTAGCTTTCTTGATGCAAATGGACATTCTTCTGGTTCTAGTGATTATTTTATCCTTTTATCAGTGAAAGTACAATTAGATCAGCAGTTGATAGAATGAGAGTCTTGATAACATCAACACACTGAGTGCTTACAATGTGCCAGTTACTCTCAACTTTATGTGTTTTAACTCACTTGGTCCTCATAACAACCCCAGGAGTTCAGTACAATTAATAAGCCTCCCTTGTAGATGGAGATAGTATTGTGGATTGGTTAAGCCGCCTTCTCAGGGCCCCACAACTACACAGAGTCAGGGTTGGGATTTGAACCTGAGCCATCTGGACTTGTGGTATGTGTATCAAACCTTCATGCTATTCTACCTCTTAAGGGGCTAGACACTATTATGACACTTAAGGAGTTTTGGAAAAACTTGTTCTACTTCCTTAAATATTTTACCTATCTGAATTATGACTTTGATTTAATTCAAAATGTTTGTTTTACCATTAAAAACAGAAATAATCCTGGGAACAACATCCTATTGATTTTTAAAGAAATACTTATGTATTTATTTACTTGGCTGCTCTGGTCTTGGATCTTTGTTGCAGGATGAGAGATCTTTTTCAGTTCTGGCATGGGTACTCTAGTTGTGACATGTGGAAACTAGTTCCCTGACATGGGGAGTGTGGAATCTTAGCCACTGGACCACCAGGGAAGTCCCAGCCTATTCATTTTGATTAGTAAGTTACCCTCAAATTTAACTAATATTTCTTAAGCACCTATTATGTGCTGTAACTCATTTACCTGCTAAATTAGTACCATGAGGTGAATGGTATAATCTCCATTTTAGTGAGGAAAAGAAGGCTTAGTTAGCTTGAAAGTGATAGTTACTCATTCATGTCCGACTCTTTGCAACCCCATGGACTGTAGCCTGCCAGGCTCCTCTGTCCATGGAATTCTTCAGGCAAGAATACTGGAGTGGGTAGCCATTCTCTTCTCTACGGGATCTTCCCAACCCAGGGATTGAACCCATGTCTCCCTCATTGAAGGCAGAGTCTTTACCATCTGACCCACCAGGGAAGCCCCTTAATGTGATTGCTAAAGTCACAGGGAAATAATGTGGGCAAGCCAGGATTTGAACCAGACTTGCCTCACTCTGAGCCTACTGCTTGCTGTCATACTTGTGAACGAGTCTGTCAGATGGTTGCTGGTTGTCACTGCAGGTTTAATAAGGAAGGAGGGTGGTAAGCCCATGACGTGGAGTCCTTGCAGAGCTCAAAGTCCCATCCCTGGAAAAATCTGAGGAGATTTGTGCATGAAGTACAAGAAGGGCATAAGTGAGTGGCTGTCCTAGAAAGTTCCAGTTCCCTCATTTTGCTGCCCAGAGAGAAGGGAAACATTTACTTAGCTAACGGTTTTCAGAAGGCTCTGGCAATTAGGGTGTTAATATTCTATGTAGTCACAATTATGCTGTAACTACCAATTATGGGAAAACTCATCGTTTTACTGTAATGTAATTACATTAAATAGCACCAGTCATGTCAGTGCCAAGACTGGGGCAGCCACTAATTATTCACTATACACAGACACCTCCGCCTGGATCGGAATAATTGGTGCGAGGCAGTTTTGTATTGCAGGATTAGCTGTAGTTTTCCTCAGGAAAGGGTTTTTTGCCTTCTGATAGTCCCTTGTATGTGTATAGCTCAGCTGTGTTGCTGATCTGGAAGCCGATGAGATGTTAACATCCCCAGTCTAGGTGTGACTTCAGTGTTTTCCTAAAGGATTTGGGAGGAACGTTTCTCTAGTAGGTTTCTCGGGCCCTTTGAGGGCCAGAACTCTGTCTTTCTTCTCACTGTTGCTCGGGACAGAGAATGAGAATAGATAACAAACCTTGATGGTGTCCCGTGTGCCAGGACTATGCTAGGTATTTTAAATATGTTATGCTATTAATTCTCAAGACAGCTCTATTAAGGAGATATTAAAATCTTATACTTATTAGAAAACTAGGATCAAAGAGGTGAGGCAACTTGCCCCAAATCATAGAAGTGGCAAGTTGTAGAGCCAACATTCATTCTTTCCTCAAAGTCTGTGCTCTTTCCAGGCCTTCCCACTGCATCCTCAGTTCAGTTCAGTTCAGTTCAGCCTCTCAGTCGTGTCCAACTCTTTGTGACCCCATGAACCACGGCACACCAGGCCTCCCTGTCCATCACCAGCTCCCGGAGTTCACTGAGACTCATGTCCATCGAGTCAGTGATGCCATCCAGCCATCTTATCCTCTGTCGTCCCCTTCTCCTCCTGCCCTCAATCCCTCCTAGCATCAGAGTCTTTTCCAATGAGTCAAATCTTCGCATGAGGTGGCCAAAGTACTGGAGTTTCAGCTTTAGCATCAGTCCTTCCAAAGAAATCCCAGGACTGATCTTCAGGATGGACTGGTTGGATCTCCTTGCAGTCCAAGGGGCTCTCAAGAGTCTTCTCCAACACCACAGTTCAAAAGCATCAATTCTCTGGTGCTCAGCTTTCTTCATAGTCCAACTCTCGTATCCATACATGACCACTGGAAAAACGATAGCCTTGACTAGACGGACCTTTGTTGACCAAGTAATATCTCTGCTTTTTAATGTGCTATCTAGGTTGGTCATAACTGTCCTTCCAAGGAGTAAGTGTCTTTGAATTTCATGGCTGCAATCACCATCTGCAGTGATTTTGGAGCCCCAAAAAATAAAGTCTGACACTGTTTCCACTGTTTCCCCATCTATTTGCCTCGAAGTGATGGGACCAGATGCCATGATCTTTGTTTTCTGAATGTTGAGCTTTAAGCCAACTTTTTCACTCTCCTCTTTCACTTTCATCAAGAGGCTTTTGAGTTCCTCTTCACTTTCTGCCATAAGGATGGTGTCATCTGCATATCCGAGGTTATTGATATTTCTCCTGGCAATCTTGATTCCAGCTTGTGCTTCTTCCAGCCCAGCGTTTCTCATGATGTACTCTGCATATAAGTTAAATAAGCAGGGTGACAGTATACAGCCTTGACGTACTCCTTTTCCTATTTGGAACCAGTCTGTTATTCCATGTCCAGTTCTAACTGTTGCTTCCTGACCTGCATACAGGTTTCTCAGGAGGCAGGTCAGGTGGGCTGGTATTCCCATCTCTCCACTTCATCCTAGTAGGTGACTAAATATTTATTGAACGAAGATGGAGGAGATTATACATGTTTGCCTGTGAAAATGATGCTTTCCTTTCTGGTCTATTTCACCAACTTCTTCATATTTAGATTCCTAGTTTGGTTAATCTCTAAAAAAGAACTCTTTCCTCAGGACTTCCCTCGTGGTCCAGTGGTTAAGAGTCCAAGCTTCCATTGCAGGTGGCACACGTTCAATTCCTGGTCAGGGAAATAAGATCCTGCAAGCTGCATGGCCTAGCCAAAAATAAATAAATAAGATAAAATGAGCTCTAAAAAAAAGACAAAAAGCCCCGAGGTTGTTAAACATTTCTTAGAATTATAAACAAATAAACAAATGAAAAACTCCCTTCTTTCCTTCCTACATGATAATCTGATACCCATTCTTTTCAGTATTTGGAGAGTGCCTTCCAGTTGGGGGTATGTGTGTATGACATAGACTTTTTTTTTTTTTTAAGTCAATCAATTGTGAAATTGACCTGAGTGACTATCCTTGGGGAAGACCCAGGTCTTAGAAGGAAAAACTGAGCTTCTATGGGACGCAGAGACATGAAGTTATGATGAAGTGCAGAAAGGTCTTATTTTCTCCTTTTTTTGATGTGTGATTTGGCAATGACTTGATTTAAGAACTAGAGGAGGACAGCAGATGGTGTGGTTTCTATTCACATATGAAATGCTTTTCCCAAGTGATCTGGAGGCCCTGGTGGGTTTTTAAGCTGAAATAGCTGCGATTTTTTTATTGTATTTTGTGAGCATGTCATGCTTTGGTCATCCCTGATTGATTTCTTCTCCCCTCAAAGCAGCAGAGGTAAGCATAGGCACCCATGTTTAAGGGATGGGGAAACTGGAATGGAGGAGATGATTAAAAAGCGGATTCACCTCAGGAGGCGTCAGCATAGGTTACCATGTCGTGAACCAGGGCCCCGAGAGCCCAGCCTGATGGAATTTAGTTTCCTCTCCACAGAAACAGGTATTATTACAGTGGAGGGCAGCGCCTGGCACGTACCCACTGCGGGACTGGGAGCCTCCTGCTGACCGACAGGCTTCACCTTTTCAAATGAATTTTCTTTGCTTATATGAAGTCTCCTCAGAGAGGCTTCTGTGGGCCTCTGTGGAGTCAGGGAAGTTCGACTTTTCCATTTGGACCTTAGTATAGTAAGTGAAACAGCAACTTGACTTTTTAATTAATGTCTAGAAGAGGGAGTTGTTCCTTTGGAAAAGCCCTCAAGTGATTTCACAGAGTGGGTGAATCAGATAAATGAGGAAGTTGTTGGCTGCTACCCTTCCACCAGGAGAGGTTGGAAGGATGGCTGAGCTGGAGGCTGGAGGAGGGAACATTTCAGGAAAACTCAAAGCAGAAAAGTGACCCCCATGGGAATGCTCCCAGCACTGCTGTGTATCCTGGAGTAATCAGATATCTAGATAACAACATGAAATTTTCAGAGTTAGCAAAATTTCCTCTATATTTTGATCTTAATTAAAAAATTCTTATTTACTTTTGTCTTTTTTTCTGGCCACACCACGGGGCATGCAGCATCTTAGTTCCCCAACCAGGGATTGAACGTGCAACCCCTGAAGTGTAAGCTCAAAGTCTTAACCACTTCTTAACTACTTAAGTGGTTAAGTCTTAACCACTTCTGCCAAGGAAGTCCCTACCTTTTATTCTAAAAGTTGTTAATGCTTATGATAAAATTCAAACAGTCATTGGGGATATTAAATAAATGCCTCTTCTTCCTTTACACCTTTAGGATGAACACCTGTAAATAGTTTCTTGTGTTATCCATTGAAGATCATTAAAAAAAAAAAACAAGCATATATTTATGAGTGTATAAATCATACTCATGTATTTCCACAGCTTGTTTTTCATATCTTGGACATTGTTCTGTATCATTAATTATAGAGTTACCTTGTTGATTAAAAAAATTACTACAAATTATTACTGTGCATGGATGTATCATAATTTACTTCCATTCCTTATCAATGGTCATTTGAGTGGTGGTCAGGGTTATTTTTTTAAAAATCATTAAAAAAAATAGTGTCATTGCAAGCAATACTACTCTGCACACTTTTTTGTACCAGTCCATTTTAGGAAGAGAAAGAGGAGGAGGTCACATTCACTAGACTTTGCAGTGTGTTAGGTAAGAGCATCATTTCCCCATGGTTAGAAGCCTTCTTCTGTTTGGATTTCATTTTTCCCTAAATGTTTTTTTCTATGCTTTAAGTTTATTTCAAGTGCATTTTGATGGAGCCAGTGGTGCAGAAAGAAGAATGTACCTTTCCCCAACTGGGTTCCCAGTCAGTTCCCTTCACTCATTGTCTGCCATGTCCTCTTCATCCCATGTGACATGTAATAAACTTCAGTTGCACCGTATTTCATGTACCAACTGCATTTACTTTCAAACTATTGTTTATTACTTATAGAAACTTGCCTTCACTGTTCAATTGATAAATTATTCTACCTGTACAAATTGGTTATCATTGGCTAGGATGATGTATGTTCTACTTTTTACCATTAAAATTAATGAAAATATTGTTTTATTTAATGGCTTTTCCCATGCATGCTCATGCTCAGTTGCTTCAGTTGTATTGGACTCTTTGAGACCCTATGGCCTGTAGCCCACCAGGCTCCTCTGTTCACGAGATTCTCCAGGCAAGAGTACTGGAGTGGGTTTCCATGTCCTCCTCCAAGGGATCTTCCTGACCCAGGGATCAAACTCACGTCTCCTGCATCTTCTGTACAGCAGGTGGATTCTTTACCCACTGAGCCACCATTAAATTTAATAAAATTACTGGTTTATTTAATGGCTTTTCCCAGAGAGGCAGGATTTTCAGGAGTAAATGAGAATCATTACATAGGGGATGGATGTGTTGGATCATGGCCTGTTGAGCATGTCAGGAAACAAGACTTCCTGTTTTTAATCAGTGGCCCTGTGTGGTAACATGCAGCAGGCCTTCAGTATAAATTTGTAGAATGAGTAGATGCATTCTCTTTACAAAACTGTGGGAAGAAAATTTCTAAATAAGCATTGTAGGGATTGTATAGCAACATCTCTCATCTTCAAAATGGACTTGACTTTGGGTATTTCCTTAGTTGAATTGGCCAGGAACAATGGAGCAATCTTACTAAAATTGGACTTTAGACATGCCCATGTTGGCTTTGCACTAGGATGATTTAATGTTGCTCTATGGTTTAATTGGGATTCTTGGAAAAGGAGACGTATTGGGTGCCCCAATGGGTTGTTCCAAGACAGGTGAAGGAAATATAGGAGCAACTGTGGAGTAGGAAGCCGGGGGGAAGAAGAAAACCCTAGAGAAGGGTTGTCAGGAGGAAATGATCCAGGCTGCAGGGAGCAAGCACTGGAAGGCTGTGGGGCTTAACAAGAGGAACAAAGTTGGGGAGCAGTTTGCTGTGGACTCAGGGAAGAGAGGAGCTGGTTCTGGATTTCTAAGGAGAAGGGGAGAGGAGGTCAGAAATCATGAACTTGTGGAGGTGTTGGGGGGTCAATGGAAAGGCAACTCAACCCCAACAGGTGGCAAGGTCTGGAGTTTTATTTTTTTAAAAAACAGCTCTTTATTTTATATTGGAGTATTGCTGATTAACAATGTTTTGATAGTTTCAGGTGGACAGCAAAGGGGATCCGCCATACATCTATCCATTCTCCTCTAAACTCCCCTCTCATCCAGGCAGCCACATAACATTGAGCAGAGTTCCCTGTGTTCTACACAGGTTGGACCTTGTTGGTTATCCTTTTTAAATAAAGCAGTGTGTACATGTCCACCCCAAACTCCCTTACTATTCTTTTCCCCCATCCTTCCCCCCTCGTAACCATAAGACCGTTCTCCAAGTCTGTGATTATGTTTCTGTTTTGTAAGCAAGTTTGTTTGTGTCATTTCTTTTTGGATTGTGTATAAGGGATATCATACGGTATTTCTCTCTCTCTGACTGACTTCACTCAGGATGACGATCTCTAGTTCCATCCATGTCGCTGCAAATGGCATTACTTCATTCTTTTTAATGGCTGAGTAATATTCCATTTTATATATATGCACACACCACAAACACCGGGGTGCGTGTATCCTTTCGGACCATGCTTTTCTCTGGATATACTGGATTTTGCTTTTCTGATGACAGAGAGAAGTGGGCACAGAAGAAATTAGAGACATGTAGAGAGACAGAGACACAAAGAAGACAGAGAGAAAGACAGAGGTGAGAGATACACAGACCATGAGAGAGAGAGAAAGAGAGAGACAGGAGTGGGGAGAGTGAGAAAGGGAGGAAGGAAGAGACAGAGAGAGGATGAGAACAAACGAAAGGAAAAGAAATCAAAAACAACAAAGACCGAGACAAAGAGACATGGGGATCCTCAGAGAGACCCTCAGTTGTTCTGATGAGAGCAGGATGTTGTGGAATCAGGAAGTGAAGTCTGTTAAGAAGGTGATTAAACAGTGGGAGCCCCGCCAAAGTCATCTTCTACAGAGGATGTGTCCTTGTCCTCTAGCTGCCCACTGGCCTTGGATCTCTGCTCTCACCCTCCAACTGACTGACTGCACAGACTTGGGCTAAAGAGCCACAAGCCGACAGAAGCACTCAAAAGTGGTAAAGGGTTGTTGTGTGGCAGAAATCAATACAACCTTGCAAAGCAATTTTCCTCCAATAAAAACAAACAAACAAACCAACCAAAGAGGTAAAGGTGTGGGAAGCCAGGAAACAGGGGCCTTGGTCATAACAAGGAAACACAGACACCAACCATCCATCCATCCATCAGTCCATCCATCCGTCCTTCCATCCATCCATCCAGCCAGCCAGCATTTGCTCCTTCATGGAGGTGGCAGAAAGGCCACAGGGTTTTTCCAAAGCCGTTTTTATTTTCTACCTTGAGAGCCCTATGTGATGTTGCCCTGATCTTTTTCTTCCTTTTTTTTTTTTTTAATTAAAACTCATTATTAAAGCAGAGAGGTTCCTTCTTTCTGGGTGTAGGTTGGGATTGGGATCTTCCTGTTAGATTTTGGGAGTTCAAATTCTTGTGCTTCAGCTACCAACTGGCTGCTCTTGGGCTTCCCTGGTGGTCTGTGTTAGTCGCTCAGTCATGTCTGTCTCTTTGCGACCCCATGGATTGTAGCCCGCCAGGCTCCTCTGTCTATGGAATTCTCCAGGCAAGAATATTGGAGTGTGTTGCCATTTCCTTCTCTAAGGGATCTTCCTGACCCTGGGATTGAACCCAGGTCTCTTGCATTGCAGGCAGCTTCTTTACTGTCTGAGTCACCAGTGAAGTCTGCCTGGTGGTCTGGTGGTAAAGAATCTGCCTGCCAATGCAGATGACATATATTTGATCCCGGATCTGGGAAGATCCCACATGCCTTGGAGCAACTAAGCCCCTGTGCTGTGACTGTTAACACTGAAGTTCAAGCCTAGAGCCCAAGAGCTCAAGCACAGCAATGAAGACCCAGCCCAGCGAAAAATCAATCGATCAATCTATCTTCAGAAACTTCCCTGGTGATCCAGTGCGTAAGACTTGAGCTCACAATGCAGGGGGCCAGGGTTCTATCCCTGGTCAGGGAACTAGATCCCGCATGCCACAGCTCAGATCTGGCCCAGCCAAATAAGTAAATAAAAAAAGATCCTAACTGGCTTCTCTTTTCACCATGCAACAAAACCACAAATCAGAAACAATGTTAACAGAACAAATCCAGCGCTTTACTTCATTAAAACATGGCAGGACCCACAGGTATGGGAGGCCTTGATGCTCCAAGGTTTGGTGAGTGGATGTGACATCCTGCCTCACCTCTCCTGCTGGTGACTTCATGACCCTAGCTGGAAGCTTCTTCTATTCCAGCTGGAAACGGAGCTGCCCTGAGTCTGGAGACAAAGGCACCAGCCCACTCTCCAAAGGCTCATGAAGACGTGCATTTTCCACTGCTCAGCGTCTTATGTCAGAAGAAGAATGGAGGATGGGTGTAGGAACAAGACGTTTGTGGTTTTGTGAAAGTGAACACTTCAGACGTGAAAGCTTGTGGTGTTTGGTGTACTCCTAAAAGTGGGTGCAAAATGTTAGATCGTCTCATCTTTGCAGAAGGCAATGGCACCCCACTCCAGTACTCTTGCCTGGAAAATCCCATGGACAGAGGAGCCTGGTGGGCTGTAGTCCATGGGGTCGCTAAGAGTCAGACACAACTGAGCGACTTCACTTTCACTTTTCACTTTCATGCATTGGAGAAGGAAATGGCAACCCACTCCAGTGTTCTTGCCTGGAGAATCCCAGGAATGGGGGAGCCTGGTAGGCTGCCGTCTCTGGGGTCTCACAGAGTCGGACACGACTGAAGCGACTTAGCAGCAGCAGCAGCAGAACCCAAAAGCCACAAAACTGTGGGGAAACATAACAGAAATCTTTACATTTTTGGCCTGAAAGTGGTGAAGTCTACTTTGTTTTCCATGAGCCAGAACTCAGCGAAGGAAAGAGGCCTTACAGCCATTCACATTTTTGTATCTTCAATTTCCATTATCAATTAAAAGACAGTAAACTCTTATCCTGAATAGAAGTGCAATTAGATCTAATAATGAAATCATCAAGTACTACTGAGGTGGAACTTGGCAGTAATTAGTTTTTTGATACATAAATACAATTTCCAAATGCAATTTGTCCCTAAGCCCAGGCTGTTGATTTAATTCACCGTGTCTGCTCTTACAATGGAATGCGCAGGGAATGTATTCCAGTTCCTCAGGGCTGTGTCTCTCCAAGGAGAATGAGTGAGTTGCCTGACAACTGAAATTACCAGTTGGACATGGAGAGGAGGTGTTGGTTGTCTCTTCTGGGAATCAGGAGTGGGGGGAGAGTTGTGCCCCCAGGATCTCATTGACATGCAAATCTCTCTATCAGGATGCAAGCTGATGCTCTCTGCCTGTCCTTCTGCTATGTCTGTCTGTCTCTCCCCTTTCTTTTTGTCTCTGACACTGTTCCTCCATTCATCTACTTATGTATTCCCTCAAGCAAGCAAGCTAAATTGCTCCAGTCATGTCAGACTCTTTGCGACCCCATGGGGTCCTTTGCAACCCACCAGGCTCCTCTGTCCATGGGATTCTCCAGGCAAGAATACTGCAGTGGGTTGCCATTTCCTCCTCCAGGGGATCTTCCTGACGCAGGGATCAAACCTGTGTCTCTTGCGTCTCCTGAACTGGCAGGTGGGTTGTTTACCACTAGTGACAACTGGGAAGCCCATGTACTCCTTCATTCAATATTAATTGAAGGTCTAGGAAATTCTCTGGTGGTCTGGTGGTTAGGACCCTGTGCTTTCACTGCTGATGGCCCAGGTTTGATTCCTGGTCGGGGAACTAAGATCCCACTGGCTACATGGTGCAGCTGAAAAAATGAAGAAGAAACAATTATTTAAAAAATATGTATTTATTTAGGGTCTATTCTGTTAGGCGCTGAGACATAGCAGTTGAGAAAGCAGGTGTTTCTGTCCTCCAGGGACTGTTAGTCTAGTGTGTGCTTGCTCAGCTGCTTCAGTCATGTCCAACTCCTTGCAACCCCATGGACTGTAGCCCACCAGGCTCCTCTGTCCATGGGATTCTCCAGGCAGGAATACTGGAGTGGGTTGTCATGCCCTCTTCCAGGGGATTGTCCCTACCCAGGGATTGAACCCAGGTCTCCTGCATTTCAGGTAGATTCTTTACGGGTGAGCCACCTGGGAAATCCAGTCTAGTATTCAACAGTAAAGAACTATTTGTTACTTATCATTATTGTAGTGTTATGAAGGGTTCTATGAGAATGTAAAATAGGTCTCTATCCCAATCTGAGGGTTCAAGAAAGATTTCCCTGAGGAACTGAGAGCTTTGATCTGAAATAGGAACAGAACTTGAGCAGAGAATCTAGAGAAAGTCATCCAGGTAGAGAGAAGGCCAAAAGAAAATTGAGTGCAATAAAGAGATGTTGAGGATGCCACTCAGGGAGGATCAAAGGAAGGAGGAAGCAAGAGAAGTGAAGTGAGGCTGTGCAGTAGGAAAGGGCTAGATCCTTCAGGGCCTTGCAGCCCTTGTTTAAGGTTTAAAATTAGATGTTCTTTGAAGATTTTAAAAATAGAGGAGCAATCTGATTCTCCTTTATTAGTCACCAGTCTCCTTTAAACTTCGGTAATAATGTCCCTCTTAATTTGGAAGATCTCTTTGATCACTCTTCAAGTCAGTTTCCACCATCCCTCAGCATTTTCAGAGATTCCAGCTGGGAGGAAAGTATAGTGAGTAACAGACTCTCCATCAGTGACTTGTGATGTCAGAATTTCAATGTTCTGGCGCTTTGCAGCCCTAGCAATCATAATCAAAAGTACTTCAGGCAAAGGTTAAAGATTCATGATGTAGAGTCATCAGATAAGAAAAGTACCAGCTTCTAGATGAATACATATGTTTACCAAGACTTGACAAAGAATGATATCCACCAACTGCACCCCCACCTCCCACAACTACTGCCTTTCTAACCCAAATATTCTAAGGAGTACTCAGATCATTGCTCTTTTTTTCTCTCTCTTAATAAGCCTTGGGCCGTGGGTGTGTTAGGATTGACTTTGAGTTCTTTCTACAAAACATCAGAGTAAAGTATCTGTTGACTCAGTTTTCTAAATGACTGGAGATTCTACTTCTCGTTGAGCCAATGTGTTGATTAGGAGATGGTAAGCTGCTGTAACAAAGAGGCCCCAACACAGAGCAGTTTAAAGAGCCAAAAAGTCAATTCCTCTTTTACATAACATGCCTAATGTGAGCAGGCCAGGTCAGGTCTTATCTTGGTCATTTGGATCCCAAGTTCCTCACAAGACATTACTCCTCCATCCCCTGGCACTTTGTCTGCAGCAATATAAATGATACTGGGTTATTGTACATGTTAATTGGTGAGGAAGTGGGTAGAACCTCCCAGAAGTCACGTCCAGGTGTCTTTAAGTGGTACACATCACTTCTACTCAGAGTCCACTGGTGAAAATTTAGCTCATAAGGAGAATATAGCCATCTGTGGTCACACCTAACTGCCAAGGACACTGTGAATTATAATCTATATGGCTGGCTGAAGTTCTATTGTTGTGGAAGAAGGGAGAGTGAATTTTGATGGACAGTAAGATTCTCCACCACACCCAGTGTGCAGAGTGACTGAACAGTGGCCCCAGCTATTCATATTTCCCTACATTAGGATGGAATCTTTTTTTCCAGTCCCTTGAATTTGAGCTGGTGTTGTGCTCTGCTTTAGTCACTAGAATATAGTAGAATTGACAGTGTGCCAGCCCAAGCCTGAACCTCAGGAAAGCTTGTGTGCTCTCCTGCACCTTTGTATCCATCACTAAGGCCATCCTGAACAAGTGCTGATAGCTGGTTGACTCCCACGTCTGTGAGAAAGCCATGCCAAACTGCACAGAGCTGCCCGTGGGTGTATCAGTGTGTCCAACTGAGACCAAAAGAGCTGCTTGCTGACCCATAGACCCACGAGCCATAATAAAGGCTTTTTGTCTTAAGCTGCTGGGTTTGGGTCATTTGTTATCTCAGCAATTAGATAACTGACCCACCTTTAGCTATTTTCTCGCTATCTTTCTGTAGTCTCTGGGATTGGTTAAAAAGGAAGATTAAGGATGTGCTACCAATACAGAAGGATTAAACTGGAAGTTTTGATAGAAGTAATGAGATAGGCAGTCCTCAGTTACCAAAATAGGTTGTGATATAGACCAAATGTGGTTTCCCAACTTGGGCTAGTGGTAAAGAACCTGCCTGGCAATGCAGGAGACATAAGAGATGTGGGTTTGATCCCTGGATTTGGAAGATCCCCTGGAGAAGGCAATAGCAAACCACTTCAGTATTCTAGCCTGGGAAATCCCATGGACAGAGGAGCCTGGTAGGCTATAGTCTATGGGATCACAAAAGAGTCAGACATGACTTAATGATTAAAAACTATAGCAACAACAGCAATATATAGTAGATATTTAATAAGTGTGGAGTAAATAATTTATTGAGCTAAAATCCTTGCCTTTAAAGAGCTTACTGTGTACACTGAGGAAACAGGAAAGAAGAAAATTGTAAAATAGTTTAAGTGGTATAATTTTTGTTTAAAAATACATATATATCAGTCCATGGACCAGAAATAATATCTGGAGAACTCTGCACTAAATGGTTAATAGTGGTTACCTTGTGAAGTCAGATTATGGGGAACTTTTTCTATGTAATATATTTCTAGAAGGTGTTATACAAAGCAAAAGTATTTTAGTCATTTAGTGTTTCAATGTTTAGTCAGGGAAAACAATAGGATGTAAATAAGAGAACTGAAAATTTGTATATAATGCAAAACTGTGTCTGACTAGTTTTCAAATGAGTACAGCATGCAGCCAAGGCTTCCCAGGTGGCACTGTAGAAAAGAATCTGCCTGCCAAGGAAGGAGATGCAGGAGACGCAGGAGACTTGGGAAGATCCCCTGAAGGAGGAAATAGCAACCTACTCCAGTATTCTTGCCTGGAAAATTCCATGGACAGGGGAGCCTGGTGGGCTACAGTCATGGGTTCGCAAGGGTCAAACACAACTTAGTAACCGAGTGCACACAGCATGCAGCAAGGTGATAGGAGTTCAGTGTGAATCTCAGACCATGTACCGGGGTGGTCAGGGAAGCCTCTAGGAATAACACTTTGAATCTTACTCATTATTCTGGGGTTTGAAGTAGATTTCCAAAAGGCGTCCAAGTCCTAATCTTCCTATTTGATCTCGGGATCTTGTTGTTCTTAGAAAAGCCAATGCCATCTGTTTTTGGAAGATGGCACTCACCTCCAGCTGCTAATTTGGACTTCTAAACCATTTAAAAAATTAATGGCTGTATAAAAGGTTTGCAACTCCCTCTTAAGAGTTTAATATCATATTTATAAACTCAGTCCATGTTGAGTTCCAGCATATTGCAAATAATTTACAGTGTTGTCCTGCTCAGAGCATAACTAATGTGGATTCACAGCTGTGCAGATAACTTTTCCTATCAGTGGATGATAAACTCTAAGTGGCCCCATTAGGATGAGGGGAAATAGTCCAGATTTTAAAAGCTGCATTGGGGCAACTGGGAGGGAAATTCTCCAGCAATGAATTCTCTTACCTGGAAATCATCTCTATGTAATAAATATAGCCAGCCTGATTGCTGCTGGTTATTATGCCTAGGATGAGTGGGCTGGTCATGAAGTTTATGGCTCTTTGGTTGGACTGCATGAACACTTTCCCAAGCAGTGGCTAAATATCAATAGTTTAGAAAGTGGGTCATCCAGCCCAGGGATCTTGAGGTCAAAAGGCAAGATCTGGAATGGCCAAATAGCTGGACAAAGGTTGTGGATCTGGCTCCGTTTGCTCCATAAGGATTATTTGCATAATGGGTATGTTTACTTGTTTCACTTGTGCCTCAACATCTTTTTAGTAATTTCTCGGTGTATTTTAGGATCATGGAAACTAGCTCTGTTCTTCCCAACAAACCAGGTGTGAGGTTCTTACACAATATTGTCTGCATCTTGAGAGTCCTAATTACACCAACTCCATTGACAGCCTTTTGGATGAAGCATCAAGGGTGTTTGATACAAAATTTAAATTGTAAATCTAGCTGAAAATTTTACACCCTGTTTTGTTCAGCCAGGGAGTCTATTTTCACTATGATTTTTGTTTGTTTTTGTCAAAGATTGATTAAGGAGTACCTATAATGTACTAAGGATGGTACTTGGTGATAGGGATTATATATATATATATATATATGACTTAGCTGGTAAACCATCTACCTGCAATGTGGGAGACCAGGGTTCGATCCCTGGGTTGGGAAGAGCTCCTGGAGAAAGGGAAACACTACCCACTCCAGTATTCTGGCCTGGAGAATTCCATGGACTCTATAGTCCACGGGGTCACAAAGAGTTGGACACAGCTGAGTGACTTTCACTTTCATTTCATATATATAAACCCAACAACAACTGTCTTTTGTTTATCCTGTTCTCTCAGCCTAGAATTCCCTCCCCACTCCTGAAGCTGTTACTTTGGTACTATGCTGTTGTGCTGCACTAAGTCACTGAAGTCATGTTTGACTCCGTGTGACCCTATATACAGTAGCCTGCCAGGCTCCTCTGTCCATGGAATTCTCTAGACAAGAATACTGGAGTGGGTTGCCATGCCCTCTCCAGGGGATCTTCTCAACCCAGGGATCAAACCTGCATCACTTACATCTCCTGCACTGGCAGAAGGGTTCTTTACCACTAATGCCACCTGAGAAGTGCTTTGGTATCATATCCAGAGCAAATGTAAGCACTGCTTTTCTTTTTAAATTGTGTCCTCTTGGGTCCTGGTTTCTGATGAAGCATCTCAGGAACCACCATAAGAGGCAGGAGAGAGAAACTAGATATCTAGAGAAGATTCTGGGCTGGTTGGTCCTCACCATCAACCAGGGCAGCTGTAGCTCCTATTCTATATTTGATAGATTAGCTTTTTGGTTGGGGGGGCAGATATTCATTGATGTTGGACTTGGCTTTATGGTATGCTTTGGCCAACGAAATGTGAATAGACGTGACAAGTTACCTTTTCTGAACCTGACCTTAGAGAGGCATTGCTCTTTCTACTCACCCTTCCTGAGAGCTTTCAGATTCAGCTACAAGACAAATATGCCCGAGGAAGTTGCATTTCTTCTAGCCTGATCCTTAGAGTGAGACACATAAGGCATAGCCAGACACTTGTTAATAATAAACTTATTGTGTGACACTGATATGTTTGTGGTTGTTTATAATGCAGTAGCAGCTGATCGATACATGCATCTAATTAAGAGCTCATTTGGAGTAAGGATTTATTCGTTCATTTGTTCCTTCATTAATTAAAAAATATATTGAGTGCCCTATACATACCAGGTAGAACACCACTGAAATAGGTGGTTTTTAAAATCTATTGGCTTTGCTTCTCTTCTTGACTTCTGCTCTTTACATTTGATATAAAATGGTTTATGGTCATTTATGTACATATGGAAAACTCAGCAGTGGCCACAGGACTGGAAAAGGTCAGTTTTCATTCCAATCCCAAAGAAAGGCAATGCCAAAGAATGCTCAAACTACTGCACAATTGCACTCATCTCACACGCTAGTAAAGTAATGCTCAAAATTCTCCAAGCCAGGCTTCAGCAATACGTGAACTGTGAACTTCCAGATGTTCAAGCTGGTTTTAGAAAAGGCAGAGGAACCAGAGATCAAATATCCAACATCTGCTGGATCATGGAAAAAGCAAGAGAGTTCCAGAAAAATGTCTATTTCTGCTTTATTGACTCTGCGAAAGCCTTTGACTGTGTGGATCACAATAAACTGTGGACAATTCTGAAAGAGATGGGAATACCAGACCACCTGACCTGCCTCTTGAGAAATTTGTATGCAGGTCAGGAAGCAACAGTTAGAACTGGACATGGAACAACAGACTGGTTCCAAATAGGAAAAGGAGTACTTCAAGGCTATATACTGTTACCCCGCTTATTTAACTTATATGCAGAGTACATCATGAGAAACGCTGGGCTGGAAGAAGCACAAGCTGGAATCAAGATTGGCGGGAGAAATATCAAGAACCTCAGATATGCAGATGACACCACCCTTATGGCAGAAAGTGAAGAAGAACTCAAAAGCCTCTTGA
>NW_011484825.1:848513-856244 GCF_000754665.1 Bison bison bison
TGAAGAAAGCTGAGCACCGAAGAATTGATGCTTTTGAACTGTGGTGTTGGAGAAGACTCTTGAGAGTCCCTTGGACTGCAAGGAGATCCAACCAGTCCATCCTAAAGGAGATTAGCCCTGGGTGTTCACTGGAAGGAATGATGCTGAATCTGAAACTCTAATACTCTGGCCACCTCATGTGAAGAGTTGACTCTTGGAAAACACCCTGATGCTGGGAGGAATTGGGGGCAGGAGGAGAAGGGGACGACAGATGCCATCCAGATGGCTGGATGGCATCACCAACTTGATGGACATGAGTTTGGGTGAACTCCGGGAATTGGTGATGGACAGGGAGGCCTGGCATGCTGCGATTCATGGGGTCGCAAAGAGTCGGACGTGACTGAGTGACTGAACTGAACTGATGTATATATGTAGGGGCTTTCCTGGTGGCTCAGATGATAAAGTCTGCCTTATGCAGGAGATATGGATTCAGTCCTGGGTTGGGAAGATCCCCTGGAGAAGGGAATGGCTACTTGCTCCAGTATTCTTCCCTGGAGAATTCCATGGACAGAGGAGGCTGGCAGGCTACAGTCCATGGGGTCACAAAAAGTCAGACATGACTGAATGACTAACACTTTGAATTCATGTACATGTAGACCAAGAAATAAAATCAAGCCACATAAATCACAGAAGAAAAATAGCACCAAAAACATCAGTTTGAAAAGTGACAAAGAACTGACAAGAAACAAATGTCAATTATGTCTCCTATATAAGCAAACCATATGTAAATACAGGTAGTTCAAAGCCGTCTGTTACAGAAAGAGCTGCTCCATGATGAGAAAACTGGATACCAGGATCTACAATTCCAGTTCTTGCTCTGGGAACTGTGTGCCAAAGGAGTCTGTGGCAATCAGAGGCAAGAAGCAGCTGATATGACAAAGCTAGCTTTCCCCTGCCCTGTGTGATGAGAGTCTATCTTTCAGGCCTGGGGAAAGTGCCAGAGATGGTCTGAATGTATTTAGAATGAATCTTCTTAATGATCTGTCAAGTTCAGTGAAATTGCCAGACCTGGGCTTTAATAACTTCCTGGTTTTTAGTACCTGAGACTATAAAGATAATATACAGGCCACAGAGGATGGAGAGTGGCCAGGGTGTGGTGGAAAGGCAGGGGTCGGGGAAGTTGGAGCTGCCATCAGGATAGGTGGCACGTGTAAACCTATCCATCTGGGTTTCATGGTTGCACACCTGTCTTTGCAGCTGGAGACAAGGGGATGGGGAGGGGAGAGGTGAAGCAGCTAGGGACTTAATTGGGAAATAGACAAAGCTTGAATATGAAGGCCCTCTGGCCTGCTTTTTTACAAAGCCTTCAGAAAACTAAGATCATGGCATCTGGTCCCATCACTTCGTGGCAAATAGATGGGGAAACAATGGAAACAGTGACAGACTTTATTTTGGGGGGCTCCAAAATCACTGCAGATGGTGACTGCAGTCATGAAATTAAAAGAAGCTTGCTTCTTGGAAGAAAAGTTATGACCAACCTAGACAGCATATTAAAAAGCAGAGACATTACTCTGCCTACAAAGCTCTGTCTAGTCAAAGCTATGTTTTTTTCCAGTGGTCATGTATGGATGTGAGAATTGGAGTATAATGAAAGCTGAGCGCCAGAAAAATTGATGTTTTTGAACTGTGGTGTTGGAGAAGACTCTTGAGACTCCCTTGGACTGCAAGGAGATCCAACCAGTCCATCCTAAAGGAAATCAGTCCCGAATATTCATTGGAAGGACTGATACTGAAGCTGAAATTCCAATACTTTGGTCCCTGATGGGAAGAACTGACTCACTGGAAAAGACCCTGATGCTGGGAAAGATTGAAGGCTGGAGGAGAAGGGGATGAGGATGAGATGGTTGAAAGGCATCACTGACTTAATGGACATGAATTTGAGTAAACTCTGGGAGTTGGTGATGGACAGGGAAGCCTGGTGTGCTGCAACCCATGGGGTCACAGAATTGGACATGACTGAGCAACTGAACTGAACTTGAATCCTGTCTTCTCTTGTTCCCATACTCCATTCGTATCCTCTTTCCCATCTATCCCATTTTCCTCTCTCAATGGCATTTGTCTGTCAATTGTCTTATAAATCACAGTGTCTTAGGACTCAGTGGTGTTTCAGAGTCACCAGGAGCAGCAGTACGGACTCTTCATTTTATACATAGGAAATTTGAAACTGGCTTCATTGCCCAGCAGGTCAGTTGCAGCCTCAGGATTGGGTCTCTTGATCTCAGATGACACTGTCTCCAGTACTCAAGTGGGAATTAATCTCTGCTAAAGGCTTGAGACATTATCATCACCCCAAGACTCTTGAAGAAGAAAGAATATAATAATAAAGGTACAAAAAGATGAAAGCATAAATCATGAAATTTCAGGTTCTAAGTATAGGCAAGAAATAAAGATATCTCTGGAGTGATGAGAACCTCCAATACATCTCAAATTAAGCTCTGTCTACACTCCTATTTTTCCTGGGGAAGGGGGAATCTTTTTGAATGAGACAGCCCCCAAATCAGCCTGTTGTAAAAGAGGGACCATCTTTTCAGAAGTTCTGTATGCACAGCCACTTTGAGGGGGCTTTGTTGTTCAGTCACTAAGTCATGTCTCACTCTTTGCAACCCCATGGACTGCAACACGCCAGGCTTCCCTGTCCTTCACTAACTGGAATTGGAGATTGAAATAGAAATTAAATTTAAAATCACATTTCTAGCATACCTGAGTTTCTGGTTTGCAGTTAATCCCAGTTTTCCCTATTCTTTAATTTATCCACAAGTCCTGTTTTCTGATGAAGTTATTGCTTTCTTAGATCTCTTTATTTCCAATGTCCGCACCAGTAGTTGGCTTTCTTGATACTAAGCAGTATTTTTCTTTTATAACTCCATGAAAGTTACTGAATCCAGAGGAGAAGTAGTGGCCTTGAGATGCTGAGGTCAGATAATCCATTAGGCTCACCCGTTAAATGATCTGGTCCAGAACACCAGTTTTGTGACCCAAGGTTCAAATTCTGGCTTAATGGTCTTAAGAGTTATTCTATATTCTGAACCTTCTGTATTACCTACGAATATTCAATCTGGAAATGTCCAGAATATAATGTGCCATTTTCCTCCTTTGAGCCATCTCCCAAATGCCTACACTTCCCCCGTTCCCTTCACAAAGGAGAGAGTCAAGGTAGGGTCAGAAGGTTTCAGTGAGTATTGGTACATAGTCCCTTTTTTCCTTCTTAAGGATGTTCTCAGTACTAACATCAACATGGCTTCTAATGTGTTAATGCTGATATGTCCTAAGAAAAGGAATCCAAAAATGGAATAACATTTCTTCGGACATTCTACATTTTCAAGTTTGTAAACAGGCTATCCTGAGTTTTGCTTCTGGGACCAGCAGGGTTGCCTTTTCTTCAACTCCAAAAGAAAAAGGTATTGGTGTAATTAGAGATGACATCACAATTTCGGGGGGTAGAGCTGTTGAATTTAGTCATTTCCTTGGCCATGGCAAAACTCAGAGTAGGTAATGTATAGATAAAGGAAGAAGACATAAATAATCAAACAGATTTTTTTCTCTTTTTCCGTTAGCTTATTCAAATCTTCAAAGAACCCTCCTACCTTTTTTTTTTTTTTTGGTCCGGCCAGCACAGAACATGGTATTTAGTTTCCTAACCAGGGATTGAACCCAAGCCCCCTGCAATGGAAGACACTGGAATCACAGAGTCTTAACCACTGGACCATTAAAGAAGTCCCTAAAAAGGTACTTTTAAGGTGATAGGAATCGCCTGGCGCTCCTAGTGGTTGGGACTCTGTGCTTCCACTGCTGGGGGCCGGAGTTCAATCCCTGTTTGGGGAACTAGGATCCTGCAGGCCACACAGTATGGCTGAAAAACAAGAAAACAAAAACAAAACAAATCCCCTAAAATCCCCAAAAGGTGAAGGGACATAATTCT
Source organism: Bison bison bison (assembly GCF_000754665.1). Classification (NCBI taxonomy): domain Eukaryota; kingdom Metazoa; phylum Chordata; class Mammalia; order Artiodactyla; family Bovidae; genus Bison; species Bison bison. The sequence continues at coordinate 852,472 of NW_011484825.1, forward strand.
CATTTATTAACCATCTCACACTCAGGCAAGTTTCCTTCTAATAGAGTCAACCACATTAGAACTTTGTAGGGAGCCACCTACCTGCACAGGTTATGTGGACAGAGTGAATCCTTGTGGAAAAGGTCATCCATCATTTCTGCTGGGAGGCCGCCAGGCAAGGCTGCTACAGGTGGAACAGTTGCCCCTTTCTTAGAGACTGGCTTTCGTGGCAGGACTCAGGTGCCTACTATAAGTTCTCTGTTGAGTACCCATGGGCCAGTCGCCCAGCTAAACTTCAGTCCAGCGAGGCTACTGGGCTCCCAGACCACATCCCATGGGTGCATATTGAGACGGACAGTGGGAATGCAAGAGAGGCTTTCTGGAAAACTCTCCAGTGTCAAATCAAGCCACAGCAAACCACTCCAGACTCAGTGTGTTCCATCTCTCACGCCCTCTAAGTCCTCACCATGACCCAACAGGAAAAACATACACACTTCCTCTGTCTTGCAATTCCACGCATGATTGTTGACCTCCCAAACCATTAGCACCTGGGGGGAAGCCCTCAATCTTAAAAAAAAAAAAACAAAAAAAAAAAACAAAGGCAAAACAAACCTAAGACTACTTTCTTCTCCTCTAGAAGAAAAATATTTATATCCTTCTGGAAGGAATAGAGAGGGAGCAGTTAGGGACAGAGCAGATGGTTCTTTTCTCAGGAGTAGGTTGCGCCACTATTAATGAAACAAAATTAAGGGAGGGCAAGTCCCCGTGGCTGGATTTTCATAGTGAGACAGGTTGGGTGGTCATCTCCTGCTATAAGCCTTTCATGGAACTAAAATTGAAGTTCACTGGTTCCTTGTTTACCTGAGATCCCCCAGGGAGTATTTAGCAAAACGTGGATTAAAAATTGGGACTTTTCTGATTCTAACAGTCATGATATTTCCATTGTACCAGAGTGCATAGCTTTTAGGTCTGACCCTAACTAATAAGTACACATTGTGAGCAAAAGAAAAAAAAAAGCCATTTAAACTTAACTCAGACTTGTTTGATACAGACACAGAGGGTGCTGTGCAGGAAGAAATAAATCTGGATGCCCTCTTTGTTCCTTACTGATGCCCGCTCCTCCCGTGTGAATGCTCACCCAGAGCTCAGGCAGCAGGTGGATATGGGAGGGTTAAGGGGTGTTGATGAAAACAACCAAAGAAAAGACGGATTCCAATTCCATTAGCGCTCAGCCTGAAAGAACTTTCCTTCCTTGGAGGGACGCAAAGAGCCACTAAAGGACAGTTGCCAGACCCTTCACTTGTTTCTTGGAAGCTAATGGACCATGAGAGGAAGGATCTTCACACAACTCCAGATGCAGCCAAGGAAGGAGCTCTTAAGTGCTGCCTGATGATTACAAATGTCTATCTTTTATCATTTTATTTTATTTTTGGTCACATTACACAGCATGTGGGAGCTTTGTTCTTCAAAAGGGGATCAAACCTGTTCTGCCTGCCGTGGAAGGAGGGAGTCCTAACCACTGGACTGTCAGGGAATTCCTGAAATGTCTTTTTTTAAAAACACACTTTGTGTGGCCAACTCAGGACTATCAGAAGCCTGTTCTCTCCTTTTCTTCCAGTTTCTAGCTTTAGGTATAGGATTGGTTGATTAATGAGTTCATTTAATGGCCAATAATTTATTAGCTCAGGAAGGAATTTCAAAAGTCAGTCTGAGACCCTCAGTCTCCCAGCTGGGTTCTTATTAGGGTCAGGCTCAGGGCTGGTGGATCAATATATGCTCATTCATTTATTCACCTGTTTTTCTGTTTGATATGTTTGTGTCCTTGGCATTGTACTAAGTTAATGTTTCCAAATATGTGCTTTGTATGACTCTTTTTTTTTTATCATAGCACAAGCTGAATATTGTTTATTTATAGGATATTAACTGGGTTAGAAAAATGTGAAACTATCACATCAAATTTAGAATTTCACAATTATCATTTCTTAGAAGGTAGCAGAAATAGATAACTAAAAGAGGGCAAATTTAAAGAAAAAAAAATTGAACAATAGTAGAGAGTAAGTGTCTGTCCATCAGATGGTGAGCCTTCACCATGGCTGTAATCTCTATAGTACCTAGCACAGTGCCTGGCATACAACAGGTGCTCAATAAATGTTGCTTGAATGGACTGAGCTCCTATGCCTGGTAAACATATCACTGAGCTGGAGGTATGTAGAGCTGTTTTGGTAGATGTGTTTAGTAGATCTGACTTTCCTCTCTGGCTTGTCACTGATCTCAACTTGGGAGCTGGGAACATCAGCTTAGATTTTCTGTAAGAAGCATCAGAAGTTTAAAGGTTAACCAAAACAACAGAGGTGGTGATGGTGATAATGTGATTGATTGAATGCTTCCTCCCTCCTAGGCATCGTTTTAGGGGAGAACACATGCCTCTAATTCCTCACCTTTACTATGACTCTGTGATACAGTAGCACAGTGTCAGTCGCTCACTCGTGTCTGACTCTTTGCGCCTCCGCAGACTGTAGCCCATAGTGAGCAGGCTCCTCTGTCCCTGGGATTCTCCAGACAAGAATACTGGAGTGGGTTGCCATTCCCTTCTCCAGGGCGTCTTCCTGACCCAGGAATTGAACCTGAGTCTCCTGCATTGCAGACAATTTCTTTACCATAAGAGCAACAGGGAAGTCCACTCTGTGATATAGGTTCCTTTTTACAGATGGGGAAATATAGGCTTGTTGTTTGGTGGGTGATGGTGGCTAATGTCACTTAGCTGCATGTGTCAAAGCAAGAAAAGGAATCCTTGTACTTCTGACACAAAGGTATTTGACACATTTTTTCTCTGGACAGCACTGTCCGTTGAGACTTTTTGCTCAAATGTGGCTAACAAAGCCATCCAAATGCTAATTTGTACATCACTTGACTGATTACGGATCGGGACCGACTGCATCTGAATGGCAGTTCAAAATGGCTGAGTTACCTCCCTGCTACAGCTGGGGAGACAGGAAATTGTGCTCATGCAGCCATCAAGGTTTCCAATTATATTTTTTCACTTCATTCCACAAGAGAAAAGAGAAAAAAATCCAGCCAACCTTGAGCTCTCTTGAAAAATCTTTGAACTGTGGATTTTACATTAAGCTACATCTTGTAACTGAAAGATGGGTCAAGGGGAGAGGAAGGGCTGGGGGTGAATGGCAGAGGTTTGGGAAAATGGGATCACATGACCATCTGTTTGCCTGCAAGATAAGAAAAAGGTAATTTAGAACCCTGTCCTTCTCTAAATTGTAATGACTTTGTGCTTGCATTTCTTTGTTATCCCAGTGAGGGATAATAAAGTTGATAATCTTTCAACAGGGCTCTGCAGGACATTCCTTGTCTGCTTCAGATCATCTCAAGCCATTTACTCCAGCTATTGTGGGCAACTGGTTCTGCAGACTGAGACCAGCTTCATGTAGGGCCCACCCAAATGCTCCCCTCTCCTACTTCTCACCAAGGACCCCTCTGACTTAATAATGTCAGCCACCTATGGGAATAGAGGCATCCCTCAAACTCAAAGAAATCAGTGACACTATGGTGCCCCTCATGATGAGACAGAAACTGATACATAAAACACTCCTCTTTTACTTTCCTGGAGGATGGCTCTGATATGCACTTCCGTGAAGAGGAACTAAAAAGCCTCTTGATGAAAGTGAAAGAGGAGAGTGAAAAAGTTGGCTTAAAGCTCAACATTCAGAAAACGAAGATCATGGCATCCGGTCCCATCACTTCATGGGAAATAGATGGGGAAACAGTGTCAGACTTTATTT
>NW_011484825.1:856344-887241 GCF_000754665.1 Bison bison bison
CGCTTACTCCTTGGAAGGAAAGTTATGACCAACCTAGACAGCATATTAAAAAGCAGAGACATTACTTTGCCATCAAAGGTCTGTCTAGTCAAAGCTATGGTTTTTCTGGTAGTCACGTATGGATGTGAGAGTTGGACTATAAAGAAAGTTGACCGCTGAAAAATTGATGCTTTTGAACTGTGGTGTTGGAGAAGACTCTTGAGAGTCCCTTGGACTGCAAGGAGGTCCAACCAGTCCATTCTGAAGGAGATCAGCCCTGGGATTTCTTTGGAAGAAATGATGCTAAAGCTGAAACTCCAGTACTTTGGCCACCTCGTGCGAAGAGTTGACTCATTGGAAAAGACTCTGATGCTGGGAGGGATTGGAGGCAGGAGGAGAAGGGGACGACAGAGGATGAAATGGCTGGATGGCATCACTGACTCGATGGACGTGAGTCTGGGTGAACTCGGGGAGTTGGTGATGGACAGGGAGGCCTGGCGTGCTGCGATTCATGGGGTCGCAAAGAGTCGGACATGACTCAGCGACTGATCTGATCTGATCTGATCTGATGTGTCCAGGAAGGTTCTGGGGAAACCAGTAACCAGTAGCCCATCGTGGTGGCCAACTCAAAACACATACTTGTGAGAATACCAAAGGATTGTTTTGGGACTGAATCTTCTCTTGACTGCCGACAACCCACTGATCAATGTGGTGTCTCAAAAAATAAAAATCAGTCATTCATTCAACAAGCTCACATAGAGCATCTAGTTATGTACCCACAAAACTGTCTACAGCTACAAGGAAGAGAAGAGCAAAGAGGTTTTCTTCTTGTGTGCCTGTTTTTTTCTGGGAGGATAATCTTATTGGGTATCTCCTAGCTTACTGGAAAAAAACACATTAGACCTAGATTGAGGTGGAATTTAAGTTAAAGATGCAGAAAGCATGAGAGAGATTAGTCACTTGTGTTATATTCTGTGAAAAACTGTCAAATGTGGCCTTAAATAAATCACAGAAAACTGTGAAAAAAAATACATCCTTGTATTGGTCATCCCTTTTTTCCTATTTCACTCTCCCATGTCCCTTACTTCTTCCAGCTCCCAGGGATAGTGTTTCCAAATAAACCATGCATACCAAAGGAACTTTTGCTTTAGAATGTTTTATGGGGTCACTCACATAAAGAAGGAGAAGGCAATGGCACCCCAATCCAGTACTCTTGCCTGGAAAATCCCACGGACGGAGGAGCCTGGTAGGCTGCAGTCCATGGGGTCTCTGGGAGTCAGACACGACTGAGCGACTTCACTTTCACTTTTCACTTTCATGCATTGGAGAAGGAAATTGCGACCCACTCCAGTGTTCTTGCCTGGAGAATCCCAGGGACGGGGGAGCCTGGTGGGCTGCAGTCTATGGGGTCGCACAGAATCGGACATGACTGAAGCGACTTAGCAGCAACAGCACATAAAGAAAGATTCTAAGAGTAATTAGATGAATAACTCAAATTGCATAGCATTTTATAATACACTAAGCTTCTCCACACGATACCCCTTTTATCTGCACAACCACCAACTATACATACATACGCACACATGTGTAGCATGTAGGACATGGATTATTACTGTTCTCATGTCCTAATGAGACAGCTGAGGTTCCCAGGGGTGAAGCACTGCATCCAGAGGCATACAGAAGGCAACGAGAGTAGATCTTGAAGAAGAACAAGCTCTTCTTAAGCAAGTGCTCAGCTATTTCAATCCTGCAGGCTCTGATTTCAGGCCAGTTTGCTTCATAAGCAGTCCCTTTCCTCAGAAAAATAGCAGGAAGATATATATATATATAATTTATATTTATATATAAAAGGTACAAAAGTATGTATATATATAAATAAGATACACATGCACACACATATATAAGGAATATATATACAGGCATACCTTGAAGACATTGATCACGGCATCCAGTCCCATCACTTCATGGCAAATAGATGGGGAAACAATGGAAACAGTGACAGACTTTATTTTCTTGGGCTTCAAAATCACTGCAGATGGTGACTGTAACCATGAAATTGAAAGACATTTACTCCTTGGAAGAAAAGCCATGACCAACCTAGACAGCATATTAAAAAGCAGAGACATTACTTTGCCATCAAAGGTCTGTCTAGTCAAAGCTATGGTTTTTCTGGTAGTCACGTATGGATGTGAGAGTTGGACTATAAAGAAAGTTGACCGCTGAAAAATTGATGCTTTTGAACTGTGGTGTTGGAGAAGACTTTTGAGAGTCCCTTGGACTTCAAGGAGATCCAAGCAGTCCATCCTAAAGGAAATCAGTCCTGAATATTCACTGGAAAGACTGATGCTGAAGTTCTAATACTTTGGCCACCTGATGTGAAGAACTTACTCACTGGAAAAGACCGTGATGCTGGGAAAGATAGAAGGCAGGAGGAGAAAGGGACAACAGAGGATGAGATGGTTGGATCACATCACCAACTCAATGGACATGAGTTTGAGCAGGCTTCGGTAGTTGGTGATGGACAGGGAAGCCTGGCGTGCTGCAATCCTTGGGGTTGCAAAGAGTCGGACTTGACTGAGTGACTGAGCTGACTGAAGACATTGCGGGTTCAGTTCCAGACCACTGCAATGAAGTGATAATCGAAATAAAGTGAGCCACATGAATTTTTATTCTTTTGGATTTCCAGTGCATGTAAAAGTTATGTTTACAACACACTGTGGTCTACTAAGTGTGCAATAGCTTTATGTCTAAGAAAACAATACACATACCTAAAAATAATACTGTTGGAAAAAATGGCACCACTAGACTTGCTCAATGCAGGGTTGCCACAAACCTTTAATTTGTACAAAACACAGTATCTGTGAAGTGCAATAGAGCTATATATATATCTATGTAAGCTCCAGGCACATTCTAAGTATTGAAGATCAATGATTCTCAGAGCTGGGAAAGAGGTAGATTAGAATCACATGGTAGAGGGTTACTCTTCAGGGCAATTGTAACAATTTTTATTTTTTTTCAGCCATTTGAGGGGAATTCCTACATCTTCCATAACAGTGGTATTACCCAGACTATATAATTTTTCAAATCTGATAAATGTGAACTGGATCTCATCTCCATTCTACTATAGAATTTCTTAAGGAGTTTGTGAAGTATCCTTTAAGCTTCATAGCCCTGTTGGAATGTCCACATCTTTCCTTACTTCCTGTTTGCCATTTAGGATGAGCCATGGGAGAGGAAAAGAGGGGCTCTGTCACGGGAGAAGAGAGAGGAGGGGCTGCCTGAGCAATGATGTCTCCAGAGTAAGAATGAAGGAAGGTATAATGTACAAGTAATTTCTAGTCAATAAGAAGGGAAGGTAGAGGTGTTTCTTGCAGAGATCAGAGGGGACAGAGCAGGGAGGAGAGGCTCCTCCACTCCACTACTTCTTCAATCATTAATGGCATGGGGTCACCTCATATGATGCTGCTTAATGTCCAATAAAGGAAAGCAAGCTATTTTCTTCCCCTGTACATCTGATTTTCACTGTGTGGAAATGTTGACCCACATCTCCAGTACCAGCATACCTGATTTCCACCTACTAAAACTTGGTGTCAGATGATATGCCAACAAAGCACTTCATCTCTATTATTTCCTTTGATTATTCAGACTATCCTATGGGAGGCAGGGCCATGTAATCTTTTCCTCTTTTACATGTGAGGAAACCGAGTTTAGTGCAATAAAGGAGCCTGCTCAAAGGTGCAACTGCTGTTCTAATCCAGAGGTGACTCCCTCCAGGCAGGCACACTTGACGACTGAATGATGGAGACTCCAAGTGGAGCGCCTGTTGCTACTGACCTCACAGGAGACCGGTGGGCCTTAGGAGAGAGGACTTGTGTGAGTTCTGGTCCTGGACTTGGTGATCAGAAGAGCTAATGGGATCTTGAGTGAGATGCACTGCCCTTTAGCAAGCCCTCCTATCCCGATTTCCTGGATGTCAAGAGCTGGTCCTGCCTGAGGCAGGTGATAGACTCAGGAAGCCTTGATGGAGATGGTAGAGTCAATCAGCAGGTGAATGAGTTCAAGGAGGATAGAACAGTGTCATTAAGAATTTGGCTCTGGAGCCGGTTAGACCAGCTTCTGAATCCTGACCTCTGCTATTTCTTACTTTTATGACCACTCATCTTCTCTGAGTTCTTTTATGATCTGTAAAAAATGGATAATTACATATACAATATAGAATTGTGAATTAGATGGGATACTGTAAATAAAGCTTGACTGCACTACCAGGTATACAGTAGGTGCTGCCTAAGGGGAACTGTTGATTGGGTGGAGAGAGCACCATCGAGGTCTGGCACTGTGCAATCAACAAAATTGCTACCGACTTCTCTAATGTGAAATCACAGAGAGGAGAGTTGAAGACAAGTAGCCAATGGACATAGAACTATGAATTTTTAAAAAAAGATCCATCTGCCAAAATACAGGCAGAATTTCATCTCCAAACACATCCACACCTACACACCTGGGCATTTGGCATTGTTGCCAAGACCATGTGACTTGCTTTGGAAGGAAGGTACCCGAGGCAGGTTCTTAGCTTCACTGCTGAGAGAATGTCCCCAAGGAGACCTGTTCCCATGAACCTTTCATGTTGGATACGGAAAAACTTGCAAGCGAGATTAGTTCCTCCTGGGTTGTTTTGAAGGTTTGCCCTTTGTAGACATGTTCCTAAGCCTTCTAGGGGAAATTTTCAGAAAGGAATGAGTAGGAATAAACCAACACTTCAATTTAAAAAAGTCTTACAACTTTCTCATGGGTGAAGAAGGGTATGATTTCTGAATGGAGGGAAAGAAATACAATGCTTTGCAATAAGAAACTGTTCCTTGTTTAAGCTGACGGCACGCCTGGCCTGCCCGCCCCCGGCGTGCTGGTTGGTGTGTTTGTTTCCTCATTGTTGGGCTGGATCAGCGCTGAGTCTCTCACATCAGGACTCCCAAGAAGGATGCTTGAGAGATGGTGTGTGGCGGCCTGTCCTGAGACCCACCCTCCACCTCTGTCTCTTACCTAAAATTCCTTACTTTATTTTTACTTTTGGCTGCCCTGGGTCTTCGATGCTGCTCTCTCTAGTTGCAGCGAGCTGGGACTCTTCTCGCCTTGCGACGCACTGTGGCGGCTGCTCTGGTTGTGGAGCACCGGCTCTAGGGTGGTCAGGCTCCCGTAGTGGTGACCCGTGGGCTCAGTTGCCCTGCAGCACGTGGGATCTTCTCAGACCAGGAATCAAACCCACGTCTCCTGCACTGGCAGGCAGATTCTTAACCACTGGACCACCAGGCAAGTCCCACCTTCCACCTCTTGGCCTCTGGGATTTGACCACAAAGCTAAGCTAACAACCAACAGAACTGGCCTGAGGTTCTGTGCGGATATTTTCATATAATAGCAATTCCTACATTCAGGCCCTAAATAGAATCTCTCGAGCCTCAGAGGAAGCAGCAGGAAGAAGAGCGCAAGGTAGAAAGGAGGCTGTCAAGAGAAGATGACTGTTTTTATTCTGTCTGCCTGAGCAGAGCACTCTTACGATTCATTAACTCTGAGAGAGCAGGTGAGACCCCGGGCACAGATGAGAGATGAGCTGTGAGGCAGCCTCCCCAAAGGTCAAATGCTCCTTGTCCTTGGGTCTTGGAGAGCCCGATATTGACTACACAGCTCTCCCATTGTTTTCCCCTTCCTCTGAGCTGCATTTATCCAAGAGTCACTAGCACCAAGCTTTTTCTCTCCTGGCAGGGCCAGGATTAGAGTGGGCTGCGAGGTTGCAGTTACCTTTGGAAACAGTGTCTCTTGTCAGTCTCTTGTCTGTGAAGACCAGAGAAAGGGGATCCAAGCCTCAACACTGTCATGGATGAGGGGAAAGGAACATGATGTCTTTTTTCAGGACTGAAGGAGGAAAGCTTTATGTCTTCCTTCAGGTCATTTTCTTCTCTCCCCTGTTACTAATCCATAGAGCAGAAACGACCAACCCAGAGCATCTGTCAGAACTGAAATTTGTTCCAAGAATTGTGCCTCACTGAGACGGCGGAGCCTGGTGGGCTGCCTTCTACGAGGTCGCACAGAGTCGGACACGACTGAAGCGACCTAGCAGCAGCAGCAGCATACACATTCTCGTGTTCTCTTTTTCTTCCCGGAGCTAATCCTCTTGGGCATTTGCTCCATTTAAAACTTTCCCCCAAACTTCTTTTTTTCCCAGAAAGAAGTTTTTTTTTTTCCCATTTTGTTTCTAAACCAAAATGGATTTCACTCTTTCCAGGTTAATTAAGGGGTACCCACTTTACAGATAGGGCTTCCCTGGTGGCTCAATGGTAAAAAATCTGCCTGCCAATGCAGGAGAATCTGCCTTCCCCACGATCTCTGGGTTGGGAAGATCCCCTGGAGGAGGAAATGGCCACCCACTCTAATAATATTCTTGCCTGGAGAATCCCATGGACAGAGGAGCCTGGCAGGCTATAGTCCATGGAGTCACAGAAGAGTCAGACACGACTTAGTGACTAAACAACAAAACAACTTTGCAGGTACCATGTGGTCCCCTGTTTTTGCCCGAGTCCTCTGTGACTGAACATTAAGCCTAGCATTCTCTATGGGAATAGAAACAGAGAAACTTGCTTTTTGATGGAACAGAAGCAATATGCTGTAACTTTGTGTGGTTGCTGCCTATAAAAGGTTGTTAAGGCTTATTATGGTTAGCCTCTTTTGATTCTTCTTTAATTGTAACTCATAAGGACTGAAATAAATTGCTTTAACAAATGGCCTTGGGAAGCACTATTGCCGTCATACTAAATCTCATTTTCTTGAGGGAACCTACAGATGAAGATTTAAGTAAAGATGGAAGTCGTTTGGTCATTTTGGACCAATTCCCAAAGGCAATTCTTGGCCCTCAGATATTTCCGGCAATTGTTGCCATCAGATCAGGAGAGTGTGGAAATTAGTCTCAGTGTAAGAGAGACTCAGAGGCCTTTAGTTAGGTCTTTCCTGGACAAGTTCTAGGAGCCTGTGAAGCCATTTTGCTGGACATCATATAATTTTTTAATTGGAGGATAATTACAATATTGCTAAGGAAGTTTTGGTACATATACAAAACAGAATATTACTCAGCTATAAAAGGAATGAATTTGAGTCAGTTCTAATGAGGTAAATGAACCTAGAGCTTACAGAGTGAAGTAAGTCAGAAAGAGAAAGACAAATATCATATATTAATGCACACACATAAATTCAACCAAATAAATTTGAAGATCTAATTGACTTTATTAGGTGATTCATGGATTGGGTAGCATCCATCTAGCAATTAGTAAGGTACTCCAGGGGTTGTATAAGATGGAAGGGTTTATAGGAAGAAGTGTGGGGCAAAGGAGCTGTTAGCAAGAGGAAAGGAAAGATTCTTTTTAGGCCAGGACATCTTTTCTGGGAAAGGAATGCAAGGGTTTTATCAGGCAGATCACCTCTTCTTCCACTGAGACATGGAGAGGGTGCAAGTGTTGCTGCTTTACTGGTGCTGGCCAGAAAATTCCAAACTGATTAAGATTACATTTCTGGCTAAGTGATATGCCATTGTATGTATGTAGCACAACTTCTACATTCGCCTATCAGTGGGCATTTAAGTTGCTTCCATGTCTTGGCTGTTGTGAATAGTGACTCAGTGAACGCTGGGGTACATATGTCATTTTGAATTATGGTTTTCTCAGGGTATATGCCCAGTAGTGGGATTGCTGGGTCATACTGTAGTTCTGCTTTTAATCTTTTAAGGAACCTTTGTACTGTTCTCCATTGATAGTGGCTGTACCAACTTACATTCCCACCAGCAGTGCAAGAAGGTTTCCTTTTCTTCACACCCTCTCCATCATTCATTGTTTGTAGGTGTTTTGATGATGGCCATTCTGACTGGTATGAGGTGATACCTCACTCTAGTTTTAATTTATATTTCTCTAATACTTAGTGCAGCCTGGCGTGTTGCAGTGCAGTGCATGGGATCGCAAAGAGTGGGACACGACTTACTGACTGAACAACAAATAATTAGTGATGTTGAGTATCTTTTCATGTGCCTCTTGGCCATCTGTATGCCATATACACTTCTGCTGCTGCTAAGTCACTTCAGTTGTATCCAACTCTGTGTGACCCCATAGATGGCAGTCCACCAAGCTCCCTGTCCCTGGGATTCTATACACTACCATGTGTGAAATCGATAGCTAGTGAGAACCTGCTGTATGGCAGTGTATATAGTGCTGTATAGCTGAATAGAGTGAGAACCTTCCTGCATAGCACAGGGAGTTCAACTCGGTGCTCTGTGATGACCTAGATGGGTGGGATGAGGGGGGATGGGTGGGAGAAAGGTCCAAGAGGGAGGGGATATATGTATACATACAGCTGAGTCATGTCATTAGCGGAAACCAACACAACACTGAAAGCAATTATACTCCAATAAAATAAACAGAAAAAAAGGAAAACCTTAAAAAATTACATTTCTGGGGAAGGTTGAAACTGCAGTTAGGTTGTGTGCATGTGTGCGAAGTTGCTTCAGTTGTGTCCGACTCTATGGACTGTAGCCTACCAGCTCCTCTGTCCATGGGATACTGGAGTGGGTTGCCGTGCCCTTCTCCAGGGGTATTAGGTTAGGTGTTATTAGGTCTAGGATTGGTATCCTGGGATTTAGCACAAGTGATGTTATTTTGGGCCTTTTTTAAATCTTTGGCAGTTCTATTTGCACTCATTGTACGTGCAGATTTTATCCTGGGAATGAAGCTGTCTCTTCTGTTGGGGAAGTTTGAGTGAGTGAAGGCTGGCTTACATTGCTCTTTTTTGAATCAGCCTCATTGAGGAGCTGGAGAAGGCAATGGCACCCCACTCCAGTACTCTTGCCTGGAAAATCCCATGGACAGAAGAGCCTGGTGGGCTGCAGTCCATGGGGTCGCTACGAGTCAGACACGACTGAGTGACTTCCCTTTCACTTTTCACTTTCATGCACTGGAGAAGGAAATGGCAACCCACTCCAGTGTTCTTGCCTGGAGAATCCCAGGGACGGGGGAGCCTGGTGGGCTTCCGTCTATGGGGTCGCCCAGAGTTGGACACGACTGAAGTGACTTAGCAGCATTGAGGAGCTGTTTAGTTCTTGTGTGGGAAGAGATGTAGGAAAATGCCATGGTCAGGCTGATGGTCCTGAGTCAGGTTTCCGTATGGAAAATACGTTAAAAATCCCTTTCCCTGAATATCACAAACATCTGAATTCACTGCAAATGTCAAGACAAATCTAAAAGAGTTTTTTTAGACTGCTCACTCTTTTTGGACTGTCCCCATCTGCTTTCTTTCCTTACATGAATATTGAGAGTTGACTGCATAATTCATGCATGTTGGTTTATTTATGGTTTTTGATAGAGCCCCTTGCATGCTTCATTGTGCTTTATGAAACTCTAATCTATTCAGATTATAAATCTTCTCCTTTTTGAAGGCAGCTTCCTGCAGGACTCAAATGTAGTGAGTATTAAAATGGTAATGCCTTGAAAGTAACACTGTGGGGCTTAAGAGTTAATCTTCTACTAATAAGAGCCTACTATGAGACAAGCACTACCTTGGCACTTTAAATACATGAATGCATAAATAAATTATTCTCACTGTAACCTTTCCTTGTAGGTTGGATCATTCCTATTTCATGTATAAGGAAACAAAGACTCACAGCAGTAAAGTAAGTTACTTAGAAGAGCATGGAATCCTTGTGCCACTAAACCAGTCTGGGAACCAAGGTCAGCCAGACTACAGAGCTAGTTCTTTGGGTCATACAGTGGGATTCTTTTTTTTCTCCAAACCTATTTATTTTTTATGGGAGGAAAATTGCTTTATAGTGCTTTATGAAACTCTAATCTATTCAGATTATAAATCACTGACCAAGTGAGGGACAACAACATTATGCTGGCCTCTGCCGTACATCAAAATGAGTCAGCCATAGGGACGTTTGTGTCCCCTCCTTCCCTAACCTTCCTCCCACCTCCCACCCCTTCCCACGCCTTTAGGTTGTTACAGAGCCCTGGTTTGAGTTTCCTGAGTCATAGAGCAAATTTCCATACACTGGAATTCTTAATGGGATAATGGCCCTTAACTGCTGAGTCACTGTTACTATCATTTGGTAGGAAGGGACTGCTTTTCCCTGGAAGCAGTAGAGACACTGATGCCCTCACCTTCCCATCTTTATGATTTCATGGCAGGGCTATAAGGTAGAAATCATCTTCTAAGAACTTACCTGGGACTGAAATGCTAGTCAGTGCATAAACTTGGGGGAAAGGCACTGATCAAGAGAGGGATATGAAGTGGGTAGGAAGAATCAGAAAGGTGCTTCTCTGTCAGTCTTGGAAGGGTGTAATTTCCCTAGAGGAGAAGGGATTTTGGTCCTTATTTAGCCTTGATAGGAAGTGTCACAGCCTTGGTGCCTGATGGTTTCTTCTTATTTGCAAGGCTAATTTTATTGTAATGAGAGCATAATGAGCAAAAGTTACATGCAGAAACCAGAGATTCCTTCCACTTCCTCATTTTCTTTGTTTGCCTCCAGGACACTTGTCACCCGCAAAATGTGTGGTTTCTTGTCAGTTCAGAGATTTCTACTTTTTTGTTGTCTGCCCGGGGACCCTTGTTGTTTACAAGATGTGTGGTTTCTGGCCATTTTCATGCCCTCCTTTCTCTGCTCATATCTAGCTTTCTGCTTGCTCTAACAAAATTAACTGCTTGAAGATTATGAACATGTAGCAGCCTTCAGATCTTCTGGTGCCTAAGGACTGATAATGTTAACTGCCCTGCTACCCCAACATCAACAATCAGAGAACTGTGCACGAACTGATCACACATCCTGGGATGCCCTTCCTCACTTTGTCTTTAAACATGCTTTGCTGAAACCCTTTGGGTTTTCAATGAAAACCTTCTCCCTCTGTCTTTCTACATGCATGAGCAGACATACCCATCAGATCTTATAAATTGGTATGTTTATGTGCATGGTTCCCTGTCGGTTGTGAAGGAAAAATCATTTTGTTCCTCAAATTCTGTTTCATCAAAGCTGTGGGCTGTAATTATACTGGAAATGAGGCAAGGATGTTGTTCACCCAAACCACTTCAGAATGACTATCAATGAAATAAAATCAGGCCTGCTTTGTATTTTCCTTTTAATGTTGTCCAAATCTTAAGATTATAGGGATGAAGGGAGCCTTAACAGGTTATCCCATGTCCAGGAAATCCTTTACCTAAATTATTACAAACAGGGCTGATTCCTTTGCACAGGGTCAGGAAAAAATGGCTTTGAGTGAGGAACAGTGTTTGAAAACCAACCTCTGAGTGGTAGACACGAGGTAGGTTTGTTATAGAAACAGCTGGATCTGCTTTCATGGCAGTGAGGGAGTTTACCTTCCATTTTCAAGAACTAGGAATTGAAACATGTATACTATCATGTATGAAATGAGTCACCAGTCTAGGTTCGATGCACGATACTGGATGCTTGGGGCTGGTGCACTGGGACGACCCAGAGGGATGGTATGGGCAGGGAGGAGGGAGGAGGGTTCAGGATGGGGAACACATGTATACCTGTGGCGGATTCATTTTGATATTTGGCAAAACCAATACAATATTGTAAAGTTTAAAAATAAAATAAAATTAAAAAAAAAAAGAAAAATTTACAAGGAATTTTCACCAGAATAGATATCATGTAGAACTATGAAACAAGTCTTATTAATAAAAAAAGATCAAAATCAGAAAAAAAAAAGAACTAGGAATTGTACTTATCCATTGCTTTGGAGTTAAGAGCACATGCTTGGGAGCCAGGTTGCTAAGTTTTGAATTTAAATTGTACCTCTTTCCTGCTGTATGACTGTTGCTCTTGTCATCTGGTCACTAAGTTGTGTCCGGCTCTTTTGCAACTCTATAGACTGTAGCCTGCCAGGCTCCTCCTGTCTGTGGGTTTCCCCTGGCAAGAATATTGGAGCGGGTTGCCATTTCCTCCTCCAGGGGATCTTCCCAACCCAGGGATGGAACTCGTGTCTCCTGCGTTGGCAGGTGGATTCTCTACCACTGAGCCACCAGGGAAGCCCTACCTGCTGCATAAACTTGACCAATTCCCTTAACTTCTCTGTGACTCTGTTTTCTCATCACAGTTGTTGACCTCTTCTCCATCATCATCACCAGCTTCCTTATCTTCATCCTCCTCATTACCATCATCTAATTCTGGTCCCCCTTCCTTCAGTGGCTGACCACTGTAGCTGGACACTACACTGCTTTTGTCTGTAATTCTCTTCCTCCTTATGTATTACTGCGCCTGCCAAGTTATTCCCAAGCACCAGATTGGGCTTTCCTCAGTGTCTGAGGTTCTCCTGAGTAGACATCCTGGATATCACCTGAATATAGGCTGTTTCAATTCAACTGAATCCAAAGTTAACAGACTGTGTTCCCTACAGGAGAAGAGAGTTGGGGGTCTAAGTTGCTCAGAAAAATAAATTGGATAAAAGGAAAACATCACTCCTAACCATCTTTGTGAGGAATTTATTTGGATTAGAGTTTAAAGAAAATACATAGGCCTTATGTACATCATAAAAATGAGAAGTATCAGTTTTTGAACAGATACTGTTTAGTAAGTACAAGGCTGGATTTTTAAAAATACAAATATTTTTATTATCTTGCTAGATACATATTCTGATGAGGGAATATGAGGAAACTAAAATGTACAGAATTGAGAGATTTATGAAGGGCAGTAGTACTAGCTCATGCTCTTTTTCTGACACAGTTTTCTTCAGTGTATTAGTTTGAAGTTTTCTTCTGACCTCCAGATGTCCTAAACACATGTTCAGTCATAGACAGTAAGGCAGCTTTTTCTAGTTTACATGTTTAATTATTTCCTTACTATGAAAGTAATACATAGTCAACATACAAAAGTTTGAAACAACAGAATTATAACTTATCTAAGATCACGCCAGTCTAAGAAGTGGCACAGTCTTCCTTGGGTATCTATGTTCTTAATCTTCCTTGGGTGTCTATGTTCTCAGCCACAGTTTTGTATGAAGCCATTTCCCTGTGTGGGTCTTTGGCTGATTCACTCTCAGGGTCAAATCCATTGCTACTGAACACACTGGCACATCTCAGTTCCGGGCATTTCTTTACTTTGCACAGTTCCATCTGTCTTTAACACGGGTTAACAGTATGGAACTTCTCTTGGCCTCATGAAAGTGAAAGTTGCTCAGTCCTGTCCGACTCTTTGCGACCACATGGACTGTAGTCAGCCAGGCTCTGTGGAATTCTCCAGGCAAGAATATTAGAGTGGATTTCCATTCCCTTCTCCAGGGGATCTTCCCAACTCAGGGATCAAACTTGGGTCTCTCGCATTGTGGGCAGATTCTTTGCCATCTGAGAAACCAGGAAAGCCCAATTTGGGAAGAGTAGTCACATCCTCATGATAGCAAATGTAACTGGAAAAGCCAGTGAGGCAAATGGAATTGATGTCCATACATGATAAACTGAGGCTATCTAGTGATTGGAAGCTGAAGCACCAATACTTTGGTGACCTGATGTGAAGAGCCGACTCATTGGAAAAGACCTTAATGCTGGGAAAGATTGAGGGCAGGAGGAGAAGGGAGTGACAGAGGATGAGATGATCGGATAGCATCACTGACTCAATGGACATGAACTTGGGCAAACTCTGGGAGATAGTGAGGGACAGGGAGGCCTGGCGTGCTGCTGTCCATGGGGTCACAAAGAGTCGGACATGACTTAGCAACTGAACAACAACCACCATGAGAAATCATTGGAAAATCTGCATTTAGCTTGATGGCAATGCTGTCATATTATATGCAAATTGGTAATTTTTGGCACATTCTTTGGCCATGGGTGGTCCCAGGTCACCCATGGTGACCTATGGCTTCTTTCAGCTGTGTTTCCCCAAACTCTACTTCTGTTGATGGGGTTGTTTGTTTGCTTTGTTGAGAATAAAGCCCTGTGCTTTAAGATAGGGCTTCCCAAATGGCACTAGTGGCAAAGGATCCACCTGCAACATAAGAGACACGGGTTTGATCCCTGGATCAGAAGATCCCATGGAGTAGGAAGTGGCAACCACTCCAGTATTCTTGCCTGGAAACTTCCATAGACAGAGGAGCCTGGTGGGCTATAGTCCATGGGGTTGCAAAGAATCAGACACGACCAGGTGCACACACATACTTTAAGATGATGCCTGCATAAGTACATCATCACATTTGTTTCCTTGATAAATATTGGTTTACTTCAATTTTTAGTTTGCAATGAAGTTCAAAGTAAGCCCATAAAGTAATAGTGAAAATATCTATCAGGGCTTCAGACCCTTCATCCATAATATTAAGGGTTAGGCTAGATGATCACTAAAGGCTTTTCCATCTTTCAGATTCCTTAAACTTTCCATTAGTGTCAACAATGGAAGAAGTTTGGGGACCTGGGATCATGTTAACAATTCTTTTTTTTTTTCAGCAAATTTGGGTGTATTCCAGGAAATGTTGCTCATATTTACTGCCCACTGCAGAGGGCAGAATTTGTGATTTTCATCAATTGATGAGTGTCAGATAATATTCACGACACACTGAAATCAGAAGGGGAGTGGACTTAGTAAAGACATCAAAATGACACGAGCTTAGAAACTGGGCCCTATTTCTCATGCTTGAAGTGGAGTAAAGTGAAATGGAGTTCTCTGCCACAAACCTGTTCAGTGAAGTGTAAGAAACCTCCAGTTACAATTTTGGCTTATAAAAATAATATTGCACTCCTTTCTGCTACTCTCTGAGCCTAGTGGAAAGTAGACAGAATAATGATTGTCCAATTACCTGCCACAGTGGTGCTCCTTTGAGAAGGTATGGAAGGAAAGGCACTGGTGGTGGAGGCACAAGAGACTTCTTCTGATTCTTGATTACCCCTCTTACTGGTGTGTGAGCTTAATCATGTTACTTAATTTCTTTACCCTGATAGCTCAGTTGGTAAAGAATCCGCCTGCAATGCAGGAGACCCTGGTTCAATTCCTAGGTCAGGAAGATCTGCTGGAGAAGGGATATGCTACCCACTCCAGTACTCTTGAGCTTCCCTTGTGGCTCAGCTGATAAAGAATCTGCCTGCAATTCGGGAGACCTGGGTTCAATCCCTGGGTTGGGAAGATCTCCTGGAGAAGGGAAAAGCTGCCCACTCCAGTATTCTGGCCTGGAGAATTCCATGGACTGTATAGTCCACGGGGTCACAAAGAGTCGGACGCAGCTGAGTGATTTTTACTAATTTTTCTGAGCCTACATTTTCTCATCTGTAAAATGGAAATAATAAAATGTCCCTCAGAGGACTTCCCTGGTGCCCAGTAGCTAAAAGTGTGCCTGCCAATGCAGGGGACATAGGTTCGATCCCTGTTCCAAAAGATGCCACATGTCGTGGAGCAACTAAGCCCATGTGCCTCAACTGCTGAGCCTGCCAGCAACCGCGGCTGAAGCCCACGCGCCGCAGAGCCCGTGCGCTGCAACGAAAGGAGCCTGCACCCTGCAACACTGCAGAGTAGCCGCTGCTCGATGCAACTAGGGAAAGCCCTCATAGCGATGAAGACACAGCACAGCCCAAAATGACTAACTGATGTCCCTCAGAGGTTTACTGTAAATATTAAATGTTAATATACTGGTAAGGCCTACACTTCAACAAATCTAAGTAGACAATAACCTCATATTTGAAATCTTGAAATCTAGAAGTTGTAAAATTATTTTCTTGGAATCCCTTGGTGGCAAAACCTCCACTGATTTCACTCGGTAGAAATTTTCACCAATCATGTGAAACTATTTATGGTCTTTATCCTCCTCAAGGTGAATATTCATTTGTTTTACTGCATAAATATTAGTGTTTGATGACTTGTGAGGTCGCAGACCATTCTAGGGGAGGTACATAATGTACAATTTAATATCTTTTTAAAGTTTCCTGATTTCTGAAATGTTCTGAAACGTTCATGACCCCAGAGATTTCTGATAAAGGCTTTTATGCCTTTATTTATTTCCTGCTTTCTGAATGAATTAATATGAAAAAAAAATGTCTTTGTATTGGCCTATTCTAGTTAATATCTCATGTAGTCATTTTGGTAAAATTATTTCTAGTATTTTTTCTATATTTTTTGAAGGGTTATTTTTATACTATTTGAGCTAAGATTTATGATTATAACCTCTGGTAACTACCCCAGAGTTCAGACGTGACAAAGACCTAATACCTAGAACTCAGTGGGTCTTATGATAAGATAAAAAATATTCCATACTCTGGTTTAGTTTGACTGAGTTATTAAGGCCCCTTCACTTTAGCTATAGTAGTTGCTTAATAAACACTGTTGAGAAGAGTTAAAATCCCCCAAAATATGCATGAACCCTATGAACTTTATGATAGTATGACAGTAGTTAGATGAATGCAGTTTATTTAGAAATTTCATTAGAAATTTGAATTCACATCTTCTGTGAATACCCTTCACTTAGACATCTGTCCAAGAAAGTATCATTTCTGCAGAGCTTTTGTATACTTGACTCAGGTTTTGGTATCTCTTTTTTTAAAGGAAAACTGCATTCCTTTTTTTTTTTTTTTTTTAAAGCACAAATCAAGTACTCTCTTGGTTCTTAAACTTCTTATTCACACCTAAACATTATTATTCTAACACTTAGTATTGAGTTTCTGTATTTATTGCTAGAAGTTGTGGTGACCTAAGAAAGCTATAGATAAGGATATACAGCCAAAGGTGAAAGCCAGGTTCTGTCTGTGGTACTGAAGCAGTCTCGTTCTGTTGCCAAGAGTAGAAGCCACTTGCTGAACTATAACAAAACCAAATCATCAATCACCTGAAGTGCTCATAGCTCATTTAAAACAAATTCCAGGTTTAATTGAGCCTGTATCAAATAGATCATCCTGCATTAAGAGGATGTTTTTGTAGTTTAAGACTTACAAGCGAGCCCATCAGTAGTACTCTGTATACGCGGTGAACAGGCTAACGTAATTCATAAGATACTAAAGAGAAATTATTTGTAGGCTACATAGTCACTGGGTAAAAACTAAAAGAGTGTATTTAATTATCCTTTGGAGGGCTCTCTACATTATTTTTATGAAAGCAATAGAAACATTGAAAAGCTGAAGGAAAAATAGGAAATTAACTGACATGAAAGTTGGCTTATTAATTTTCCCTTCATGTAGAAATGTGTTTTATTGTGTTTAGAACAATGTAATTTCAGAAGTAGTGAAGTTGTCTTAATTCATAAAAGGAAGCAAACAGATACAGGATCAGAGAAAACATATTTTGAACCTTGGAAGTGATGAGGTGCTTGATTTTGGTTCTCAGACCACTATTAATGCCATTCTCTTTTAATGCAGAGAAACGTATTTGGTAAAGGCACCGGGATGAAGAAGTAGAAGTGTGTGTGTGTGTGCCTGTGTTTTAAAATTTTATTATTTATTTATTTTTTGCCGCTCTGCATGGCTTGAGAGATCTTTGTTCCCTGAGCAGAGCTTGAACCCAGGCCCTCAGCAATGAAAGTGTAGAGTCCTAACCATTGGGCCATCAGGGAAGTCCTAGAAGTGTGTTTTAATACCTCTCTCCTACCAGGGGAGCATTATAGCCATCCTCAGCTCTCTTCGTGCACGTGTACTTGGTCGCTTCAGTTGTGTTGGACTCTGCGACGCTATAGACTGTAGCCCTCCAGGCTCCTCTGTCCATGGGATTCTCCAGGCAAGAATACTGGAGTGGATTGCCACGCCCTCCTCCAGGGAATCTTTCCGACCCAGGGATCGAACCTGGAGCCACCTGTATCTTCTGCATCACAGGCGGATTCTTTACCGCTGAGCCACCAGGGAAGCCCCCAGTTCTCTTCACTCTCCTTTGTTAAATCAGGCTTCCAAGGAAATGTTTTGAATTTGAAAGAATCCCTTGAATTATGGAATTAAAGGCCTTTTTGTGTTTAACACGATGTCAGAAACCACAGATTAGGGATTTTCTGGGCAAGAGGATTTTCTTGGTTCCCATGAAATCACCCAGTCAACTTGCCAAGAGCATCTCAGTTATGACATAAAACTTTTTGAGCTAATCTTCAATAGAAAAGTCAGGTAATGGCTGGAATCTTGCACCCCCTCTTTCCTTTCCAACAATCTATGTTACACAGTGAGCCAGAGGAACCTTTAAAAAATACAAGTCATATCTAATTCTTTCCCCTATTTAAAACTGTTCAGGGCTTTCTTTTATTTTCAGGAAACAGAGAGTGGCAGCACAGCTTACAAAGCTCTGTAATAATGTGGCTTCTGTGTACTTCTCTAATCTTTACAATCCAGAAACATTGGCCTTGGTTTAGTGGTTTTTAAACCCTAGGATGGTAGAGACTATGTTTTGTTTACTGCTGTATTTTTAGTGTGTAGTTAATCATTTGTAATGATTAACAAATATTTCTTAAATAAATGAATGGAAGAAGGAATGAATGAAACATTGATGCCATTCTAGCTAGTCTTGGTAAAACTACCCCATTTCTCCTGCGATTGTCCCTTATTACACAAAAATATATTGAGTACTCACTCTATGCCAGGCACTGTGCTAGATGCTGCTGAGTGTCAATCACAATATATAAGAAGCAAGCTGTTGAGAATTGAGGATGACCTCAGAGTAGGTTACAGATCTAGATTTGCAGATATGGATGTGCAGAATGGCAGAGAGTATAACTGTAAAACTCTACCTTCCTGTTGCTTTTAGACTAGACACAAGGTTTAATTTCCAGGGAGGCAGAGAGGCTTTTTAAACAAAAGTGAAACACTTCTCTTTCTAAGGGGAAAAAACTAACGTCTGCCATAGTCATGCTTGAAGAGTAAGTAGCAAATGAAGAGATATAGATGTCTTTGCTACCTTGAGGTTCTTAAGCAAAGAGACCTGAAATTACACTGCCTCATTTCTTGCCCCCTAACCCTTTAATCTTGAGCATAAGAGGAATGAAGTCATGGACTGTTTTGGAAGCCTGTTCTAGGTCCGAAGGCGTAAGTTACTGTTCTGTGTTATTTTATATACGAAGTGCTCAAATGTTCAAAGCTTCCTTGGCAGATAGAGACAGAATTATCATGTCTTCTAGAGGGGGCTGGTGCAGTAGAGAAGAGGGGGATTTGGAAGAAGTGAAGTTAGAGTTGACCTACCCAGCAAAGAGATTATCATTGAAGAATCATTTAATGTTTCTTTTGGTTTAGTAGGAGATTTGTATCTCTTGCATGATTTTCATCCAAATTGGCTTTTGAGGAAAGTTTTTTTTTTTTTTGTATTAACAACATGTGCATGCAACAGATAAATATTTGAAGGAAATATATACATATGTATACATGTATACATATATGTATGTAAGTATATATAAATAACTATTTGATTTGCTTCTCTATTTTTTTTCTAAAAGAAAACTAATTTGAGTGTGACTACCCTGAATATTATTTTCTAGTAATAATGGTAATAAAGTGTCACTGGATTGGTCATTCATGAAGTGCCATGTTATGCCAGACTGGTAACTTTATAACACCAATCTAAAATTTTAGGGATGAAAAATAGGGCTTAGGGTATGAGTGTCCCCCCTCACCACTACTTAGGAAAGGATAATTTGCACAGAAATAGCTTTATGATCGGAGAAGGCAATGGCACCCCACTCCAGTACTCTTGCCTGGAAAATCCCATGGACAGAGGAGCCTGGTAGGCTGCAGTCCATGGGGTCGCTGGGAGTCGGACACGACTGAGCGACTTCACTTTCACTTATCACTTTCATGCATTGGAGAAGGCAATGGCGACCCACTCCAGTGTTCTTGCCTGGAGAATCCCAGGGACGGGGGAGCCTGGTGGGCTGCCATCTCTGGGGTCGAATAGAGTCAGACGCGACTGAAGCGACTTAGCAGCAGCAGCAGCAGCTTTATGATGTTAGTTACTCAGTTGTATGTGACTCTTTGCAACTCCGTGGACTGTAACCCACCAGGCCCTCTGTCCATGGAATTTCCCAGGCAAGAATACTGGAGTGGGTTGCCATTTCCTTCTCCAGGGGATCTTCCTGACCCAGGGATCAAACCCACACCTCTTACATCTCCTGCATTGGCAGGTGGGTTCTTTACCTTCTGAGCCATCAGGGATCACCTCTTTTGTCTAATTCTTGAACTGCATGCAGTAGTCTCTTATCAAAAGAAGGCTTCCTTCCAGTGAGTTTTACAAAAAGAAGCCCAAGTTCTTCATCTTTGCTACTGCTAAGTTGCTTCAGTTGTGTCCGACTCTGTGTGACCCCAGAGACGGCAGCCCACCAGGCTCCCCCCTCCCTGGGATTCTCCAGGCAAGAACACTGAAGTGGGTTGCCATTTCCTTCTCCAATGCATGAAAGTGAAAAGTGAAAGTGAAGTCACAGTTGTGACCGACTCCTTGCGACCCCATGGACTTCAGCCTACCAGGCTCCTCCATCCATGGGATTTGCCAGGCAAGAGTACTGGAGTGGGTTGCCATTGCCTTCTCATCTTTATTAAGAGCTGTAATCATCTGCACATTTTAGTCAATCTCAGATAATTTCACATTATAGTCACAATCTTTGAGTCCGTTCTCTCAGTGAAATTATCTTCTGTTAAATATTATCCTATCTCCACTTGACACATCAACAAACATTATCAGAGTCATACAAATCATAAACATGAGAGGCTTTTTAGTTCCCCTCCCCCTTTATATTCTTTCTTTTTTTGTCAGTGAAGAGTCTATCATCTGGTTATTACATCTATGATTAAATGCAAGCTTCAAGATAATATTCTCTTTAAATCATGTACAATTATTTCCCAGTGTTTCCTCAGGACAACAGGATAGAAAGTCGTCCATGTTAAAAGAATTTCCAACCAAATGTCTTTTTTTTTATTATGGAAAATTTTGCCATAAGATACCACCACTCTTGGAAATTCTTAATACAGATGAAGAGATTAGTCTCCAAGAAGTGTATCAGAAAAAAAAAAAAATTAAGCCAGAATTTCCCCAAACTAAGTTAACTTGAATCACTTTCAGTAATACCAAGTAGTATCCTATGGGAATATGGGAAGTCACTCAAAATCTTACATGCTAGGGTTCAGCATTATATGAACCAAGAATTTCCAGACATCCAATCTGGGTTTATAAAAGGCAGAGGAACCAGAGATCAAATTGCCAACATTCACTGGATCACAGAGAAAGCAAGGGAATTCCAGAAAAACAATTACTTCTGTTTCATCGACTACACTGACGCCTTTGTGTGGATCAAAACAAACTGTGGAAAACTCTTTAAAGAGATGGGACTACCAGACCATCTTACCTGTCTCCTGAGAAATCTGGGTCAAGAAGCAACAGTTAAGACTCTATATGGAACAACAGACTGGTTCAGGATTGAGAAAGGAGAACGACAAGGCTCTTTGTTGTCACCTTGTTCACTTAACCTACATGCTGACACATTATGAGAAATGCCGCACTGGATGAGTTACAAGCTGGAATCAAGATTGTCAGTAGAAGCATCAACAACCTCAGATATAAGGATGATACCACTCTAATGACAGAAAGCAAAGAGGAACTAAATAACCTCTTGATGAGGGTGAAGGAAGAGAGTGAAAAAGCTGGCTTAAAACGAAATATTAAAAAAACTAAGATCTTGGCAGCTGGCCCATCACTTCAGTGCAAATAGAGGGGGAAAATGTGGAAGCAGTGACAGATTTCCTCTTCTTGGTCTCTAAAATCACTGTGCATGGTGACTGCAGCCATGAAATCAGAAGACAATTGCTGCTTGGCAGGAAAGCTATGACAAACCTAGACATTGTCTTGAAAAGCAAAGATGTCACTTTGCTGACAAAGATCCATATAGTCCAGGCTATGGTCTCTCCAGTGCTCATGTACAGTTGTGAGATCTGGACTGTAAAGAAGGTAGAATGCTGAAGAATTGATGCTTTTGAACTGTGGAGCTGGAGAAGACTCTTGAGAGTCCCTCGGACTGCAAGGAGATCCAACCAGTCCATTCTGAAGGAGATCAGCCCTGGGATTTCTTTGGAAGGAATGGTGCTAAAGCTGAAACTCCAGTACTTTGGCCACCTCATGCAAAGAGTTGATTCATTGGAAAAGACTCTGAGGTTGTGAAGGGTCAAATGTGACTGGGTGACTGAACAATAACTTGGAAGTCACCCTTTAGTCCAAGTTGTTGCATATAGATTCTTCAAATGCTCATAAATCAACCTGGCATTTAATTCTGGGAATGGTGGTGTGTGTCAGTTCATGATATATGTGACTCTATGAATGACTTCCATCGTGGTTTGTTTGGTTGATCTGATAGCTTATGTAGATATTCTATTCTTTCTGCAATGCTTTAGGTACAGCTTTCTATTCCACTGAGAAGGACAACTTTCTTAGACAGAAGAAAACATTTCTTTGGAAAAAAGCATAAAGTAGTTCTCTGTTCCTAAACTCTGAATATGTTATTAGGCTCATTTTGGGAGAAACAGCTTGTTAGGAATGAGAAGCTCTGATATCCTTGCCCAATAAAACTCAAAAAATAGTATAATAGTATTATAGTATATTATTAATGTAGCATAAAACATAATAATGTGTACTATACTATTATACTATATATAATGTATAGCATATATAATGTGCATATATATATATATACACATATATGGTTTGTGTGTATATCTATCTATATCTGTCTGTCTATCTATCTATCTATCTATATATAATGTAATTGGCTTCCCCTGGTGGCTCAATGATGAAGAATCTGCCTGCAATTTAGGAGCCACAAGAGACTCAAGGTTCAATCTCTAGGTCAGGAAGATCCCTTGGAGAAGGGCATGTCAACCTACTCCAGTATTCTTACCTGGAGAATCCCATGGACAGAAGAGCCTGGCAGGCTACAGTCCATGGGGTCACAAAGAATCAGACACGACTGAAGTGACTTAGCAAGCACACACGCATATATAGTGTAATAGTATCATATTGTATAGTGTAATGGTATAGTTACAATAATAGTACAATTCTCAAAGAATAGTATAAGCACAGGGGATGATGATCCAGTAAAGATCTACTGGTCATAGTGGAGTTGGGAATCCATTAGCAAGTGAACACTAGAGAAATTCTTTTAAGACTAACTGCAATGGGTATATTCCTACAAATTTGTAGCTTGGTTCACAACAAGGTGAATTTACAAATTCACCTTTTCAAATTCAAGGTGTATTTACAAATCACTTGGCATATTCATACTGGCTTAAATTCAAGTTGCCTTAAAGCTAAACATTCAGAAAACTAAGATCATGGCATCCGGTCCCATCACTTCATGGCAAATAGATGGGGAAACAGTGGAAACAGTGAAAGACTTTCTTTTTCTGGGCTCCAAAATCACTGCGGTTGGTGACTGCAGCCATGAAATGAAAAGGCGCTTGCTCCTTGGAAGAAAAGTTATGACCAACCTAGACAGCATATTAAAAAGCAGAGACATTACTTTGCCAATAAAGGTCCATCTAGTCAAGGCTATGGTTTTTCCTGTAGTCATGTATGGATGCGAGAGTTGGACTATAAAGAAAGCTGAGCACTGAAGAATTGAACTGTGGTGAATTGCTCTTAAACTGTGGTGCTGGAGAAGACTCTAGAGAGTCCCTTGGACTGCAAGGAGATCCAACCAGTCCATCCTAAAGATCAGTCCTAGGTGTTCATGGGAGGGAGTGATGTTGAAGCTGAAACTCCAATACTTTGGCCAGCTGATGTGGAGAGACCCTGATGCTGGGAAAGATTGAGGGCAGGAGGAGAAGGGGATGACAGAGGATGAGATGGTTGGATGGCGTCACCGACACAATGGACATGGGTTTGGGTGAACTCCGGGAGTTGGTGATGAACAGGGAGGCCTGGCATGCTGTGGTTCACGGGGTTGCAAAGAGTCGGACACGACTGAGTGACTGAACTGACCGACTGACTGGTAAATTCATATAACGCACTATTCTTTTCTAGAAGTTTTCATCTTTGTCTTTCATGTGTACCCCTGTCCGTTTTCACAATATATCCCTATTTAACCTCATTTCTGTTCCCAGCACTCTTCATCAGACCTGATGAGCCATTTCTGTAGTTTAGGAAGGGTGCAGAGTCACAGCTTTTTATCAGTCTCCACTTTACTAGGTGCTCTTTGAGGTGTTAGTAAAATGGAAACACATTTTGCTTGCATAACCAGTACAGATGTATCTGATGCCATGTCCTTCCTGGTCTTAGGTGCTGCTCGACTTTTTCACAGAAGAAGAAGTGGTTGGCCCCCACCTCGTGCTCCTCAAAATGATTTTTAGGAAGCTGCTTGACTCCTGAGCTGGTAAAGCCACTGTGAAGTTTAAACAGACGGATTTGAGGCCTGCGGAGGAAGTGATCTGCCCTGTCAAGGAAGAGGGAAAATGGCTCTCCTGCAGGAAGGAGTTGGATTGCATAAGGAAGATAAATAGCTCTGAATGAAAGGGTGAATAAAACCCTCGACAGTTTGAAATTCCTTTGGAGGAACCTGGGAGTTAAGCATTTTCTTTCTTCTCCCTTTATCTCTTGTCTGTCTCATATTTCAGTTTTATTGACCCTCTTTCGCAGCCCGTGGTACTGAATTATGATGAGACCCAGACTTAGTTTAACCTTAGCTATTTCCTGGCCCACACTTTCTTCTGAGGTAGATAATGACACAGTTTACTTCTTTCTCTGCAGTCATGACTATTATTAAATCTTTTTACAATAGTCATATCTAATTTCTTATTACGCTTCCCATCACCAATGCTTTGGGCAATGTGTCTGGCAGGAAAACCACAGACATAGCTCTGGCTAAAATAACATCAAAGGCTAGAGCTAGGACCCAGTCTGTGCACTTATTTAATCAGAGAAATATTCATGGGATGATTCAGAATGCTCGTGGATGACCTCCTTCTCTGCAGAGACCAGCCTTAGCTGGACAGGGGTTCCAAGTCTCACTCTAAATTTACTAGTTATTTTGTCTAAACACAATTAGTTAATCTTACTTTCAGTTGCTCATCTGCCATTTGAGGGACTATTAATAGCTATCTCATTGGTTTGTTCTGAGTATAATAGTAGATAATATAAAATGTTTAACACAGAACCTGGATTAATGATTCTCAATTGATGCTGGTTTCTTTCTCTTCTTTGAATAGCAGTGGATGGTGTCTCAATGCTTCTGAAGGATACTGATAATTTTAGGCTACAAATTTAGGAGTCTAGGTTCTTGTATTTTAAAAATGAAATTATTTCAAGTTACAGCAGATATAGGTTTCCCTGGTGGCTCAGTGGTAAAGAATCCTCTTTATCAATACAGGAGATATGGGTTCAGTCCCTGGGTTGAGAAGATCCCCTGGAGAAGAAAATGGTTACCCACTTCAGTATTCTTGCCCGAGAAATCCCAAGGACAGGGACGCTTAGTGGGCCACAGAGTCACCAAAGAGTTGGAGATGACTTAGTGACTAAACAACAACAGCAGCACAGCAGATATAAGGTTTGATATGTGGGTTTTCTAAAGACATCGTATAGGAGTGAGGGAAATTTTTTATTTGGGAAAAAGCTCTGTATCATCTGGGTTGAGAGACAAGGTGAGACATAGCTGGTCATTCAAACAGTGGCAGCAGATACAAGCTGAATGATTTCTGCATATGCTCAACAGTGTAAGTACATCTGAGATTGTAATGAGTAGTCCTTGGTGTGGTATTGGTGGTGTTTCTAAGAAGAAGCTCTTCCAGTGACTGAGAAAGCTGAGATGGAGCTTGCATTTTGAACTAGGCCTAAATCAATTTCTGTCTCCACCAAATAGGCTAACTTCTGGATGAGCTCAAGTGGTCAGGAGTATGAGTGCCGGGTGTGGGAAAACAAGTCAAAAGCTGAGTTTCACAGACTTGGACAAAGGTGTGTGCATGTGGAAGTGCTGGGAAGGATGTGAGGAAATGCTTAGGCTTATGCCTCAAGCGTTAGAGAAATATTCAGCCCTGACTGTAACCGTGCCCTGGTTAAGGCCTCAAGCACTGGAGCTGGATATGTTACTGTCATTCACTTGCTAAGTCATGTCCGACTCTTTGCAACCCCATGAACTGCAGCACACCAGGCTTCCCTGTCCTTCACTATCTCCTGGAGTTTGCCAAAGTTCATGTCCATTGAGTCAGTGATGCCATCCAACCATCTCATCCCCAGTCACCTTTTTTTCCTTTTGCCTTCAATCTTTCCCAGTATCAGGGTCTTCTCCAATGAGTCGGCTCTTCACATCAGGTGGCCAAAGTATTGCAGCTTCAGCTTCAACATCAGTCCTTCCAGTGACTATTCAGGGTTGATTTCCTTTAGGATTGACTGGTTTTGCCTCCTTGCTGTCCGAGGGACTCTTAAGACTCTTCTCCAGCACCACGATTTGAAAGCATCAATTCTGCATCAGTCGGCCTTCTTTATGGTCCAACTCTCACATCGACACATGACTACTGGAGAAACCATAGCTTTGACTAGACAGACCAACACCACAATCACAGAAAGCTAACCCAAATGGTCATGTGGGTCACTGCCTTGTGTCACTCAATGAAGCTGTGAGCCATGTGGTGCAGAGCCACCCAAGACGGACGAGTCATGGTGGAGAGGTCTGACGCAACGTGGTCCATTGGAGAAGGGCGCGGCAAACCGCTCCGGTATGCTTGCCTCGAGAACCCATGAGCAGTATGAAAAGGAGATGGATATATTTGTGTTCAAACCTCAGCTCTACCATTTGTTTTGTCAAATGCACCTAACAGGAAACCCACCTTAGATTGAATTTTTAGATAAGAGACTATTTGTTGTCTCACACATCAGGAAATGCAACGGCGAGGTAGCTACAAGCCTAGTTTGTCAGGACTCTGGCTCTACCCCTGTGATTCTCTTGGTTCTGTCCCTCGCAAGGAGTTGGCTTAATTTGCAAGAGAGTAGAAGGATGGCGCAGTGATTCTGGGTACCACATCTAGACAGAAGAATCTCAAGAATAAGCCAGACTAGTTTATTTCTCTGTCTATTCTGTAAAAGTGATAAGACCATTCCTAAAAGCCTCACAGCAAACCTTTCCTCACTTTTCATCGGACAGAATAGGCTAATATGCCCATTTCTAAACCAGTCATGATAGGCCAACAAGATTACTGTGATAAACTTGGCCTAAAGAATTTCTAGTCTGGGAACTTGAGATGAAGCTCACGCTGAGTAATTTGGGGGAGGAGTGGGTACCTGAACAAGACTGATGCCCTCATAGAAAAGAAGAGAGAGACAACCAACAGTATACACTGCATTTTGTTTCCTCCTTGGAGCTCCAAAGTTTCCATCAGTATCATATGCATATGTCACAGGTCCAAAAAATATTAAATGAAATAATGGATATAAGGCACTCAGCACAATACCGGTCACAGAGTAAACACTTAGCAAAGTGACAGGTAAACTTGGAAGTTGAGATTCTACGTTCACTGGCCGCAAGACTGAGTCAAAGCTTGCACTGCTTTGTGTGAGTCTACATTCCTGAGAAACTTTCTCAATTTGTCCCGACTGGTTAAGACGCCAGAATAATCTTGAGATTCTAGATAAGGTATTTTTTTTTTTTTAAATGACCCATTTTTAGAGTATCATATTTGGACAATACCAGATGGTATTGTCACTGAAGATGGCCTTTTGTCCATCTCTTACGTAAGTAGACTGAGTAGGGAAATGGTTAAACACAATCAGTGTGCCATTACGCTCATGTGGGCCTGTGTGTGTGTGTGTGTGTGTGTGTGTGTGTGTAGGTGTGTGAGAATATGTATTGCATATGAATACATTCAGCTTCTATTCTGCTTCCCAGTCACTTGGTTGGGCACTTCAATTATTTTTCAAGTGCCCGTTAGGTGTGAGGAACATGGCAAAAAGCGAGATTGAACAGGGTGTGTGAGCAGGGTGGCCACACCCTGCAGCTCCATGCAGTGCCATTCACATAAGTTAACATGTGAATAGCATCCCCAGGGCTGTGTAGTGCACAGCTTGTGCAGCTCTGTGTGATGGCCCTCCACGCCAGGGACTTTTAGAGTAGGATACAAACTTTGCACGACAGCTTGGAAGAGCAGGGAACATGGTTTATATGCATTTGATTAGTTCTTTTGCAGTTAATGACTCTTCCGTGAAATGTGTGGAATGGGGATTCATTCCTGCTTAATAAAAGGCAGAATGATTCACTCTGTACCATTTTATCCAGAGCAATTTTATCAGCACGTAATGAGGACAGTGCTCTGATATTAACTGTCTCTTGAAGGACTTGGCTATTCTGACAATTAAAAGCCAACTCTTTTCTTCCTGGGTTTTGTCTTATTCCTTATAATAAAGTTAATGCAGCATGCTTTCTTTGTATTTGTTGGATATTTTGATAGAATGGCTTAACTTACAGAAGGCAAGAGTTTCTCCTGAACTTAAGTAAGAGGCAGTACATTTAAATGTTTCCCTGAATAAGAATCAATCAACCATGCCCCTTTCTGGATGATCTTCAATTATGGAGTAAGATTACGGGCATGTAGTAAGTTGCAATTAAAAGCTACACTGTCCTGTAATTTTTTTTACAATTTATCTATCTATTTTTGGCTGTGCTGGGTCTTCATTGCTGCGAGGACTTTTCTCTCATTGTGAAGAGCGGGAGCTTCTCTCTACTTCTGGCTTCTCATTGAGGTGACTTCTCTCGGGGTGGAGCACAGGCTCTAGGGTGAGGGGGCTTCAGTAGTTGCAGCTTGTGGGCTCAGGAGTTGTGGCTCCAGGGTTCTAGAGCACACACTCAACTATTACGATGCCAGGGCTCAGGTGCTCCCTGGCGCGTGTGGGATTTTCCTGCGTCAGGGATCGAACTTCGGTCTCGTGCACTGGCAGGTGAGTTCTTTCCCACTGAGCCACCGCAGACGCCCTGCCCTGTACTTTTTTAATCTTACTTAAGATTTTACTTAAGATTAAAGCAGAAATACTTTAGAACTTAAAGAGCTAATATTGAGACTCATGTGCCAGACATTTGAGCAGCCCATTTGAAATATAATTTAGATATTATTCTCTTCATTTTGCTGTTGAAGAAACTGACTATTACGGAATTTGTGACTTGCTTAAAGGTCACAGAGCTATAAAGTGCGAAGTTGGGATTCAAAGCTGGCCAAGTTGGCCTTTAAAGCTCGTGCTTTTTCACACTGTCTCCAACTCCTGTCCGGTCCCTCTGTACTAAAATAATCACATTTTAACCAGTATCCACGGTGTATTAAAAAGTCCTTAGCACACTGACAGGGAAGTGGTATATATCTGAATAATTTTTTTGCTTCTGAATTGTATGGGAATTAGCATTTTAATATTTTGCATGTAAAAATCATTTTATGTGTTTTATAGACTGAAAAGTTTTATAGAACTATCCATTATTCTTATGACAGAATTCAGGTTGACTTTCTTAGAATTTCAATGTAGCCCTTTAGAAAAACTTTGCACAGCATTTTGAATTTTTTTCATACTAACAGAAAGAAGTAAAACATACATTATAAGTTGTTATCCAGCAGCTATTATAAATCATCATGTGTACTGAAGTTAATTCTAAAGCATATCTAGGGCTCATTTTATTTTATGCTACGGCTCTTTGTTTATAGTATAGTATATTCATGGGTTAGAATACCTTTAAATATTCTGGTCTTATGTAGTTGTTTTTTTCCTTCCTGATAAAATTTTAAAACGACATTTAATGTTTTAAGAAACACTGTATTTGAGGTGCAAGCTGTTTTATTATTTTGTTACAAGTTGGCTTTTTTCATAATTCTTAGTTCTTAGCTTGTGGAGTTGGAGAAGGCAATGGCACCCCACTCCAGTACTCTTGCCTGGAAAATCCCATGGATGGAGGAGCCTGGAAGGCTGCAGTCCATGGGGCCGCTGAGGGTCGGACACGAGTGAGCGCCTTCACTTTCACTTTTAACTTTCATGCATTGGAGAAGGAAATGGCAACCCACTCCAGTGTTCTTGCCTGGAGAATCCCAGGGACGGGGGAGCCTGGTGGGCTGCCGTCTATGGGGTCACACAGAGTCGGACACGACTGACGAGACTTAGCAGCAGCAGCAGCAGCTTGTGGAGTGTTGGTTTGCAAAGTCTCCCCTATACACAGGGGGAAAGGAGAGACTGAAGAAAGGGACAGACCACTCCAGATTGATAGGTGGCAGTTTTTAAAAAAATTAAATTAAATTATCTTTTTCTATTTTGGCCATGCCACATGGCATGTGGGATCTTAGTTCCCCAATCAGGAACTGAACCATTGCTCCCTGCATTGAAAATGCAGAGTCTTAACCACTGGACTACCAGGGAAGTCTGGTGGCAGTTTTAATGATGAAGGGAAATTACTTACGAGGCTTGTCTTGAGTGTCTGCAAGACAAGTAGATCTTTGCATCTGCCTACCATCATCTTAAAAGTTTATATAGGGGCCTTATCTGAGTTCAGTCACATATTTGGTTCAAATGGTCTCAAAAACACCTTATTCTCTCAGGGCTGTGTCCTTGAAATGATTCTGGCTCTGGGAGTGGTGGGCAGAGCATACCTCCCAAGGACAGGTGTGTGGGTGAGGAGGAACTTCCAATGACCTGGATCCAGCTCTCCAGTCAACCAGCAGTCACATCTCAAAGACCTCCCCCAACACAGGGGTTTATAGTAAGAATTAGCTAAGTACTACATCAAATTTAAAAACTTTAAGTGTATGTCTTTGTGCTGTTTCTTCAGTCATGTCCATTGAGTCGGTGATGCTATCCAACCATCTCATCCTCTGTCGTTCAATTTTCCTCCCACCTTCAATCTTTCCCAGCATCAGGGTCTTTTCCAATGAGTCAGTTCTTCACATCAGGTGGCCAAAGGATTGGAGTTTCAGCTTCAACATCAGTCCTTCCAATGAATATTCAGGTCTGATTTCCTTTAG
>NW_011484825.1:887341-914357 GCF_000754665.1 Bison bison bison
CAATGGATATTCAGGTCTGATTTCCTTTAGGATAGACTGGTTGGATCTCCTTGCAGTCCAAGGGACTCTCAAGAGTCTCCTCCAACACCACAATTCAAAAGCATCAATTCTTTGGCACTCAGCTTTCTTCATGGTTCAACTCTCACATCTATACATGACCACTGGAAAAACCATAGCTTTGACTAGATGGGCCTTTGTTGGAAATGTAATGTCTTTGCTTTTTAATATGCTGTCTAGGTTGGTCATAGCTTTTCTTCCAAGAAGTGAGTGTCTTTTAATTTCATGGCTGCAATCACCATCTGCGGTGATTATGGAGCCCCCCAAAATAATGTCTCTCACTGTTTCCATTGTTTCCCCATCTATTTGCCATGAAGTGATGGGACTGGATGCCATGATCTTAGTTTCCTGAATGTTGAGCTTTAAGCCAACTTTTTCTCTCTCTTCTTTCACTTTGATCAAGAGGCTCTTTAGTTCATCTTAATTTTCTACCATAAGGGTGGTGTCATCTGCATATCAGAGGTTATTGATATTTCTCTTGGCAATCTTGATTCCAGCTTGTGCTTTGCATGATGTACTCTGCATATAAGTTAAATAAGCAGGGTGACAATATACAGCCTTGATGTACTCCTTTCCCGATTTTGAACCAGTCCATTGTTCCATGTTCAGTTATAACTGTTGCTTTTTGACCTGCATACATATTTCTCAGGAGGCAGTATTGTGGTCTAGTATTCCCATCTCTTGAAGAATTTTCCACAGTTTGTTGTGATCCACACAGTCAAAGGCTTTGATGTAATCAATAAAGCAGAAGTAGATGTTTTTCTGGAAATCTCTTGCTTTTTTGATGATCCAATGGATGTTGGCAATTTGATCTCTAATTCCTCTGCCTTTTCTAAATCCAGCTGAACATCTGGAAGTTCATGGTTCATGGGTGGCTCAGGGGTAAAGAATTCAGTTGGGAAGATCTAGAGAAGAAAATGGAAACCCACTCCAGTAGTCTTGCCTGGGAAATCCCATGGACAGACGGGTCCATGGGGTCACAAAAGAGTTGGAAATGACTTAGTGACTAAACGATAGCAACAAAGCTCAGTGTTAATCACTTATAATGCAATCTTCTCTGTATCATCCTGTGAGAACTGGAATTTTTTAAAGATTACTTTTTAGTGGCATATAGTTGCAGAGAGTCGGACATGACTGAGCGACTGAACTGAACTGATAGCTGCTTTACAATGTTGGGTTAGTTTCTACTGTACAGCAAAATGAGTCAGCGCTGCTTAAACGTTCATCCCCTCCCTTTTGAGCTTCCTTCCCATTTGGGTTGCCACAGTGCATTAAGGAGAGTGGCCTGTGGTATACAGTATGCTCTCACTGGTTACCTATTTTATACATAGTATTAATAGTGAAGCGAAGTGAAAGTCTCTCAGTCGTGTCTGTTTGTGACCCCATGGACTAAGTCCATGGAATTCTCCAGGCCAGAACACTGGAGTGGGTAGGCTTTCCCTTCTCCAGAGGGTCTTCCAACCCAGGGATAGAACCCACGTCTCCCGCATTGCAGGCAGATTCTTTACCAGATCCCAGTCTCCCAGGGAATTGGGATTTTTGAGAGCTGGCACAAATGCTAATACTCTGGTTACTGTTATCGTCATGAGTAGGAAGCCTTTTATTTCTGACCTAGGATTCTATGTGTTCTGTTACCATACGTGAAACTGTGGCAGGCTACATTGTTAGCTTATGAATAGAACGCAATCTCAGATCCTTCATAGCTTTTGATAATTTCCAAAGTAAAGTATCTTGGGCCTACCACCTGGATTAGCAATTTTAATACAGGCTAATCCACTCTTATTATTATTATTTTTTATTTTGAGGAGGATTTAGGTTTCGGGATGTTTCAGACAAGTATAGTAAAAGCTATCGAAAGTGTTAAAATGTCATCTTATTTCCATCAGATTTAAAAAATAAAATAGGTGAAACATTACAAATAAAGCTGAATTTCTACTTTGTCCTTTCTCAGAACACTTTTTCCCTCTTCCCTCCTGGAGGCAATTACCAATCTTGATTTTGGTATGTTCCTTACAATCCATGATTTAATACTTTTACTATATATGCAAACTATATAGTTCTAAAGTATGTAGTTCTAGTTTGCGTTTTTTTAAAAAACCACATCATTTGTTTCATAGTGTATGATTTTTGAACTATCTTTTCTCATTCAACATTTTTTTTGGATCTATTCTTATTGATGAATAATGATCAGATCAGATCAGATCAGTTGCTCAGTCGTGTCCGACTCTTTGCGACCCCATGTATTGCAGCACGCCAGGCCTGCCTGTCCATCACCAACTCCCGGAGTTCGCTGAGACTCACGTCCATCAGGTCAGTGATGCCATCCAGCCATCTCATCCTCTGTCGTCCCCTTCTCCTCCTGCCCCCAATCCCTCCCAGCATCAGAGTCTTTTCCAATGAGTCAACTCTTCGCATGAGGTGGCCAAAGTACTGGAGTTTCAGCTTTAGCATCATTCCTTCCAAAGAAATCCCAGGACTGATCTCCTTCAGAATGGACTGGTTGGATCTCCTTGCAGTCCAAGGGACTCTCAAGAGTCTTCTCCAACACCACAGTTCAAAAGCATCAATTCTTTGGCACTCAGCCTTCTTCACAGTCCAACTCTCACATCCATACATGACCACCCAAAAAACCATAGCCTTGACTAGACGAACATTTGTTGGCAAAGTAATGTCTCTGCTTTTGAATATGCTATCTAGGTTGGTCATAACCTTCCTTCCAAGGAGTAAGCGTCTTTTAATTTCATGGCTGCAGTCACCGTTTATTAATTTTCTTGTGCTTTATTGTATAACATATGCTATTCATTTAAACACCACTGATTAGGCATTTTTTTCAGGATTGTTTTCAGTATTTCCTTAAACTTTTCATTTTATAGTATGTTGGAGTAAGTTGATTAACAATGTTTTGATAGTATCAGGTAGCAAAGTGATTTATTTATGCATATGTGCTAAGTTGCTTCAGTCGTGTCTGCCTCTTTGTGACCTATGGATTGTAGGCTCCTCTGTCCATGGGATTCTCCAGGCAAGAGCACTGGAATGGGTTGCCATTTCCTCCTCCAGGGGATCTTCCTGACCCAGGGATCGAACCCACATCTCAGGTCTCCTGCACTGGGAGGTGGGTTCTTTACTGCCAGTGCCACCTGGGAAGCCCCACTTAAACATCTACATATTATCTATTCGTTTTCAAATTATTTTCCCATTTAGATTGTTACATAATATTGAGCAAAGTTCTCTGTGCTGTAGAGTAGGTCCTTGTTGGTTATCCTTTTTAAACTTAGCTGTGTGTACATGTCAATCCCATGCTGCTCTCTAACTATCCCTTCCCCCCATCTTTCCCACCCCCCATTTCCAGTATTTTGATATTGCAAATGATGCTGTGATGAATATCTTTATGTCCTGGTGCAGGGAGGGCATGCTTCTCTAGGAAGACTAATAGAATGTGGCAGAATTGACATGGTGCCAGTCTGGGCCTGAGAAGACATAGCAAGCTCTACCTTTTCTCTTTGGAGGAAGCCAAATACTGTGGAAGAGACCCAGCTACTCTGAGACTGCCATGCTGTGAGGAAGTCCAATCCAGCCACGTGGAGAGGCCATGAGGAGAGAGAAAGGACTTCTCCCTCCCTGCTGTTGCAGCTGTCCTAGCTAAAGCACCAGACATATGTGTGAAGAAGTCACCTTGGACATTCCAGCCATGGCAAATGTCGCATGGAGCAGAGACAAGCTGTTCCCACTGGGGCCCTGCCAAAATTGCAGACTCAAAAGCAAAGAAATGATGATTGTGGTTTTGAACCACCAAGTTTCAATAACGAAAATACCCATTTTTCTTGTGTTAATCTTTTCTTGTGTCACTTAGAAAGTATTCTTTATATATTATGGATACCAATTCCTCGTGTTTTGATGAGGAATCGTGAATCATCAAGGTTTAAACTCGAGTGCTTTTATTTTTTTCCGTTAATTGCTACCAGTTGTACTATGTTGAAGCCCCCTTTTCCACTAGGGCAATATCTCAGCATCTTCATTACTTTTCGAGCCACATTCTGTTATTAGAACAGGCTCATAGTATTTTTACTAAGTTTTATTCCTGTGTGTTTTAAAATCTAAGTCTCTTATTTGATTAAGTCAGAAAGAGAAAAAGAGAAAAACAAATACTATATATTAACACATATATGTGGAGTCTGAAAAATTGGTGTAGGTGATCTTATTTACAAAGCAAAAATAGAGACACAGATGTAGAGAACAAAACCATGGATACCAAGGAGGAAAGGCGGGGATGGGATGAATGAGGAGACTGGGACTGACACATATACACTATTGGAGTATATACTACTACGTATATACGCCAAATACTGTATATGTATTTTATACTATGCATAAAATAGATAACTAACAAGAACCTACTGTGTAACACAGGGAACTCTACTCAGTGCTTTGTGGTGACCTAATGGGAAGGAAGGGCTTCCCCGGTGGCTCAGACGGTAAAGAATCCACCCGCAGTGCAGGAGACCTGGGTTCGATCCTGGGGTTGGGAAGATTCCCTGGAGGAGGGCATGGCAACCCACTGCAATATTCTTGCTTGGAGAATCCCCATGAACAGAGGAGCCTGGTGGGCTGCAGTCCATGGGGTCCCAAAGGGTTGGACACGACTGAGTAACTCAGCACACACAGTGCGCAAACGGGAAGGGAATCCAGAGAGGAAGGGATATGTGTACATATGGCTGATTCACTTTGCTGTACAGTAGAAACTAACGCAACCTTGTAAAACACCTATATGCCAATTAAAAAACAAATCCTCTAGGTTTCTCTCCTAAACAGGTGAGGCTTGCGGGACTAGGAGCTTGGAATGGTACGTGTGGGTGCATGTGGAACACATCTAATCTCAAGACACGTGGGGCGCTGGGCAGGTGGAAGTGATGTGAGAAGGAATCTTCCTGGCTCCACTGCTCCTAAAGTGCTGAAGCTTAGTTCCTTCCTAAATGGTGTTTGAACTTGATGTCTGTGGGCTCCATAGGGCAAGATAATGGTTCCAACAGATTCAGCTGGTGATAATCTCCTCTCAAGCAGCCTCTGAAGGCACTGTGGGTTCCTTTCATGATTGGCTATATCTTCCACTGATCCTCAATTGACAGCTTTACAGAATATTTCTTGGAATCGAGTGTCCCTTTGCTTCAAGATGTAACTATAGCCCCATGTCTGAGGAAGCTGAAATACAGGTTTGGGATTCAGGAATCCTGGCCTTCCTTCTCTTTGCCCTGTGATCTGCCACCATGCCATCCCTCCCAGTTCTCTCTTCTACTCAGTGCAAGGGAGACCATCACGTTCAGTGGCTAATCAAGCATCCTGCCAGAAGCAACCCATCAATATGACCTTCTTACTGCCATCATCAGACTACCAGTCATTGTCTTGAGTGTTCCTTTGGTTTGGGCGAGAGGAAATCTCTCTTTTCCTTCCCTCAGAGAGAGGGGGAAAAAGGGAAATAGCTACTATTTACAAACAGATGGCAATTTATATGTAACTACCTTCCAGCTACATATAAATCAGAGGTTTAAGGGTTATGGCAGGGTCAGTTCTATTGAAACTGCATCTCTCGGTAAGCTCTGACTGGAGTGACAGCTGGAGTTTTGTGATCTCTAATGTGTGGTTCTTGGATCTGTTTTTCCTCAGCCTAGTCTTGATTTTCCTAACATCATCCTTTCATATAATTAATTCTTTGTTTGTTTTATACCACTGTAAAGGTCTGTACTCAAACTGTGAGTTGACTTTTAATTTCATTTATTGTGGTGCTGATCTTGCAGAAGTTTTAATTTTGATGTGGTCAAGTTTATATGTTATCTAAGAAACACTGCCATAAAGTCATAGAGGCATTCCTCTATGTATTTTCCTTGATAGCTGTAAAAGTTTGCTCTTTACGTTTAGGTCTCCCATCTATCTGGAACTGATAAAAATTTCATATATGATGTGATAAGGGGATGTAATTTTATATAGAAAGCCAACGGTTCTAACACAATTTATTGGATGTCTATTCTTTTTCTAGGAATCAGAAATACTAGTTTTGTCTTATATGACATTTTCATATATATATATATATCCACTTCTAGCATTTTTATTTTATTTTTTTTTAGTATATTGGTCCTCTTTGAAGCAAAACAGTACTGTCTTCCTTCCTATGGCTTTATACTGGATTGGCCAAAAAGCCCAAACAAACTTTTTGGCCAACCCAATATATCTTAAGCTCTAGTAAGGTCAGTCTCCCATTCTTTCTCCCAGAATAATTATGATTATTCTTGACCCTTTACTCTTGCATATGAATTTTAGAATTGACATATAAATTCTGTAAAAAAACAATGTTAGGATTTTGATTATAAATGCATTTGGATTTATAGATTAATTGGGGATATGCACTAACTCTTTAATGTAAAAGATAAAGCAGCTGCCTAGCAGTCTCAATGCATAAATATTTCCATTTAGTGTATAACTAATATATCTTTCTAACTTGGCAATGCCTAATGGTCAATGCATAACATAAAGCTTCTCTCAATAAATATTTGTGGAATTAATGAAAGAACAATCTATAGACATTTGTGCTAAACATTTTGTGACTTAGAATGTGTTTTGAGAACTCTACTCCATCAACTAAATTGTCCAAATTATGAAACTGTGCTTCATGATTTAGTGTGAGACTGTAGTCTCTCATCAAGAATACTTAATTTATAATCATTAAAGATGTACTAAGTCAACATTTTGCATTTTGTGTGGTCGGAAAAAGCAAGAGAATTCCAGAAAAACATCTATTTCTGCTTTATTGACTATGCCAAAGACTTCGACTGTGTGGATCACAATGAACTGTGGAAAATTCTGAACGAGATGGGAATACCAGACCACCTGACCTGCCCCTTGAGAAATCTGTATGCAGGTCAGGAAGCAACAGTTAGAATTGGACATGGAACAACAGACTGGTTCCAAATAGGAAAAGGAGTACATCAAAGCTGTATATTGTCACCTTGCTTATTTAACTTATATGCAGAGTACATCATGAGAAACACTGGGCTGGAAGAAGCACAAGCTGGAATCAAGATTGCTGGGAGAAATATCAATAACCTCAGATATGCAGATGACACCACTCTTATGGCAGAAAGTGAAGAAGAACTAAAAAGCCTCTTGATGAAAGTGAAAGGGGAGAGTGAAAAAGTTGCCTTAAAGCTCAACATTCAGAAAACTAAGATCATGGCATCTGGTCCCATCACTTCATGGCAAATAGATAGGGAAACAGTGGCTGACTTTATTTTTTGGGGGCTCCAAAATTACTGCAGATGGTGACTGCAGCCATGAAATTAAAAGATGCTACTCCTTGGAAGGAAAGTTGTGACCAACCTAGATAGCATATTAAAAAGCAGAGATATTACTTTGTCAACAAGGTCCATCTAGTCAAGGCTATGGTTTTTCCAGTGGTCATATATAGATGTGAGAGTTGGAGAGTTGGAAAACTGAGCACCGAAGAATTGATGCTTTTGAACTGTGGTGTTGGAGAAGACTCTTGAAAGTCCCTTGGACTGCAAGGAGATCCAACTAGTCCATCCTAAAGGAAATCAGTCCTGGGCGTTCATTGGAAGGACTGATGTTGAAGCTAAAACTCCAATATTTTGGCCACCTGATGTGAAGATCTGACTCATTTGAAAAGACCCTGATGTTGGGAAAGATTGAAGGCAGGAGGAGAAGGGGATGACAGAAGATGAGATGGTTAGATGGCATCACCGACTCAAAGGACATGAGTTTGGGTAAACTCCAGGTTTTGGTGATGGACAGGGAGGCCTGGCAAGCTGCAGTTCATAGGGTCACAAGAAGTCAGACACGACTGAGTGACTGAACTGAACTGAACTGATATTGATAATTATTTCATCATTCCTGCTTATTTGCTGATGATGGTAGAGTGAGGGACCCTTCAGATTTTAGTTTTTAAACTTCTTACTGAAGTATGATTGACATAAAAATATGTACATATTTAATATATGCATACAATTTGATGAGTTTGAAGATATACAAAAGAAGGCAAAATGATAGTTGCATGGCTATTTTGAATGGAAGACTTTGATGAGCTAAGGTCTGGGATTTTTGTTCTCTCCTTATTGTAATGACATTTAATATTTACTCCAAACTCTAGTTATTTTGTTGCCACAAATAAGGTATTCTTTCTTTTTTTTTGACAGGTAGTTGATATGGTTTCAATTAAATCTAATGGGACAATGTGATGGAGAGATAAAACTAAGCACTTCTTCATGCCATTTGGTGACCTGACCAAGGAAATTAGTCTTTAAAAATTCCTTAAGGCATTTTCATTTAATTTAATGATCAAATTAGAGGTCAAAGAAGGCATATTTCACCTCAATAGCTTCCATATTTTGTTACCGGCTCTCATTTGAGTTTAGAAGTGATTGAACACAGGAGGTCATTAGATGTATGACTACACATTCTGGTTTTGTGAATTCATGTTCAAGTCTAATGCTTGAAAATAAGTTTACTGTAAGCTTTGGGTATGAGACTGTATTATGTATTTATCTTTCCTTTATGGTTGTCTATCACCTGACCCATTTCTTCTTCTGTTTGGGGAATCCCACTTGTTCCCATTCTGAATCTTTAAACTATTTATTTTAACAGTCTTTGATTGTGTGAGCTACTTCTTACCTTTCCAGTAAATTCGTTTCCTGCTTATGTTTCTGCAAATGTCTGTTGCTTCCAACCAAAGCACGCTAAGAACAAGGAGGACTTAGTCAGGTGAAGAGGAGGCAGACAATTCCAAGGCAGAGGGCAGAGTGTGTACCTGAGTTAATAAGCTACTGGCGTTTTTGAAGCATTTTGAGAAAGCCATGTGGCTGGAGCCACTGAGATGGAGAGTGACACGCAATGAAGTTCAGAAGCTTGATCAGGGCCAGATACACAAACACAGCTGTGTGAGGATTTGAGGCTTTATCTCACAGTAATATTTTGCTATTGTCTTACTTCATTTTCACTTTTGTAAAGCAAGATGTTTACATCTAATGTGCTTTGGCAGCTGGACTCAGGGGGTAAAAGCAGACATTTATTCTTATCACTTTCTGTTACGCTTGCTCCATTAAGTCATTTCTTCCTAGATTATGGATGACAGCTAGGTAGCATTACTTTTCTGATTCTTCTTAGATATGAACAAATGTCTCTCTGTTTTAGTTCATGAAATACACGGTTCAGTCTAATATCAGAGCTTCACATTTTCATCCAATTACGAAATTCTCTCTCGCCCTTAGCCAGAGCCTAAGGTGGGCTTCAAACTCACTTTCTGGGAGATCACCTGCTTTTCCACATGACTTTTCTCCTCCCTCTCTCCCACTGAACGGGCCACCTCTGACTCCTCCAGGGTGGCAGGTAGGAAGGCATGAGGCTCTCCCTTTCCTGGGAGGCTTCTTTAACACACCTGCGATTTCCTTACTGCCCACAGTGCTTCTCTTACAGGAGAGTCCTGATCTCCCCCATTCCTCTGCTTTCAGTCCCTAATCTCTGCCAGTTCTCATAAAGCTTCTTTCTGCTGGGCTTACCATCCTCACCCCCAAGTGGTCCTTCTCCAGGAGACTCTAGGGGTGGCTGA
The DNA here is from genome assembly GCF_000754665.1 of Bison bison bison. Lineage (NCBI taxonomy): Eukaryota > Metazoa > Chordata > Mammalia > Artiodactyla > Bovidae > Bison > Bison bison. The sequence continues at coordinate 897,006 of NW_011484825.1, forward strand.
GAGAGCAGGGAACCTGCAGGAGCAGGCAGGCTTATTCTGTCACTCGACTCCAACCAGAGTGTAATCGTTTTTCAGACAATCTCAACTCCTTTTCACTCTGCCGTTAAGGTGACCAAACTCTTGCATTTAGACTTTTTTCAGGCATACTTCAAATAACTGCTTTTGTGTTTTCCCAAATTCCAGGGGCCATTGCCAAGCTCTCCAAATGCTTCTTTTTCAATAATTAATTAATTAGACTGTGTGGGGTCTTAGTTGTGCATACAGGATCTTTTGTTGCGGTGCATGGACTCTCTAATTGGGGCTCACTGACTCCAGAGTATGTGGGCTTCAATAGTTATGGTGTGCAGACTTCATTGCTCTGTGGCATGCGGGATACTAGCTCCCTGACCAGGGATCAAACACATGTCCCCTGCATTGCACGGCAGATTCTAAACCACTGGACCACCAGGGAAGTCCCCACATGCTTTCTCTGAAGCTCCCCCACACCAAAGGTTTCCTAATCACTCCTCAGTTGGCTGCCAACCTATTGGGCTTATTGCAAGCCTTATTTTGGACTATCATCTTTGCAAACCTAGCACCTTGTAGTACAGTGTGTGTAACTGACATCTACTACTCTGATTCTGGGGGCTTTAGTCCAGACACACAGTAGAAAAAGTGCCATTTTGATATTCTCTTGCAAAGTGATATATATGGTTAGATGGTTATTATTCACACAATTTTATGAATATAGTCTCCAGTCACATCACTTCCCCATCCCCCATGTAAAACAAACAAAACCCTGATCGTTCTTATATTTAAAAATCAGAATGTTTTCTAAACTGGAGCAGATTTGAGTTCCTTTACCCTAGACAGTATTCAGTCAGACAACTCCTACCTCAATATTTTATGGCAAGTGTGGAGCCCTTTATCTTCTTTTTGTTTGGAAAAAACACAACTAGCTGTCAAACGCTTGAATGTGGACCAAACATTTAAATAGTCAGTGAAAATTTGAATGTGATGTATAAAGCACTCAGCAAAGTGGAAAGCCCTCTGACCGCTTTCAAAATAATCCAAGCAAACAGCAATTAGGGATATATTCTCCTTCTTTCCATTTGTTCACAGCTCACCAGGACATAACCTGAGCTGCCATGCATATTGGGAGGGAAATGGACGGCACTTAGATTGTTCCTTACTTTGATATGTGACTGTCAGGGTTGCAAATAATGTGCCTGTAAAAGAAAATTGCCTCTCGGTACACCTGAAGATGGAATTTTAAAAAACATTTTTTCTTCCTTCTTTTCTCTTTCCATTTACTCAGCATTACGTGACCCTGCTGTTAAGCACCTGAGGAGAAAAAGGAATTGTTTATTGTGGTTCCAGTGGGATGAGCCTGGCCAGGAGAAAGAAGGCAACGTAGCATGGAAGCATTTCCAATGTTTATTTAGTTTATATTTATTAAGCACCTGTTGGGCACCAAGAACATGAAACGTGGTGACTGCCTGCTAGAAACTTTTAATCTGGTTGTGAGGATAGGATACATGCCCCATGTATGCCCCAAGTTAAATTCAATTTGTAATATTGAAGGCAGAGTTGTCTTATACTGGGAGCCTGCAAAAGGCAAAGCTACTACCAGTAAAGTGGTAGAAGCTACAGAGAGAAGGGTCTGAGTTAAATGTAAATTTCTGACATAACTGATCAAAGATGGGTTAGACCATCTAATATAGAGATGAGTTTCATGTCATGCAAGGTATTTAAGCTAGTCTGAATAAGCACTTAGTCAGAGTATTTGCAGAGGGTATTACTGTATCTGATGAGTGGTTCTCTGAGATGATCTTTAAAATACTCACATGACTTTATGATGCCTTGATTCTGTGAGTCCTTAGGAGACGGAGCACGCATAGGCTCATAAAGTGTCCAGGAAAGCGTTCGCTGAGGTTGAGGTGTGAAAGAAGGAGCAGAGATGGGACAGAAGGGAGGGAGGTGGGAGCTCCTGGCAGTGGGAATACTGTGAGATTAATGAAAAGTCTTGAGCTTTTTCTTGACCATATATTGTAGGAGAAAACTGTATTATCTCTAACTGCATTTAGAGGGAGATTACAATTTAAAGACCAATATCTTAATGAATGGGCTTCCCGAGTGGCTCAGTGGTAAAGAATCCATCTGTCAATCCAGGAGATGCAGGTTCAGTCCCTGGGTCAGGAAGATCCCCTGGAGAACAAAATGCAACCCACTCCAGTATTCTTGCCTGGAGAATTCCATGGACAGAGGAGCCTGGTGGACTGCAGTCCAGTCCAGTTCAGTTCAGTTGCTCAGTTGTGTACAACTCTTTGCAACCCCATAAACCACAGCACACCGGGCCTCCCTGTCCATCACCAACTCCCGGAGTTCACTCAAACTCACGTCCATCAAGTCGGTGATGCCATCCAGCCATCTCATCCTCTGTCATCCCCTTCTCCTCCTGCCCCCAATCCCTCCCAGCATCAGAGTCTTTTCCAATGAGTCAACTCTTTGCATGAGGTGGCCAAAGTACTGGAGTTTCAGCTTTAGCATCATTCCTTCCAAAGAACACCCAGGACTGATCTCCATGGGGTCACAAAAAAGTTGGACACAACTTTCGTTGTTTAGTGACTAAACAACAGCAACAACAACAATCTTAATGAATGTTTCGTCAGGGGCTGAAAGTTTGCCACAGTTGACCCATGAAGTCAAGCTTGAGGGATAGGCTAGGGAATTTGTCTAGTTCACATAACCAGAATTTTTCTGAGTTCCTACTGTGTTACAGGTATCAGGCACTGGGAGTGCAAAGATGAAAGAAGATGCAATCTCTTCTCTTGGATAGTTTATTTTTGAGCAGAGGCTTTTAAAAAACTCATTCTAAAACGTCTTCTGATAAATACGTACATTCAATTTCCCCAGTTTCATAATAACTCTAATAATAGAGTTATTTATTGAATACCTTCTAAGTAATAGCTATGTTAGTCTTTTTACAGTTCTCATGACAGCCCTTTAACAGAGGCATTTTATTATCACTGTTTCCTAAGGAGGAAAGTAAAGCTCGGAGAGGCCAAGTATATTGTCCAGCTATTAGTAAGTGGCCAATTGAAAATAGAAATTGTTGCTAAATTAATTGAGTGGGTAGCATGTTCTAGGCATTGGTCTAGACCCTGGACACACAGCATCTTATGAAATCCTCTCAGCACTTGAGAGGAGAAATACCACTGTTATCCTCATTTTATGGTCAGGAAAACAAGCCCAGTAAAATTAAACATATCATCCTGAGTCTCACAGTTGGTGTTATGGACTGAATGCTTGTGTCCTCCCCAAATTCATGTGCTGAAATCCTATCCCCCAATGTGCTGGTATTAAAAGGTGGGGGGCTTTGGGAGATGATTAGAGCTTCCCTAGTGGCTTAGATTGGAGAAGGCGATGGCACCCCACTCCAGTACTCTTGCCTGGAAAATCCCATGGACGGAGGAGCCTGGTGGGCTGCAGTCCATGGGGTCACGAAGAGTCGGACACGACTGAGCGACTTCACTTCCACTTTTCACTTTCATGCATTGGAGAAGGAAATGGCAACCCACTCCAGTGTTATTGCCTGGAGAATCCCAGAGACGGGGGAGCCTGGTGGGCTGCCATCTCTGGGGTCCCACAGAGTCAGACACGACTGAAGCAACTTAGTAGCAGCAGCAGCAGCAGCAGTGGCTTAGATGGTAAAGAATCTGCCTCCAGTGCAGGAGATGTGGGTTTGATCCCTGGGTCAGGAAGATCCCTTGGAGAAAGGAATGGCTACCCACTTCAGTATTCTTGCCTGGAGAATCCCCATGGACAGAGGAGCCTCATAGGCTACAGTCCATGGGGTCACAGAGTTGGACATGACTGAGTGCCTAACACCTGCACTAAGTCAAAAGGGTGGAGCCCTGTGACTCCTTTATAAGACAGCCTCTGATTTGTTCTCTTGCCCTGCTTTGCTACGTGAGGATGCAGCATGAAGTCAGCCCTCTGTGAACCAGGATGTGGACTCACAGCCTCCAGAACTGTGGGAAGTACATTTCAGCTGTTCATGGATCCCCTGTCTATGGTATTCTGCTGTAGCAGTCTGAGTTGCCCGAGACAGTTGGTGCAGAGCAAGGATTCATGCCCCGCCTGTGTGTGCTTAGTTGCTCAGTTGTGTCCAACTCTTTATGACCCCACGAGCTGTAGCCCACCAGGCTCCTCTGTCCATGGAATTTTCCAGGCAAGCACACTGGAGTGGGTTGTTGTTTCCTACTCCGCTGGATCTTCCCAACCCAGGGATTGAACCCATGTCTCTTGCATCTCCTTCAATGGCAGGGAGATTCTTTACCACTGTGCCACCTGGGAAGCCCAAATGCCTGGCCCTAAAGCTGATAGTCTGTAAAAATGTTACCTTTTTTCTCCCCACTGTGCTCTATGTGGACAGCTTCTCTCCAGTTTTGCATTTCTCCTCGCTTTACCAAAAAACAGAATGAATGACAAAAGCATTTTGCATATTTCCTTGAAAGGCCAGGAGTGAACTTGGCTGGAGGAGACACTCCCATTAGAATTCTGAGGCTAAGTGTACAGCTGTGGCACCAGGGAGGAAAAAAGTCCATGCTCATTAAGCAATTACTGAAACTCATGATTCAAACATGAAGCTGCCTTTCTAAGAGAATCCGTGGGATAAGTGCTACTCTTCATTTTTGCCTTGGAGCCTGCTTGTTCAGTGTCTAAGAAATTCACCTTCTTTTATTGGAGAACTGATGTGGAAGCAAGGACTGCTTCATCCATTGTCTCTTTGGATCCTTACAACAACCCTTTGGAGATACTTGGGGGAATTAGTATTGGGATTTTATTGACTAGTTTATCAGATTCGTCCTGCTTTTGAATACTGGATCATCTGCAGAGTATATGCGGTAGTCAGGGATCCTATTTTCAGGTTTATTGCTTGGATTGGAGCTCAAATCCCTTCCTCATTCTCTACCCCCACAACCCTTGCTGCAGCTGGATCTTGGGATCCACATTTGGGAAGGGTTGGGCTACTAATCAGGCTTCCCTGGTGGCTCAGTTGGTAAAGAATCTGCCTGCAGTGCAGGAGACCCAGGTTTGTTCTCTGGCTCAGGAAGATCCCTTGGAGAAGGGAATGGCTACCCACTCCAGTATTCCTGCTTGGAGAATTCCATGGACAGAGGAGCCTGGAGGGTTACAGTTCATGAGGTTGCAGAGTCTGACACGACTGAGTGACTAACACTTTCCCTTTCACTGGGTTTGTAACCAGGTGCCTCATACCAGGTGAGTGCAGGGAGCCTGGGAGGGGAAGCTCTTCCATGCACAGGACCTGTAGCAGAGTTCACCTTTCCCCAGTGGAAGTATATGGACGTTGGGATGTCTGCCTCTTACCATCTCCCCTGTTAGATGAGTCATTCCATCTCCTCTGAGGAGAAACCAGTGGAAGTGTAGGGAGCAACGCTTTCTGCCAAATATACACGAGAGGTATTTTATTGGCTGGCAAAATCATAGGGAGATGGAGCAGAAGGTTTTCATGACACTCCATGATCTTGCTCTTTTAATCCATTGACTTCTGATCTGACGGGTAGAGAATTTGAAGCTCAGAGAAGCTAACATTTTGAAAGTCACACTTTAATGACAAACCTGGGGTCTTGTTTTGTAATGTGCCAGTGGATGGGAGCTTAGAGCTCAGGAGGTCAGACCCTTTATGTTATAAATGTGCTAAGAGCCCCACAGAGGACATGTGACTTGCCCAAGATCAAACCGGCAAAACTAGACATAGGTCTTCTGACTCCTCCTGGCTCTTTCTAGCATCTCACAGAAGTTTTCTTCCTAACTTGGTAACGTGTGTTCTGTTATCTTGTGAGCATGGTCTTCTTATACCTGGAACTATTTCCAGACCAGTTAACTCAGAGTTTCACGGGGAAGGGGCCCCATCACTGATGTATTTTTAAAGCTGATCACTGATTCAATGGACCTGAGTTTGAGTAAGCTCCGGGAGTTGGTGATGGACAGGGAGGCCTGGCATGCTGTAGTCTATGGGGTCACAAAGAATCAGACATGATTGAGCAACTGAACTGAACTGAAGGTATCCTGATCTATACAAAGGTTGAGAGCCACAGCCCTGGTGATGTCTCACTTGTTTCATAGCAGTGACACTTTCTTGGACTATAGAGATGAGGGGAGATTGTATTTCCAGGCAGATCATGTTTATTAACATTGGAAACAGAAATCCAAGTCTCAGCAGTTCCCTGCATGAGTCCCTTCACCTTACTCATGGCAGTTCTTTACCTGTGCATAAGTTTTTCCCTGTCTTGATGCCACTTGATTCTTACAACAGCTCCCTGAGGTCAATGGTTACTAACCTCATTCACAAAATGAGAAAACTGGGTTCTTACCTAACCCTGCATGGAAGTAGGTAGCTTTCTGTACTGCTGTTTGTTTAGAAGAGAGGTTCACAGCAAGGTGTGTTAGAAGCTGATGTGTGTGAAATCCCTGAATCTAACAATGGCATCTTCCCATTTGAGAATTCATGGGGAAATCCCATTTTGATCAAATAAGCTTGTTGCTAACTTGTTGCTAACTGGTTGCTAACTCCCAACCAGTTCTGTGGTCAACAGTTGCACAGATTGTGTCCTGGAATCCAACCCCATGAAGTGCCAGTTTAGGTGAATGGCACCCCTAGCTCTTGGACAAATACCCTGGCTGGGTGACGGTATGTGGTGAACCTGTATATCTTCAAAGAGGTGTTTTCTCAGTCAGGAGGCCATCTTTCTAATAAGATGTAAAGGATGCTAGAGCAACCCCCGAATATTGCCCTTTCATGATGGGTCAAATGCTGAAATAGCATAAAATAAATCCAACTGGTGTGTGACCTATTTCTTTAACGTAACACTATCTTCTCTAGGCTCTCTTTATAATGCACATATGCTTAGGAACAGGAAACTATTCTAAGCTTTTAAACTGTTTTGCTCTAATGTGTTAAGGACTAATTATTCATATAGGATAAGGGTTTACAGTTTTCAGTCTTCACCTTGCCTTCTGTGATGTAGGTATTATTATTCCCAATTTACGTATGAACAAACTGAGGCTCAAAACAGATCACTGTCTCTCGCGGATAAAGAAGACAACCTTGTGGTTACCAAAGGAGAGAGGGGATCAGCGAGGAAAGAATCAGGGGTGTAGGATGAATGGATACAAGCTATTATGTGTCAGTTCGGTTCAGTTCAGTTGCTCAGTTGTGTCCAGCTCTTTGCAATCCCCTGGACTGCAGCACATCAGGCTTCCCAGTCCATCCCCAACTCCCAGAGCTTACTAAAACTCCTGTCCAATGAGTTGGTGATGGACTCATCTCATCCTCTGTCGTCCAAGTCTCCTCCTGCCTTCAATCTTTTCCAGCATCAGGGCCTTTTCCAATGAGTCAGTTCTTCCCATCAGGTGGCCAAAGTATTGGAGTTTCAGCTTCAGCAAACTATGTATAAAATACATAATACTATATGATACTATGTGTAAAATAGATAAACAAAAAGGATGTACTGAGTAGCGCAGAGAATTCTAGCTGTTACCTTGTAATAACCTATAACGAAGTATGATCTGCAAAAATACTGAGCTGCTATGCAGTATACCTGAAACTAACATAATATTGTAAATCAACTATACTTCAGTTGAAAAAAGATCACTGTCTTGACCCACATTAGCCAGCAATTAAGAGCTTGAACTCATTTTTTTTGTCTGCACATCTAAGACTTTTCCCTCTATCCCCTACTGATGAGGATAAGGCTTTATTTTTATTCTCCTTGATGACATGCTTTTGAGAAGTGTGTGCATCAAAACAAAGACTTGTTAAAGTAGCCTCAGAGGCTGAGTGCCGTCAGCATTCAGCAGTATCCTTTCAGGTAATTTTTCCAGTTCAGATGCACCTTCACTTGAATCGTTTATATTCTAAGTAAGAAACTTTATATGATGGACAAGTTTCTTTTTTTAATTAGGATGAATCTGATAGGGCTTCCCAGGTGACTCAGTGATAAAAACTCTACCTGCCAATGCAGGAGACATGGATTTGATCCCTGGGTTGGGAAGATCCTCTGGAGGAGGAGATGGCAACCCACTCCAGTATTCTTGCCTGGGGAATCCCATGGAGCCTGGCGGGCTACAGTCCATGGGGTCACAAAGAATCAGATACAACTGAGTACGCACGTGTGATGAATGCTGATGTAATAGTGTAAGTTAAAATATGTTGGTGTTCCTTGGAAAACTTGTATATTGAAACATGACTGAACTAATTATGCAATTGCCTTCTCTTTGAAAATGGTAATCTTTACTCAAAGAAAATAAATATTTTTGTTCATAGAATATAGGTTGTAGAGTAGAAGAAAGAGATGGGCTTTGTTGTCAGACAGGCCTGCGTCCAAATACAGACTTTTCCTTACTGATGTCTTTGTTGTTTGAAGTAAATTGTTTGATATCTCTTATTCTCAGTTTCCTCATCTGTAAATGGGGTAATGAGTTTCACTTTGCATGATAATAAATCTAAATCATACAGCACACAGAAATCCCTCAAAACTGTTCATTGATTTACATCTCCATTGCACTAAAGGTCTATTATCCATTAAGTAATATAATTACCTATTTTTTATGATTACGTGTCCATGCATACTTGGTTGCTCAGTTGTGTCCAACTCTTTCGTGACCCCATGGACTGTACCCGTTAGGTTCCTTTGTCCGTGGGATTTTTTTTCCAGACAGGAATACTAGAGTGGGTTGCCATTTCCTCCTCCAGAATGACTGTATGAGACGGGAGCAGGGGTGGCATTGGGGGGTCGCGGGAGGGAAGGGCATTCACCTAGATTTCAGAAAACAAAAGCCTAGGTAGATGAGCTTTGGCAACGTTCAGTCACTTATTCATTTACTAATTCAGTCACATAGAGTAAGCTTTCTAAAGCACCATATTTATTACTGGCTCCTCTACCGAAGACTGGTCAAAGGCTCCGCAGCCCCAGTTAGTATGCTCAGCTGAGAAAGGACAACATAATAGTATCTAATAGGGCTTTTGGGCACAGTAAACAAGAATCTTAATGTATACAAAGCACTCAGTGTCTGGTGTGAAGTAATAGCTCAGATAACTGTTATTTTTATTAAAAATTAAAACAATTATAAGCATTTAAAAACTATTTTTTATTGTTACTGCAACAAAAGCGTTTTCATACATATTAGCCTCATTTATGCTATACAAAAACCTTATATTATTTTTTATTCTTCCTGTTTTACAAAGGAGGCTCCATTGGCTAAAAGAATTAAACTGATTTGAGCAGGTCATCATACTTCAAGTACATGCTCTTCCATGCTACCATGGCTTCCTTTTTGATTCACACACCTCTCAGGGATCTATCCCTGGGTACCTGACATTTCCATCTGTTGGGTAAAAGCTTTCTTTTTGAAAGACCCCTGCAGAAATGTCTATCAAGGAGGAGTTAGTTACCTTCTACACCTTATCACCTATGAACACATCACAGCTTATTGTTTGATGGGTTATGTTGGGTTGTCAGATGCCCCAGCGCCTCCCTCACAGAACAGAAGACAGCTAGGTGGTCCTGGTTGCAGCTGGGGAGATATAAGAAAGTCCAGGCAGTCTGGGATCCCACTTAGCAATGGCAGGCTTGGGTGTAATCTTCAGTGGGTGGGGAGGAGGCAGCCTTTCCACTCTTACCTGTAAAATCTAGAGAATAATGTCTGCTCTACAGGGCTGTTGTGAAGATAAATGAGCTAACAGTAATTGGTCACATTTATTAAATAAACAAATGCTATCTGGATGTATTACCTCATTCCTCCCAACCACAGCTTGAGTGAGCCTAGTGTTATCCCCATTTCTCAGAAGAGAAAACTGAGGCACAAGAGGTTATTTACCTGCCAGCGAGGAGGTAGCAGCATCAGAATATGAGCCCAGCCTCTGTGCTCTGAGAGAGCGTATGGAAAAACCCCTGACCAGAGTGGGATTAACTAGAAGCTTGCCCTTTAAAGGCCCTGACTCTACTCATATTTCATTTTCACTCTAGTCATAATGTTGTAACCTCTTTTAAAAAAAGGGCATCTGGCATAGAGAACAAGTTTTGGACACAGAGGAGGAGAGGATGGGATGAACTGAGAGCATTGCACTGAAACATATATATTACCATATGTAAAACAGCTAGTTAATGGAAGCTCGTCTTATAACACAGGGAGCTCAACCCGGTACTCTGTGACAACCTAGACGGGTGGGATGAGGCAGGGGTGGGAGGGAGGCTCAAGAGAGAGGGGACAAATGTATATTTATGACTGATTTACATTTCTGTATGGCAGAAACTAACACAACATTGTAAACCAATTATCCTCTGATTAAAAAAAAAACATTTCCAAAAAGGGACATCTGAAATCAGATAAGTCCAAACCTGATAAGTCTGCCTTGAGCCTGCCAGTCTGTTGTGTTTTGGTCACTGAGTCCCGTCTGACTCTTGGAGAGCCCGACTATAGCCCATCAGGCTCCTCTGTCTAAGGGATTTCCCAGGCAAGAATAATGGGGTGGGTTGTCATTTCCTTCTCCAGGGGGTCTTCCCCACCCAGGAATCGAACTGGTGTCTCCTGCACTGACAGGTGGATTCTTCACCCCCTAGCCACCAGGTAATCCCGAGCCTAGCAGTGGTGGTACTTAAAACAAGTGAGCTGCCTTGTCTCCTAGAGGGTGGGGTCTCAGAGCAGGAGAAAGAAGATGAGGAGACCTGGACCCCTGGGAAGGGGTGGTCAGGAGTGAGGGGATGTTAACCCCCTACTTGGCCGACCCTCTTCCTAGCGCAGGTTGTGACTCCCATCACGGGGCTCTGCTAAAGTGTGAATCGAAGTTCCTTTTTCCAGCAATGCCTTGGGGGCTGCCTGAGGCTTTGCTGAGCTTTGTGGATTTTCTGGAGCTTAATTTATAGCCAGCCAGTGAGTGGAGCTAAAGCTTCATGAGAAGCTGTTAGTCCCCAGAACTGCGGGGGAATTCCTGACTGACTGTTTCCTCTGTGTGTGTCCGGCTCCTTCCTCACCTCCTGTAAAACAGTCCCGCTGAGCAGCTTATCTCAGCCCAGTGGAGCGAGGGTCACACTTCCAGATAGCCTCTTTGTGCCCACTCCTCCCCCACCCGGGTCTCTTTTCTCAGCCCTGGCCCCTGGTATTCTCAGGGCTAAATCCATGCAGTATCTGCTGGGTTTTATTAAGCTCCTTAGCCTGGAGAGAAATGGAGCTGAAAAGATCCTTTCTCTTATTCTTGGAGCAAGGAATGAGCACACACAGGCATTTTAACTCCTTAAGCTGAGCAGATGTGTCTAAACTGGTGGTTGTAGACTCAAGTGCCTACAGGGGCCAAGCAGGAAACTGAGAGACGTGAGCAGAGTGAAGACAATAGGGATGGGTGGGGACTGTGGCAGACTGGAAAGCGCTTGAGCTATTTCAGTAGTTACCCAGCTCCAGTCATTGTAGCCTGGTGGCTCAGACAGTAAAGAATCTGCCTGCAGTACCGGAGACTTGGGTTAGATCCTGGATTGGGCAGATCCTCTGGAGAAGGAAATGGCAACCCACTCCAGTAATCTTGCCTGGGAAATTCCATGGAGAGAGGAGCCTGGAAGTTACAGTCCATGGGGTTGTAAAGAGTCAGACATGACTGAGCAACACACACACACATAAGTCGTTGTAACCTGGTGGGAATGCAGATTGAAGCTTGCCTGATTCTCTGATAGTCTAGGGGAAAGTGTGTGCATACACTTGCTCAGCTGTGTCTGACTCTTTGTGACCCTATGGATGGTAGCCCACCAGGTTCCCCTGTCCATGGCATTTTCCGGGCAAGACTTCTGGAGTGGGTTGCCATTTCCTACTCCAGGGGATCTTCCTGACCCAGGGATAGACCCTGTGCCTCTTGTGTTTCCTGCACTGGCAGGCGGATTCTTTACTACTGGACAACCAGGGGTATCTGACAGGATATTTTAGACTCCAACTCTGCTCTAGGGGTGCAGCAGTGAGCACTGCTTTCAAGGAACTTACAGTCTCAGAGGAGAAGTAAGCAACACTGGGTCTCTTAATAATTCAGCCTGGTCGGGCTTTAATAACTGCCTATGAGACACACGGGAACATGGACGACAGAATTCTAAGCTCTGCCTGAGGGAACGAGGAACATCCTCAGAAGATGCAGGGGGTTGTGAAAGGAAAAGTGAGGCAGGACGGGCAATGGATTTGAAGCCTGGATCAACAGATAAAGTAGGTGTGGGGTGCTGGGAGGGCCTTCCAGATAAGGGGAAATGAGAAAAGCTTGTGCTGAGTGGTGTGGTTGTGCCTGGCTTGTTGGGAAATGTAAGTGTTCAGTGTAGGGTGCTGGTCGGGAGTGGCTGAAGAAGATGCTGGAAGGGTGGTCTGGGGCCAGGTTGGGAATGGCCCTGTGAGCCATCTTAAGGACTCTACCTGGTAAACTCTGGGGAGCTAGTGAAGTTGTATGAAGAAGGAGTTCCACGCGTGTCACGTCTGTTTTAGGAAGATCATTCTTGTTCTAGTGAGAGGCATGATTTGGAAAGGCAGACCAGAGGAGTTTGGTGGGGTCATGGGATGGCATACAAATTGGAGAAGGAGAAAGGTCAGCATGTCAACAGAGTGGTTCTCAGCCCAGGCTAGGTAAATCAGAGGTTCTGGGTTTGCGGTCCCACCCACGCGATTCAAAGTTCTCTGAGTGATTGGCTATCACTGAATTAAGAGACTGTTGTTTGGTGGCAGAAGCATCTCAGGGAGAGAGAGAACTGAAATTTCTGGGGAATCCTTAGGTCTTAGACAGAAACTTTATTTAGTCCAAAAGCTGTTTCACATATGAGCGACTGAGGCCCTTGAGGGGCGTTTGCTGTGACATTAGATAAGGGAACCTTAAAAAATTAAATAAATGATAAATACTTTGTGTTGGAAGGAGCCTGAGATTTAAAGTTACGTGGCTGTGTTTTAAATGCTGCCTGGGTTACTCATGATTTGCTGCAGAATTCATTTGACCTCTCAGTCTTATTTTCTCATCTTTAAAACGGAATTATTAATACTTGCCTTTGAAAGTCACGGTGAGGATTAATCTTTGTAAAACATGTAGCACAGTGCTTGGTCCGCAGTGGTAAATGATGAATAAATGTTACTACTGTTCTGATGATTACAGCTGTAAGAAACCAACTTTCTGTGTCAGCTGTAGTTTCTGGTCTGTTCTGCTAAAAAGTGATAGGATCGTCAGCTGCAAGAAGGGGGGTTTGTCGGAAAGAATTCTTATGGGAGCTTTTTATGAGTAGAGATTAAATGAAAAAAGCAGATTGGATTTAAAATCCCTTTCATAACTGATCTCCTACATTTAGTTTTCTAAAGCATGTGTTGTTAGCTATTATTCTATGCTGTCCCCTCACCCACAAGTTTCTTTCTTCAAAAATAATTTTAATTTTGAAATAGTTTGACTCAGCAGAAGTTTTAAAAATGGTATTTTTTAAAAAAACTTAAAAAAAAGTTTCTGTGTACTTTTCATCCATTTTCACCCTATGATAGTATCTTATATAATCATGGTTCTGTTAATTATTAACTTTTTTTACGGAACTGTACTTATGCTACTATTGTTTCTTACTCCTCTCTCAACATAATCGTCTAGACACTTGATAATAAATTCATGATAAACATGTATTTCAATGTCTTGATGTTTCACCCTCTAATTTAAACAATTTTCTTATTGTTGGACTGGTGATGATATTCCAAGCAATCATACAGGTTGTTGCCACTCTTTTGTTACAGTATTGCTGGTGAACATCTTTTTTTGTCATTCGGTTGCTAAGTTGTGTCCAACTCTTTGCAACCCCTTGGACTGCAGTATGCCAGGCATCCCTGTCCTTTACTCTCTCTCGGAGTTTGCTCAAATTTATGTCCATTGAATCAGTGATGTCATCCAACCATCTCATCCTCTGTCTCCCCTTTCTCTTCCTGCCCTCAATCTTTCCCAGCATCAGGGCTTTTTCCAATGAGTTGGCTCTTCACATCAGGTGGTCAAAGTATTGGAGCTTCAGCTTCAGCATCAGCCCTTGTAATATTCAGGGTTGATTTCCTTGAGGGTTGACTGGTTTGATCTCCTTGCTGTCCAAGGGACTCTCAAGAGTCTTCTCCAGAACCACAGTATGAAAGTGTCAATTCTTCCGAGCATTTTTGTGTATAAGGCTATTTCTAGATTCAGGACTATTTTATTAGGGTGGATTCCTAAACGTAGAATTGCTGGGTCAGAGGACCTGACTGGGTGAAATCTCTGGGGTATATATTTATTGGTGATTACAGAAGAAGAGTTGTCTGAAATGAACTAGAGGGGGCTGGTGCTTCAGGAGCTGAAGGAGGGACTCCAGGAATGACCTTGAACTGAAAAGGCTCTAAATACTGAGGCAGTGAAGAGACTGCAGCTGAAGTTTAGCAGAAGCTGCAGCAACAGAACCCTACTGAGGCTCAATTGCACAGCAACCCCTCGACTCCTGGTGAGAAGTCCGGAGCCCTGAGGCTTTGTTCTTCTTGATGTGGCTGCCTGCTCAGTGCTTCTGCTGAGACTCACCTCTAATCTCCCCTGCCCAAGCTCTGGGCTCTTTCTTCTTTACCCGTTTCAGGCCATTTCACTGAAATCTGAGTAAATGATTGATCGCTTTAAAGCAAGGAACAAATGGACTTGCTGGGCAATCAGACCTCCTTTCAGCCAGCACGGATTCGTGCGCCCCCGGTGGTGGGTGCAACGTCATCGGTGTATAAAGGTTGGAATTTTCTGTGCTGTGACAGGCAGAATGATCCCAGTGGTTTGTCTGGGCTGCAGTTAAAGGCTGAACAGGAGCACTCTCAGGGTAGGGACTGGATGTTTCACCTCTTATCAAAGGCTAAGAATTCCTGTGCAAGAGGAGTCAGGACTGCAGGGAGCGAGTGCTGAGATAGAGGAGATCATGGAATGAATTGATGGCTAGTTTCCCCAGCACTCTGCTTGGCAAAATCTGTGTTCCTCTCTCCTTGAGCACACTGTAGGCTATGTTTCCCAGCATCCCTTGCAGGTAGATGCAGCCATGTGACTGAGTTCTGACCAATGGAAGATGAGCACAAGCAATGTGCATATTTCCAAGTGCTCTTCTCCTAAGTAGCTCGTGGTTGTGGAGATTTTCTTTGGGGTGATGGAAACTACATGCAAAAGATGGAAGTCTGTTAGTGTAGTTCCCGGAATGACTGTGTGGAGCAGAGCTTTACCCTTTCAGCCTCACCCCACAGTCCATTTAGCTCCCTATGAGTGAGTGAGTGAAGGGAGTGAAGTCGCTCAGTCGTGTCCTTATCTTTGTGACTCCATGGACTGTAGCCTACCAGGCTCCTCCCTCCATGGGATTCTCTAGGCAAGAGTACTGGAGTGGGTTGCCATTTCCTTCTCCAGGGGATCTTCCTGACCCAGGGATCGAACCTGGGTCTCCCACATTTCAGGCAGACGCTTTAACCTCTGAGCCACCAGAGAAGCCCTTATCTCCCTATACTGTTATGTAAACAGCACGTACATTTCTTTTATGTTTAACTATCATACATTCTGGGTCTATTTTTACATTTTTGGTTACCCATATAATACGGAATGCCAATGCTATTATCTTAAAATTTCAAGAAGACCCAGCGGGGCTGTTCCAAATACAGGTTGGAAATGGTTCAAAGGGATCTGCAGATGGAAACAAGGCCTGTGTACTTGCCAAGGGATGGATATCCTCCACTCTCATTGCCAACAAAATTACTTAATAGTTTTTGAAATGCATCTTGCTTTTTCTCACCTTCCTATCTTTGCCCATGCTAATCCCAGTGCTTTAAACAGGCACCCTCTACCCTGCCAGCTCTCAGTTCTCCTATGGACTTAAATAATTTTGTTGGCCATGAAAGTGGAGGAAATATAGGCAGCACTTTGTAATTACTGAATTTTCGTGTCCATCTTACTAGTTTTTGAGTTTAGGCATCATGCTTTGTGTATCTTTATAACCTGGTGTCTGGAACCCCAGGGGCTTCAGTAAGTTTTTGTTGAATGAATGAGAGTTGGCTGAGACTGAGTCAATGACATCTGCTGGCCTCAGCTCTCAGAGCTACTGCTCTGATGTTCAGCCCTGTAGGTTTTCAAGACAGGATGGGCATAGTTTCCTCCAGCTGTGAGACAGCTGGAAGCTTCTTTGCAAATGACATAGAGGAGAACTGAATATTTAATGCTTAAAAGTTAAATATTATTATAAAAGTAATTTAATATAAATGGCTTTCAGCAAAACTTTATCCATATTTCATGACTGCAGTGGGTGTCTGGGTTCTAATGTTTGTGAGCAATTAATTTTAATGGTTACCTGCCCTCAATTTCTCTATTTTTTTCCTCTGTAGACCCCTAAGGTCCATCAGGAAAGTGAAGAGTTAGACATCAGCTGTCACTGTGGATGGAAAGAGACATAGAACCCTGAGATCAGATCTCCAAATGACAAGTTAATAGGCATTTGGGAGTTGCTAAGTGTTCACAAGCAGTGATGCTGTGAGACTCTGAAGTATATACTTGGTGACATGATGCATTTTCCCCCCATTGAATAGTTCCCAGAGTTAGATATTCCCTCCTCTGTGATTCCATGGTAACTTCATGCTATTCCTTTATTGCAATAATGTTGTTGTTCAGTCGCTAAGTCACGTCTAACTCTTTGCAGCCCCATGGACTGCATGCCAGTCTTCCCTGTCCTTTACTATCTCTGGGAGTTTGCTCAAAACTCATGTCCATTGAGTTGGTGATGCCATCCAACCATTTCATCCTCTGTCTTCCCCATTCTCCTTCTGTCCTCAGTCTTTCCCAACATCAGGGTCTTTCCCAGTGAGTGGAAAAGTCCGTGATAGGGTTTTTGCATCAGGTGGTCTAAATATTGGAACTTCAGCTTCAGCATTGGTCTTCCTTTGTGGGTCAGCTGGTAAAGAATCTGTCTGCAATGCGGGAGATCTGTTCAATCCCTGGGTTGGGAGGATCCCCTGAAGAAGGTAAAGGCCACCTACTCCAGTATTCTGGCTTGGAGAATTCCATAGACTGTATAGTCCATGGGGTCACAAAGAATCAGACACGATGGAAACAGTGAGAGGCTTTATATTTTTGGGCTCCAAAATCACTGCAGATGGTGACTGCAGCCATGAAATTAAAAGATACTTGCTCCTTAGAAGAAAAGCTATGACCAACCTAGAAAGCATATTAAAAAGCAGAGACATTACTTTGCCAACAAAGGTCCATCTAGTCAAGGCTATGGTTTTTCCAGTGGTCATGTATGGATGTGAGAGTTGGACTATAAAGAAAACTGAGCACTGAAGAATTGA
>NW_011484825.1:914457-927061 GCF_000754665.1 Bison bison bison
CTAAAGGAAATCAGTACTGAATATACATTGGAAGGACTGATGCTGAAGCTGAAGCTCCAATAATTTGGCCACCTGATGTGAAGAACTGACTCATTTGAAAAGACCCTGATGCTGGGAAAGATTGAAGGGAGGAGGAGAAGGGGACGACAGAGGATGAGATGGTTGGATGGCATCACTAATTCAATGAATATGAGTTTGAGTAAGCTCCAGGAGTTGGTGGTGGATAGGGCAGCCTGGGGTGCTGCAGTTCATGGGGTTGCAAAGAGTTGGACACGACTGAGCAACTGAATTGAACTGAGTTTCAGCATCAGTCCTTCAGGGTTGATTTCCTTTAGGATTGATTGGTTTGGTCTCTTTGCTGTCCATAATTATTGCAATAATAGTTATGATGATAACTTTCATTCACTGAGTGCCTACTGTGTGTTAGCAACCCACTGAGACTAGTATATTCTACTACAGTAACTATGGAAAATTGCATTTTAGTCTCCATTGTTCAGACAAAGAAATTGGGGCTCAAATGAATGAAGCTGCTCAAGTTCGTGTGGTATTTTGTTGCTTTTTGTCTCTTTGGATTGTGAATTTTATATCAATAAGGATATCATTATATTCTCCCCTGTAACCCCAGTAACACAGTGAAGGGGATAAGGGTGCTGAGTGCACGCTCAACAAATATTTGTTGAATGAATACATGAACAAAGATAAGACTTAATACAAATAAGTTATTATTATATTAAACACTTGTTATTTCACAAAGATCTTTTAAAGTAAAACCATTTCTGTAATTGAAGGAATGGTTGATTTTGTTTAATGCAAAGATCTTCAAACTATAAATAGTCTCTTGGTACTTTGCAAGGATTTTGGAATGCAAAAGTGAGCCCTATATCTTCCTGTCCTCTAGCCTTCATGCTCATAGGAGTAAAAGGGTAGGAGTAGAGACAAAGGATTCTGGTTAGATTTCTTGGTTTTTTATTTTCTACACTGACCTTGGCTCATCCTCCTTTTCACTGTGACAACAGTCACCTTTTGATAGTATGGATGCCCCAATTTTGGCTCTGATGGGAGGAGGGCTGTAGAATTGCATTACATGTTGTGGGAATACACTTATCTTTGGTATTATACAACTGCAGCTTCTTTGCCTGGAAAAAAATATATCATAGATTGATTAATAACATATGCAAAGTTATGCAAATGTAGTCAGTCCTCTTAAATGAGTCACTGGGGTCACACAGCTTGATCTTTGCAGTTTTCCTCTGAAAACCCCCAGTCACCTGATAGGAGAGATCAGTAGGGTCAATGTGGCTCCTGTCAGGAGAGGGAGTATTGGCTGCATTGCCAAGCTCAGCCAAAATTCCCAAATTATGTGACATTTCCCACTGGGAGGCCATATTGTTCAGTTCAGTGGACATTGACTGCTTGCGTTGGTCTAAATTCTGACCTAGGTGCTGAGGGTCTCTGGCTAAGATTGGAAGAGTCCCATGGTAAGATGGTGGTGGCAGATAAAGACCAAGGCAGGTAGCAGGGAGATGCAACACTTTTGAGAACTAATAACTCTTTGTGGAAAAAAGTATGTGGGAGGGGAGAGCTGGGTAGACAAAAGACTCTTTACAGAGAGGGGCCTGGGATTCAGAGAAGTTAAATGACTCATCCCAAGTCATGCAGCTTGTATAGGCAGGACTGGGTTTGAAATCTTGGTTTTTCTAAGGGAGAGTGTTACAATGACTTAGTGCTAAAGAACATGGGCTGTGGAATCATAAGACCTGGGTACAGACCCTGACCTGTCTCCCATTAGCCTTGCAACTTTGGGCAACTTACCGAATTTTTTTGAGTCTGAGTTTTCTCAGCCTCTCTGGATGCTGCTATATTACAGGGTAGTTATAAGTGTAAAATGAAGAAACATCGGTGAGGTACTGATCACTGTGCTGGGCGTCTGGTGAGCATTAATTAAACAATAGCAATTCGAGTCTGCTGGAAGGTATGTATTCCTTTGTCAAAGCCCAGCGTAGGAGTGAGGATGGTAAACAGGAGGTCCCAGAGGGTTGTAAACAAAGTAGGCTGTGGTAGGTGAGACAGCTGTGATTCTCAGCCCTGGCTGCCATTAGCATCCTTTGGGGAGATGTAAAAGCATAAATATCTCTGAACTCTAGATGCAGAGATTCTTACCTCTGCAACCTTAGTATTTAAAAGGTTACCAATGATTCCAGCTGTGCCACTCAGCGGAGAATCACTGGACTGGGCAATCCTAGGAGACAGATGGTTTTGATGGTGAAACACCGTCCATCCCCCTCTCTGCCTCAGTGTGACTTAGTTCCCAGATAGTGGGTCACCAGTGAGTGTCTTGCAGCGGCCACTGTTGGGGAATAGTGGTCATGAGAGTGAGAGTGCCGACAGGGGAGTCGCAGTGCTAACTAACCCGGCAGCCACGGACTCTGCTTCAAAGCAACATAATCCACATGGCATTGCTGGGGTCAGGTCCCCAGTCGATGTGTGGTGGCAAGAGGTGACAAATTCAATAACAGGCTGGGAGAGACCAGTAAAGCAGATATACCTACAGGACACAGGGTACCTGGGTATAAACTCTGGCTTCCTAGGTCTCTTCTCAGCTGCCCCATCAGAGTAAATTTCTCTAGAATACTTGTTGGCAGTCATCATGTCCTGGCATGCCTCTATGTCCTGACCAGTACGATGCATTTTGTTGCTGCAATGAAGAACACAGATTTGCAAGTGGTTTATTTTAAAATGTCATAATAATATATATTAGAAGGAGCTGAGGATATCTCTACTTTTCTGCCTTTGTAACCAGCCAAGGACAAAGCATGAGCCAGCATCTCACCACACTGGCCCCCTTGCTGCTCTGTCCTGTCGAGTCTTGCCCTTCCTTTCCTTCTCCACACAGCAGCCAGACTAATTTTCTTTACATGTAAATCAGATTGTGTCATTCTCCTGCTTAACTCTGTTCCTCCCACTGCAAAATAAAATGCAAAGCCCGTCCCCAGGCCTCAAAGCCCTGCACTAAGTGAACACACTTCTCTGCTGACTTCTCTTTCTCTCCCCTTGGACTACCACCCTGGAGTTCTAGAGAGCGCGGAGTTCCTTCCTACCTGAGGGGTTTGTGCTTTCCATTCCCTCTGCCTGCTGCTGCTGCTGCTGCTAAGTCGCCTCAGTCATGTCCAACTCTGTGCGACCCCATGGACTGCAGCCCACCAGGCTTCCCCGTCCATGGGATTCTCCAGGCAAGAACACTGGAGTGGGTTGCCATTTCCTTCTCCAATGCATGAAAGTGAAAAGTGTAAGTGAAGTTGCTCAGTCGTGTCTGACTCTTAGCGACTCCATGGACTGCAGCCTACCAGGCTCCTCCATCCATGGGATTCTCCAGGCGACAGTACTGGAGTGGGGTGCCATTGCCTTCTCCCAAGAATTCCTTTATCTCAGCCCTTCATGTAATGGAATCTTGAATGTTACTTCATGGAAAAGGCCTTCCCTGACAGCCTGAGCTGAAATTGCCCCCCACACTTGCTATCCAGGCCACTTTCTAGCACCTCACCTATTGGTCTCCCTCATAGCAATGATCACCACTGTGAACAACTAAATCTTACTTTTTATTGGGATATCAACACACAGTTGCTATTCTCACTAGTATAATGGAGCTGCCACGAGGCTGGCGCCTTGTCTAACTTATTTACCATTTTATTTCCAGCATCTAGCGTAGTACCTGACATGTGGTAAACACGCAATAAATATTTGTTGAGAGAAAGACTGAACAGTTCGATAATTCTGTCACTCTCGAGAATTCACACATTCTGAAAACCTTTCTAGAGAGGGAAAGAAGGAGGAGGGGGATGATAACTGATTTATTGCAAGTTGTACATAAACTGAGTAAGCCTATGGGAACATTCCTTTTTTTCCGTCAACAAATGCATATAGAATATTTGCTCTGTCATGGCCTTGTTTCTAGGCACTGAAAATCCAGGTAAAAGGAAGGCATCAGGTTCCCTGCTCTTATGAAGCTTTTAGCAAATGTTAGCAACAAATAAACACAATTATTCCAGCAAGTAATACCTCTAAGAAGTCATTTGTAACAGGATGATGTGGTCAAGAATTAGTGAGGGGTGCTGCTGTAGAGTGTGATGTCAGGGAAGGCTTCACAGAGGAGGGGACATTTACAGAGGACCACAGGAAATGTGACCTCCTATATGGATATCAAATACCCTGTGTGTATGAAAAAACTTTCAAAGTCACTGCTCTAGAAGATACTACTTAAGTTTTAATTAGAATCCACTTAAGTCAGATGCTAGTTTGTTCCCTAATAGTGATTAGCACTGTCTTGGATAATGAACAGCTCTTAGATGTGGAGGGGAAAATAACTTAATTATCTGCCTGACCTTGATGTTGTGAGCGCTGAGTCAAAGGTATGAAAGGGGCCAGGATCTCGCTGGGTGGTGGAGACAGATGTAGTCCAAGCTTGATGGCTGTGAAAGAATTCACTGGGCACGTGGGGAATGGACATCCTGAAGGGAGGCGAGAGTCCAGGGTGTTGGCTTTTCCTTTTTTTACGCTAGAAGTCCTGGTCCAGACAGCTACTGCCATGCTATTGCGGGTTTGACCTGGACCAAGAAATCTTCATGGCACTCATTGGTTTTGTTTGGTAGCCCCGTCACGCCTACTCTTCTCTAGAAACCAACCGTAGGTAAGCTCTTCTGCCCGTTAGCTTCCATGGCTCAGGGAGGCTTGACCACAGCCTGAAGTTAAGAGGTCTCCTTCTAATAGAAGCAACAACTTTTCATATCCCTCATGTCCTCCAACTCATCACCACAGTTCTCCCAAGTCAAAGACAGACTCGGGAAAGTTGTGGATGAAAGAAACCAACTTTTTAAATGAAAAGTCAGGCCAAGTCATGTGTGTTAATTTTTTTCGTGACTCCGTGTTTACCTTGCCATTTCCTGCTTCCCTTCAAACTTCCATTCAAGTCAGTCTTGGATTAGAGCTTCAGATCAACTTTCACTTCTCTTTTAGCAGATTTTTAATTATCCTAAAGCCACACTGAGAGGAGGCTGGTTCAGAGGCTCCAGGCGGCTTTGGTCACATCTGCAGACCACGTAGGGACAATCTCTATGGCAACTGACCCATGTTGGGTAGGAGCAAATAAAGCTCAGAACCAAAGGTTAATTGCTGTTTCATTTCTGCTTTTTTTTTTCCTCTTTGCAATTCCAGCATTGTGGATGGAGGTTCTAATTAGAATCAAATTATCAGCAAATGAACATCTTTTTTGTTATTTCGGTGGCTGAAAAATTACTCTGGCTGGCTTAAAATGGGAAAGTGATAGATGCTTTCTTTTGGCCTTGAGGGCTACTTTTCCCACCTCCCGGGGGAACAGACAGCTCAGCTGATCCAGCCACATGGCCTGGATCTTTGCAGGCCAAAAAAAATATATATATTTTTTAAAAATGAGGACGATTTTATTTATTTATCTATTTTAAATGAGGGCCATTTTATTTATCGTAAAATATTGCTTCTGTTTTATGTGTTGCTTTTTTGACTGCAAGGCATGTGAGATCTTAGCTTCCTGACCAAGGGTGGAACTCTCACCTTCTGCAGTGGAAGGCAGTGTCTTAACCACTGGACCACCAGGGAAGGCCCCATTCTTACTCTTACAAATATTACTGATAATGTCAACCATTTATTGGGAATTTACTTGCACCAAACACTCTTCTAAACACATATGTGATCTCATTTCAACTGTAAAGCAATGCGGGGAGGTTGAGCTTCTGAACCCCATTTACAGATGAGGAAACAGCTTCAAGGATATTAAATAACTTGCAAGTTGCAAAGCTTTTTTGAACCCAACTTATCTACTTGTAAAGCTCTTAAACATTAGCCAGATACCACCATATGCTCTGTGAGGCTCCAACTTGCTTAGACAGTCAGGGAGATTCAGAGAGAAGGTAACTTGTTTCTCCCTGGTTAGCCTCTAGAAGTCAGACATGCTCATGGATTTAGTTGAACTGCTCTTCCTGTTAGATTTTTGAAATAGTAATTACAGAGTAAAAGTACCATGGTACACATTACATCTTATGTACAATTTCTTGAGAGTTTATCCTCTCTCAATACAGTTCTACTGTGTTCACTTCTTTCCCTTTGCTCATGTCTTTTCTCTGCTGGGATTCTCCCTCTCTTTCCTTTTATGCTTCTCATCCTTTAAAGCCCAGTTAAAAACACGATATCCTTTACAAAAGGTATCTTTTTTATTTTTGGTAACTATGGTTCCCATACTGTTCATGGGGTTCTCAAGGCAAGAATACTGAAGTGGTTTGCCATTCCCTTCTCCAGTGGACCACATTCTGTCAAATCTCTCCACCATGACCCGCCCGTCTTGGGTTGCCCCACGGGCATGGCTTAGTTTCATTGAGTTAGACAAGGCTGTGGTCCTAGTGTGATTAGACTGACTAGTTTTCTGTGAGTATGGTTTCAGTGTGTTTGCCCTCTGATGCCCTCTTGCAACACCTACTATCTTACTTGGGTTTCTCTTACCTTGGGCATGGGGTATCTCTTCACGGCTGCTCCAGCAAAGTGCAGCCATTGCTCCTTACCTTGGACGAGGGGTATCTCCTCACCGCCGACCTCTTCAAGAGATGGGAATACCAGACCACCTGATCTGCCTCTTGAGAAATTTGTATGCAAGTCAGGAAGCAACAGTTAGAACTGGACATGGAACAACAGACTGGTTCCAAATAGGAAAAGGAGTTCGTCAAGGCTGTATATTGTCACCCTGTTTATTTATCTTATATGCAGAGTACGTCATGAGAAACTCTGGACTGGAAGAAATACAAGCTGGAATCAAGATTTCCAGGAGAAATATCAATAACCTCAGATATGCAGATGACACCACCCTTATGGCAGAAAGTGAAGAGGAACTCAAAAGCCTCTTGATGAAAGTGAAAGTGGAGAGTGAAAAAGTTGGCTTAAAGCTCAACATTCAGAAAACGAAGATCATGGCATCTGGTCCCACCACTTCATGGGAAATACATGGGGAAACAGTGGAAACAGTGTCAGACTTTATTTTTCTGGGCTCCAAAATCACTGCAGATGGTGACTGCAGCCGTAAAATTAAAAGACGCTTACTCCTTGGAAGGAAAGTTATGACCAACCTAGATAACATATTCAAAAGCAAAGACATTACTTTGCCAACAAAAGTTCGTCTAGTCAAGGCTATGGTTTTTCCTGTGGTCATGTATGGATGTGAGAGTTGGACTGTGAAGAAGGCTGAGCACCGAAGAATTGATGCTTTTGAACTGTAGTGTTGGAGAAGACTCTTGAGAGTCCCTTGGACTGCAAGGAGATCCAACCAGTCCATTCTGAAGGAGATCAGTCCTGGGATTTCTTTGGAAGGAATGATGCTAAAGCTGAAACTCCAGTACTTTGGCCACCTCATGCAAAGAGTTGACTCATTGGAAAAGACTCTGATGCTGGGAGGGATTGGGGGCAGGAGGAGAAGGGGATGACAGAGGATGAGATGGCTGGATGGCATCGCTGACTCAATGGATGTGAGTCTGAGTGAACTTTGGGAGTTGGTGATGGACAGGGAGGCCTGGCGTGCTGCGATTCATGGGGTCGCAAAGAGTCGGACACGACTGAGCGACTGATCTGATCTGATGGTTCCCATTTTTTCTTTTGTCATGAATTCCTGTAACCATTCATTTTCTGAATTGTGCAGTAATGGTTAACAATTTAGATTCCCACGTTAGTTTCCTGGATTTGAATCACAGCTCTGCTGTTGAATAGGTCAGTGTTCCTGAGCGAGTTACTTCTCTGTGCTCAATTTCCTCTTCTGTAACTGGGGACCATCATAGAAACCGCACCTTAGAGTGTTCTGGTGAGGACTAAATGAATTTCTATAAGTAAAATGCCTAGAAGAATGCAGTGTTCATAGTGAGAACTACATAAGTCCTTGTTATGTCCTGTCTTCTCATGCATTGTTTTGCTTTATATTATGCAGGACAGAAGTTCAACTCAAACCCATGTAAGCATGGCAAAGGAATGTATTGGCCCATTAACCGGGAAGTTCAGTGAATGACCTAACACTGGCATCAGCTTGATCCCGGGACTCAGTGGTGTCACTTAGCAATGTTTGTTTCTCTGTGCTACTTTGATTTCCGGGCAGATGCTTTATTTATGGCGCTGCCTCCAGCATTAGGTTTACATCCTTCCATTCAGCAGTTAGGTAGCACCTCTTTTCTGCGAGCTCCAGTAAAATTCTGGGCTTGCTTTAATCAGCCCAACTCAGATTACATGTCTACTAGTGAACAAGGGGGATCCTCATTGGCCAGGCCTTGGAGACGGAGTGTAGAGTTAGCCGAAGTCAAGCCATGGAGCCAAGGGGTTCTCCAGAGAGAAATGAGGGCATATGTCTATCTCAGTGTCTAAAACATTTTGATGATAAGCTCTTATTGGGAGGATGATATTGGATCCCTCATTTATGCTTAACAGTGGGCAGAAGCTTGGGAATGACTTCGAAATGGACTTAGATGTGATGTCAGCCCGTAAGACTAGAAAGTGACCTGCGTGAGGAACCTAGACCCATTCAAAGCTGTCTTGAAAAGTGAGTGTTTGGGGAGGGAGGGAGGAGGATGAGATGAATGGGCATGGGAGAAGCCTTCATATGCATTGGCAATGTTTTATTTTTCAACAAGAGACGTGAAGCAAATATAGAAAGATGTTCAGATTGGTTAAAGCTGAGAGATGGGAACTTGGGTGTTATAATAGTCTTTGCCTTTTCTGCATGTCTGATGTATTTCATTTGAAAACAACAAAACAACAGAACAAAGCAAAAAGCACTAGCTACTTAGCCAGGCAGTGCTGTTTGCTTTTGTTTTCTTTTTCCCCTCTGAGTCTCCTGGATACCAAAGGAGAGCTCAGCAATCACAGAATTTCAGGTGGTTTTCTGACTAATGTCATTAATGAAAATCAACCCTTCCTTCCTGCTTTCTCATATGATAAACAAAGTTTAGAGCCATCTCAAAGGAAAGTTCAATGGCCTCTGGATAGGGTTTGGAGAAAAAGCTTTACCTGAAACCTGTCATGAGAAATAACAATGTCAGGCATTACAATGATCATAGTAATAATAGCCATCCCTTATTGAGAACTACTTCTCAGGTACTGTGCCAAGCACTTATTATACAATATCTCATTTAATTATCCCAATAGCCCTCTGAGATGAGTAATACTGTTCTGCCTACACTGTAGATGAGGAAAAAGAGGCTTACACTGGTTGAATCATTCATACAAGGTCACTTAACTAAAATTTGTAGAACTTTTTTTTTTTAATTCTTTTTAATTTGGCTGTACCAAGTCTTGGTTGTGGCATATGGGATCTTAGTTCCTGGATCAGGGATCAAACCCAGGCACCCTGCACTGGGGGCATGCAGTCTTAGCTGCTGGGCCACCAGGGAAGTCCCTGGTGGGACTTGGTTTTTAACCTTGATCTGTCTGATTCCAAGGTCTGTCTCACCCCCTCTCTTTACTCAGAAGTAGGTCTGGGCACCAAGAGACTTTGGTGGCTGATATTTCCCTCCCCAAGGAGTATTGTAACTGAAAGTGGAGTCTGACTCCTCACCACTCAAAAGCCAAAAAATAGAGAGGCAAGATTTGTAGAAAGGAAACTTTGCTTTATCTTGGGTGCTGGCCACCAGGGGTTTTGGGGGGCAGACACCTGTCCAAAAGCTGGCGTCCACCACTGACAATCAGTGGGTTGGAGTTTTACAGGCAGAGAGAGGGGGCTACATATAGAAATGTCACAGTCAGCTGTGACATTCATCTTGAAATTGGTCATCGATGATCTGAACAGTGTCATCTTGATTGTCCTAAGTACAGTTAGTTTTTAGTTACAGGGTCAGTTTTTAATTTCATTTAATTAAATTAAATATTTTTTAGAAAGCCTTGGAAAACATTTTTTTTTTTTTTAAATTCAGTGGTTTGATCAACAGATTATGTTTAAACCAAACTGGAGACTTAGTTGATCTGACATGATAAATGGGGTGAGGGAAGACATCAATAAGATCAGAACATACATAGACACATGGAAATAGTATTGGTCTTTTGCAAACATGATTGTAATAAATGTAAGATATGACACATGTGCACATCATTTAAAACAAAATGCAAAAAAAAACACTCATTAGTGCTCCCATTTCTTGAGTTCAGTTCCTGGAATTGTGGCAGCTTGTGTGTCGTGGCTGCAGCCTGGTCATCATGCCACTTACTTCTTCCACCTGACTTGTTTCTACATTTTCCCACTTCCATGATTAAACCTATTCTTTGACTAAAGTTTTTCTGCAGACAAAAGGCAGGCTGAGGATGTTGGGGGTGGGGTGGGGCAAGGATCATAAGATTTTGCTCCATTTCAGTGTCGTTAAGAACACGGGCCCTGAAATCTGAATGCTTGGCTGGGTTGTGCTACTTACTAGCCAGGTGACTCTGAGAAGTCCCTCAACCCTTTGAATCTCAGTTGTCTATGAATGGAAATGGAGGGAAAGAAGCACTCACTTCCCAGATTTCCCTGAGGATTAAATGAGACTGTGTATGTCAAAATGCTTAGCATGTGGCAAATGACAGGTGCTCAGTTACTGTGGGTAATTTTTTTTTCCATTAAAAAAGGTGAGACTTCATGAGTCTGTTCCATTTGAGTCTCTTTCTTATGATAGTATCTCTCAGCACGTTAACAAATTATCACACAATTCAATAAGTTTAGATAGTTCTACATGGTTTTTTTTTTTTTTCTTTAGGGCTTGCCTTGTGGCTCAGCTGGTAAAGAATCCAGCTGCAATGCGGGAGACCTGGGTTCCATACCTGGGTTGGGAAGATCCCCTGGAGAGGAGAAAGGCTATCCACTCCAGTATTCTGGTCTGGAGAATTCCATGGACTATATAGTCCATGAGGTTGCAAAGAGTCGGACACGCTGAGCGACTTTCACTTTCACAAGTGTTTTTTAATGAAAATGAGTAGCCCCTTTCCTTATCCTTCTCCACCCTCGATATCTGCTTCTAAGAGTCAAACACTTTAGATTCTATTGGCTAGTTATTGTCTGGGACTTTACTTACTTATTTTTTTTTGTTATACTTTTCATTTTGACGTAAATGTAGATTCACATGCAGTTATAATAAATAGCATAGAGAGGTCCTATGTACCCTTTACCTGTTTTTCCCAAACAATAGTACAACATCAGGACTAGAATACTGTTCCAGATGCAGTTAAGATACAGAACATTCCCATCACAGAAAGACCCCTCCTGTTGCCCTCTTATAGCCACACCTTCTTTGCGCCTGTCTCCACCCTCTCCTTAACTTCTGGCCACCACTAATCTGTTGTCCATTTCTCTGATTTTGTGAGTTCAAGCAGTTTGTAGAAATAGAATTACATGCTATGTATCTTTTTGAGATTGGCTGTTTTGAATCAGTGTAATTCCCTGAAGATTTTTGTGTGTATCAATAGTTTCTTTTTTATGAGTTATATGTACCACCCATTCTCAGCACGTTTATATTAATGCTCAGCTGTGTATTCACATGCGGCTCTTGCATTTGTTTTTGGGGCCGATGCCACTCTTTTTTATTCTCTCCCTTCTCTCTGTCAGTGCATGTTATTCATCTTCAAAGTGATGCCTCCCAGCAGACTTCCATGTTTGCCTCCTGCTTTTTCATCCCTTTATTTGTCATTCTGACAACAATTCAAATTACCCTCTAAGAAAACAAAGAAAGGAATCAACAAATGTCCCTGGTCTATAATTTCCCTATGGTAGTGTTTTCATCGTCAGGTGCAGAAGTTCTTTTGTACATTTGCACAGAGCATTTGAAGAATCATAAGTGACTCAAGTTAGTGACAAACAAGGAAAAGATTTGATGGGGTTAAAGCGCTGACTCAGATATCAGATGCTACCTCTGGGCGGGCAGAGCAACATCCTCACCTGCATCGTCCAGAGAGCCCTCCAGCCACTCTCCCAGGATGACATTATTGGTAACCTCAGGAAATGACTTCCCTATATAATTGCTCCTCCCTTTCAATTTTTGTTGTAAAACATCTAATAAAGTGTGTGAAGTGTCTGCCTGTGTGCATGCATATGTGTGGTTAGGTTAGAGGTAAGGAGGGAAATGGGTTTGTGTGCACAAAATGTAGATTTTCTAAATTAGTTTCTCTCCTTCTCTATTTCGGTTCTTATTCCCTGTTTCTTTTGTTGTGGCTTAGATGGTAAAGAATCTGCAATGCAGAAAACCCAGGTTTGATCCCTGGATTGGGAAGATCCCCTGAAGAAGGGAATGGCAAACCACTCCATTATTCTTGCTTGGAGAATCCCATGGACAGAGGAGCCTGGTGGGGTCTATAGGGTCGCAAAGAGTCAGACACGATGGAGCAACTAACACTTTCACACTTTCCTATTTCTTTGTAACCCCCTCCTACTTAGCCTTACACAGTTATTTTCAAGGCCATTAGCAGGAGGATTCAAAAAAAGCCTTGTTTTCCCTGGAGAATTCCCATGGACAGAGGAGCCTGGTGGGCTACAGTCCATGGGGTCACAAACAGTTGGACACGACTGAGTGACCAAGACCACACGCACATGTGG
>NW_011484825.1:927290-936603 GCF_000754665.1 Bison bison bison
GGTAGATTCTTTATTACTGTACCACCTGGGAAGCCCTGTATGGGTTTTAGGGCACTTATTAACAGGCTTTGATAGCTTTCACATGAATTACCCCCAAAAGATTTGCCGTATATTTTCCCTTCATAAAGCAGAATCTCTTCATATAATTGGTTGCAATTAAAAATTCTTTTGGCTTTCCTGCAGAGCTCCAGGGATATTGCTTTTTCTTAGAGATCCCAGTGGAATGAATTAATCTACATTCAAGCAAAATAAGAGATTCAATTACATGATAACCTTTGAAAGGATAATTATGTTCTTAAGGTCTTCATCTTTTGTTGTCAGAGCTGATTTCTGAACATTCCTCTCCAGTTTGGCCTCTAACTGTATGTCCAAGGTCAGTAGTGATTCCCCTTTTGTGATATATGTGTGTGTACTGCGTGCTAAGTTGCTTCAGTCGTGTCTGACTCTTTGTGACCCTATGGACTGTAGCCCGCCAGACTCCTCTGTCCATGGGATTCTCCAGGCCAGAATACTGGAACGGGTTGTTATTTCCTCCTCCAGGGGATTTTTCTGAACCAGGGATCAAAGCTGAGTCTCTTATGTCCCCTGCATTGGCCAGTGGGTTCTTTACCATTAGCACCACTTGGGAAGCCTTCAAGAGTAAGTATAAGGAGTGGCAACTGAGAAGATCTGTTTTTGCTGAAATGTCAAACCAAGAGGAAGGCCAATAGGTCAACTATAACTTCTTGAAAATCAAATCACAGAGTAAACGGGGACTAACGTTTCTGCAAAAGCTCTCAGTGCCACAGTCGGGGTAGTGTTTTAAGTATATTATTTCATTTGTTCTTCACAAGTAATACCATTTTATAAACAATGAATTGAGACTCTGAAATACTGATTCTGTAGCATGCACAAGATTGCCCTTGTAAGGGGCAGATCCGAACACAAATCCCTGACCCCAAAGTTGATCTTTCAGTTGGACTTGTTGCTTTGGGGTGGAAGAAACAGGTTCACTGGGATGCGGGTTTGAATGAAGATGCTGATCCTAGAGGGGCTTCTGGAAAGATAGTAACATGGACCTAACTCTTTTCCATTCAGTTTCAATCGACTCCATTGTATTTCCCTCCTTTGAGTCAACTGGGGCCTGCAGGTTGCTGAGCAGAAGTGAGGCCATGGGCTCTGTGGCAGTCCAACAGAAAGAACTGGTACAAGGTTTTCTGCTCTGCAGTTTGGGCAAATGTCAAGCTTCTGGTGGCAGAGAGCCCTGAGGCAGGGATTATAAAATGGTGATGCTAGGAAGAGTTTGGCCCAAAGAGATTTGTGGATTTGGGGAAGAAGTTTGATGCCTTCTCCCCCGGTCCTGCCACGGTCTCCATGACACCTGAGATGCTGAGAAGTAGCCCAAAGTACAGGCTAAGTCATCCCTGCCTTTGAGGAACAGGAAGGACCATTTTGCCTCCCTCCACCTGTGGACTGCTACCCGGTGGGATATTCCATCAACAACACCTGAGTCTCAGCCATCAAGAAAAACCACAATACGTCCAAGTCAGAGATAGCCAGATGCAGCAGAGCGTGCGGAATTCAGTCATGAGTAGATCTGCGGAAGGAAATGTGACAAGATGCACAGAAAAGTAAGTACATTTAAAAACATTTAGGTACAGTTTGAAGGGATGTCTTAGAGCTAAAAAATCATTTTCTACAGCTACTGATGAGTTCAGGCAAAATGACCACTTTTAAGATGAAATAGCTGGCCTGGAAGAGCAAGTCCTTTGACATGAAAAGGTCAAATTCAAATGTAAATTAGGAAAATGCTAACAATTGGATATCACTTTCCAGTATGAAAGACATAACATTTATTGTTGGCTATGTGTAAGAAATGGGCACTCCCGTACATGGCTCTGAAAAGGTACCTTGCTATGGCCTTTTTGAAGAGCCATGACAACATCTATTAAATTAAAAATGCATAAAGCCTTTGAGTCTAATATTCTATACTTGGAAATCTATCTTATACAAATAGAATCACCATTTCACAAGTACATATGTATAAAATTATTTATCGCAACAACACTTGAGGTGGTGAAGAATTGGAAACCTAGTGAATTCCCATGAGTCAGGCACTCCCCCATGTAAATTATTGTAGGTTCACATTATGGGGCTATTAGGTAGCTTTTGAGAAGCCTAGATGAGAGCTGCACTATATCTCTCATTGTGGAAGAATTGACATGAAGTATGAGTAAAACAAGATATGTGTGTGAAAGTATGTGCATTTGATTATCTCACCATGGAGAAAATACACTAGGTGATTGACATATATTATCTGAGTGGGTGCAGGAAAGAAGAGGGAGGTAGGAATCAAGAAAAGGAAATGGAACAGCAGAAGTAAAATATGGAGCTAAAAAATATCCAGGGCATCCATGAATTTATCATGTTTGTGCATTTTTGAATATACATGTGTATATGTTAAAAGAAGAGGGATGGTATGGGGAGGGAGGAGGGAGGAGGGTTCAGGATGGGGAACACATGTATACCTGTGGTGGATTCATTTTGATATTTGGCAAAACTAATACAATTATGTAAAGTTTAAATATAAAATAAAAAAATAAAATAAAAATAAAATAAAATAAAAAAAAAGAAAAGAAAAATCTCAGATGCTGAATTTGGATAGCGAATGCCCTCCTTCTTCTCTGTGGCACCATGCCTGTCTACTAGCTGCATGCTCCTTGGCGGCCAGCTGAGCAGCTCAGTGGAAGAATCCACTGAAAAGTCCAGATGGCTGTATCAGAGAGGGCATGGAGCTCAGCTCTGTCCAGTCTAGGGACAGCGACTGAAGGTCCTCAATTGTAGGCCCCCGAGAGCATTTAGAATATTGCTCACAATTTAATTCTGCTCCTTTGCTTATATTTTTGGACTTTCCTTGCCTTCAAATGAATTTGTTCTGATTGGGTGCTTTTCTCTGGATCTGTAAGACAACTAGAAAGAAGTTGTAGACCTGGGTTTGAGTCCTGGCTAAGCCACTTGCTTTTCTCTGTGAAACTTCAATAGAGCCAGTGGCTCACAAATGTCAGCATGCGTTGGAATTACTTGGAGGTCTTGCTGAACACAGATTTCTGGGTCTTACCCCCAGAGTTTCTGATTCTGGGGGTCTAGAATGAGGCCTGATAACTTGTATTCCTAGCAATTTTGCGGTGATGCTGCTAGTGGTGGTACTGGAGCCATACTATGAAAAGCATTTAACTAAGCTATTTAATCTCTTATAAGCCCTCCTTGCCCCATAACTAAAGTGAAAATAATAATAGACTTAGGGTCTGCCGGGATTTGAAGGACTTTGTGAATTCAACCCTCTCCCTTTTGCAGATGAAACTGAAGCTCAGACAAGTGAGGAGATCAATGCTTGTTGGCAGAACCAGGGTGAAAACTCGGGTCCTTTGAGTTCAGGTCCAGTGTCTGTAGCATCCGGCAGTTTAATGCTGTCTGTGTCACAGCCTTGTTGAGGCAGCAAATGAGATAATGCTGATGAAAGGGTCCTTACGGAATTCTTACAAAAGCAAAGGGTTTTTATTATCGTTTATTGAGTTCCAACAGTGGAGCAGCAATGGGGGAGAGGGGTGTCTTTGAAGGGGTCTAATAAGCAGCATCCTGCTTTCATGGCTACGTTCTAAACTAATTAATAAATAACATAAAACAGTTGGAGGATGAAAATATTATTTCACTGTTGACAAAGATCCTTTGAAGGATGAAGCTTTTATTTATTGGCGAGGGATTTCCAAATGTTAAACCCATGAAATGGGAAATAAAGGTTTTGTCCCTGTTACTTTTAATGTCAGGCACCATGCTTATGTACCGAATCTCATTTAACTATTTCCGTTGGGCAGTGACTATTACCACCATTTTATAACTGAGGCAACTGAGTCTCAGAAGGACTAAGTGATTTGTTCACAGTGGAGTTCAGATTGGAACCGGAAGATAATACCCTCACCAACTGTCTATACTTGAATCAGGCCAATGTTTCCTTTCGTGAGCATTAGGTTCGCCTGGGATGCAGAACCTCTGTGAGTCATAGGCAGTCGAGTGTTTATTCCTGTTTAGGCTCTGCGTGCTTGTGGGGGTGGAGGAGGGCATGGGCGGCTGTTGGCACCACTGCTGGTGGTGAGCCTGAAGCCAGTGTGAGTGGGCAGAGTGGGCAGTTGGAGAGAAGAACCAGCTGTAAAGTGGGCAGAGAGAGGACAAACCTGGCCTGAGACTCAAAGAAACTGAAGAGCGAGCCCAGACTCGAACACCCAACAGGGGTACTGACAGATCAGTCTCCACGTGGGTCGGCTACAGTGATGCCTGGCACCCAGCTGCTTCAGGGACGATTGCTGCTGCTTCACTTCTGTTTTTATGGCTGCACTGTGGGGCTTGTGGGATTTAATTCCCGAACCAGGAATTGAACCCGTGGCCCCCAGCAGTGGACTCCTAGCCACTGGACCACCAGGTCATTCCTACCTCATTTCTGCTTTCCAAATCTCATACACCCTAACCCAGGATCAGGCAGGGAAGGGAATTCTGAGAAATGTAGTTGTAGCTTGGCTGAACTGACTGTCCAAAACCACCACGCACTGTGAAAATTGTTTTGCATATGTTGTGAGTTTATTTTCAAAGCATCCTTCTAAGGCAGGACCTCCAGGTTGCAGATGGGAAAACCAAATTTTCAGAAGTGACAATTTTTCTTCTAGAAGGTTTTTTACATTAATCAATTTATTTTTGGCTGTACTGGGTCTTTGTTGCTGTGTGTGCGCTTCCTCTAGTTGCAGAGAGCTGAGGCTACTCTATGGTTGTGGTGCGTGGGCTTCTTATAGCTATGGCTTTTCTTGTTGCAGTGGAGCATGGTCTCTAGAGTGCATGAACTTCAGTAGCTGCAGCTCTAGAGCACTGGCTCAGCAGTTTTGGCACACGGGCTTCGTTGCCCCCACAGCATGTGGAATCTTCCTAGACCAGGGATCAAACCCATGTCCTCTGCATTGGTAGGTGGATTCTTAACCACTGGACCACCAGGGAAGTCCAATATATATATATTTTTTAATATGGACCATTTAAAAAGTCTTTATTGTACTTGCTACAATATTGCTTCTGTTTTATGTTTTGGTTTTTTGGCCACAAGGCATGTGGAATCTTAGCTCCCTGACAAGGGACTGAAACCATACCCCTGGACAGGAAGAAGAAGCCTTAACCACTGGACTGCCAATCCCAAGAAGTTACATACTTTTTTAAAGGTACAAACTACCCTAAGGTACAACTCCAATAAGAGTTTTGAACACAGATCTGGGTGACTTTAAGCCTGCGCTCTTACTTGCTTTTTTGTTGTTCTGCGACTCCATGGACTGCAGCACGCCAGGTTTCCCTGTCCATCACCAACCCCTGGAGCTTGCTCAAACTCATGTCCATCGAGTCGGTGATGCCGACTCATCCTCCAGCCATCTCATCCTCTGTCGTCCAATTCTCCTCCTGCCTTCAATCTTTCCCAGCATCAGGATCTTTTCCAATGAGTTGGCTCTTCGCATCAAGTGGCGAAAGTATTGGAGCTTCAGCTTCAGCATCAGTCCTTCCAAGGAATATTCAGGGTTGATTTCCCTTAAGATTAACTGGTTTGACTTTGTTGTCCAAGGGACTCGCTTACTCGCTGGTGACACTATCTGCTGATTTTCCTGTAAGCATCTGTCTGTGCTACTCTTATGGCACCTGATGTCACTGATGTAATAAAGTAAGAGACTTCATACAGGACTTCCCCAGGCATATTTGGATCCCCAAATCCTTTTCTTACCTTTCCTTAATCCCTAATCCAGGGCTTCCTTGCCTGCTATTAGAGTATAGGTCTAATACTCTAACATTAGCTGCTATCCAAATATATAGCTCTGCCTGGGATGGGTCAGGGCCAGCAGAAGTCCCAGGAAGGTCACCTCCATGTCTTAGCAATCTTATCCGTTTACCCCAGCATGTGTCATGACTGCATGACTTGAAGGCTATGATCTCCCAGGACATGGCTTGCATCACAGGGAAGGAATTTGTTGGCTTCTGGGGAATGAACCTTAGAGAGACAATCGGGAGGCCTTTTGTGCAGCCTGTTAGATGAGAGATTCTGGCGAGAGTCTGTGGAGGAGAAAGCCTTCATGACACTATCAGGCTCCCGGCTGGCAGCCAGGTGTCTTGGTTTTGATTTTTGTTTCAGAAATATTTTTTCCTGCCTGTCAGTTCTCCAAATGGAAGCCAACTCATCACTGTGGCAGCTGAAGCATAAGAGCCCCAGTGAATGTGTCAGAACTGAGGAGAAAGTTTCCCTCGAAAACAGGCATAAAAGGAAGAAAAGAAACAGGTTCTCGCTTATCACAGAGTCCGGACAATACTAAGAGGGAAAAAAATCACAGAGTGTTAAGTAGAAAATGTCCTGCTCTCTCTGAAGCTTCAGCTGAGCCTCTGAAGCTGAGGACATTGATTGATAAAGGCTCATACATCCTACTGGGTTTCCCAGGCAGTGCAGTGGTAAAGAATCTGCCTGCCGATGCAACAGATCTGGGTTTGACCCCTGAGTTGGGAAGATCCCCTGGAGTAGGAAATGTCAGCTCACTCCAGGACTTTTGCCTGAAGAATCCCATAGACAAAGAAGCCTGGTGGGCTATAATTCATAGGGCCACAAAGAGTTGGAAATGACTGAGTGACTGAACACAC
Source organism: Bison bison bison (assembly GCF_000754665.1). Lineage (NCBI taxonomy): Eukaryota > Metazoa > Chordata > Mammalia > Artiodactyla > Bovidae > Bison > Bison bison. The sequence goes on from NW_011484825.1 coordinate 933,972, forward strand.
ACACACACACACACACATACACACCTTCTGCTAAGAAAACTGTCAATCAATCCATGTAAGACTTGCTAAGAGGTGCCCATCAACTTTGGTCATACTTAGCAAGTGCATTTAAGAAGAGTCTAAGAAGACATTAAGACAAATAAAACAGAAATTCTCTCTTAGGTTGGATTCTTTCAGAAGCCGACCTTGAGCCCAAGACTCACGTACAAGTAATTTATTAAGAAAGTGTTTCCTGGAGAAAGCAGGAATGAAAAGGGAGGATGAGCAGTGAGGATGAAGATGCAGGAGGGTGCTATTTCAGCTGAGGTCCCCAGATCACACTGATCCCTGGGGAACTTGGGAGTGGAAGTTACACCTCAGGGTTTGCTCTGTCAGGAGGCAGGGGAGCTGGCTTTCTGTTCTCCCCTAGAGGGTCTGCTCTTAGCTCTCGGGGCTCGAGGCCATCCTTGAGTGTCCCAGGTCCCCTGTTAGCAGCAAAGCATTGCTGAAGCTGGAGGATGAGCTGATAAAAGAGATCCCGAGAGACTTAGTGCAGTGGCAGAAGCTGTGTCTCTTCGGAAGGGAACTTGTGGGATCAAAGGAGCTTCCTCTCCCCATCACAGCACTTCAGGCCAGAACAGGGGCCCTGGAGAACCAGGCATGGAGACTGGGGCTTCCTGTATGTGGAGAGTGTCTCGCATCTCTCCTCTAGCCTCGTGGGATTCTTGCTGAACTGAAAGAGCTCCTGGGCTCTCCTGATGTTGCCGCTGGGCCAGAGTGGAGTGTGGTGTGCGTTCTGGAGACGATCTGTGCCTCCTAGATTTTGGTGGGTATCAAGAAGCCAGAAAGAGCCTTAGTTCTCAAGGCCATGGCAAGGAGCCAGAGCAGAAGTAGAGTGTCCACACACAGAGGAAGCTGAATGGCCTGGTGGTCAGGGGTGTAGACTCTGGAACTAAACTGCCCAAGTTGGATCTTGTCTTTGCCATTTACCAGCAATGTAATCTTTTTTTTTTTTTTCCAGCAATGTAATCTTGAACAAGTTTCTTGACTTTATGTATGTCAAAAAGTCTACAGACTTTCCCCCCATTAGTCAAGTAGGGTAATACTATTACCTTCCTTCAGGGGTTGTGATTATTAACAGATCTGGTGCATATATACGTATACATACATATATATGCACACATACATACTTATATATATACACCCAGACACACATCTATCTACCTATTGAATATATATAAAATTTACTATGTGTATATCTAAAATACACATCACATATAATAATAGTATATACGGCATATGTATATTATTATTAATATACTAACATATGAATACTATGAATATTATATGTAACATTACTTATAATGTATTACATATATCATATTATATACATATAGTATAATCTACTGTACACATATCATATATCTTAGATATTACAAAGTGATTGCTCATTCTGTAAAGTCAGATCTAAGATTCAAATCAAGCGTCTGACTCCAGAACCTATAGAATCAACTATTACGCCATTTTATACTCTAAAGCAGAGAAGGCAATGGCACCCCACTCCAGTACTCTTGCCTGGAAAATCCCATGGACGGAGGAGCCTGGTAGGGTGCGGTCCCTGGGGTCGCTAAGAGTCGGACACGACTGAAGCAACTTAGCAGCAGCAGCAGCAGCATGCTCTAAAGAGTAAACCTCTAGAGAGTTTTGAGGTCAGCCAGCTTGGATCTAAATCCCAGCTCTGCTATTACTATTAACTGTCTGACCAGATTAAACCAGTGTCTCCTTCAATGAACGTTAGGATTAGATGAGATAGCACGTATAAAGTACCAAGTGCTCAGTACATTATTAATGTGTTATTCCCCCAGCAAGTTTCTACCTCTGCTTCCTGCTTGCCTATTCATCACTCACTTTTGGCTTTCTGACCACTTTGAGGAGCTGTGGGCTTGGGTTGAGAAGGGGGAAAGAGACAGCAAAGCCAGGCTAAGGAGGGCATCTCTCTGTGAGGTCTAGGATTGAAAGAAGAGAGAGACAAAAAGGAATTGGCAGTGATGGAAATGTCAGTGACTATGCATTAGTGCCTCGGGACTTTAAATATTAGTCATTTGACTTTCCTTTTGTGTTTTATTTTCTACACAGCGTCATCAAGTCCCGAGTTAGGTTTTAAAATTGAATGAATCATCCCACTATCCTTGAGAACGGCATCAGGGACAGGAAGTATTAGTCTCCTTTTACCAGTGAGAAGCTGATAAACGGAAATACTAAGTGATTGGTTCAAGGTCACAAGGCCACAAATATTTGTGGTCATGAGCTGGCCTTCGGATATTACCATGTCCCCAGGTTATAGGACATTAGTTATGCCAGGAGAAGAAGAACAAAGTAGCTTTACGAATATGGAAGAGATGGAGAAAGAAATTATGCTGGTTGATCACCTACCATGTGCTAGGTATTGTGGGAAGCATTTTATATTGGTATTTTGTCAAATTCTCACAGCTACCATATGAACCAACATATGAATCATATTGGTGCTATAGTCCCAATTTATGGATGGGCAAACTGAGACCTGTTTGAGGTTAGAACTAGTGGTTTCAGATTCCAGAATTTGTGTTGTTTCTCATTATGCCAAGCTCCTTCTGGATATTTGGTTCTTGTTTCT
>NW_011484825.1:936710-937735 GCF_000754665.1 Bison bison bison
TTGTAAGGATTCTGAAGGCCAGTGGGGCTTCCTGCTGGACACCTCTCTCTCTCCTTAAAGCCAATGCTCTATCCACTCCCCCAGATTCTCTTCTGCAGGAACAGGATGCCCCCATTCCTATTTGATTCCTGCTGCTTTCTGTCCTCCCCTCCTCCTCTCCTTAAAACCTGAGAATTGGAGTCTTAGTGATGTTTTTTGGGAACCCTGTGCAACCTCGGATTGCGGTTACACAACACAGTTCTTGTCTGTAGATAGTTATTCACTCCTTGCTCAGACCAATATATTGTTACATTCATTTCTTTATCTCTGGAAACTGGCAATAGCTCTGTTCTAGCATATAGCTCCATTCAAAGAAGTATCATAATGATGATGATAATAGTAATCATAAGGATAATAATGCCATGTAGCAAACACAGTGCTGCCCACATTTCTCACTGACTCTTCAGAAGAATCTAGGATATTGCTATATTTATCTTCCTAATTTTACAGATGAAGAAATGGAGAGTCAAAGGAATTAAATTAGTTGCCTAGAGCCACACATCCAGTAAAAGGAAAAGCTAGGCTTTGACCCCAGTTGTTTTTTGATTCGAAAGCCTCTGCCTTTAATAATTTACCTCCTTGCATCAGTTAGCATTTGCTGGGTAACAAACCATCCCAAAATTTAGAGGTTTAGTACAATAACCATTTTACTTAGCTCATGATTTTGTGTGTCAGCTGGGAGGTTTTTCTGGTCTTAGCCATATCAGCACATATATGCCCTCCTATGAAAAGAAGAGAAGCAAAAAGCAAAGGAGAAAAGGAAAGATATAAGTATCTGAATGCAGAGTTCCAAAGAATAGCAAGAAGAGATAAGAAAGCCTTCCTCAGCGATCAATAAAAAGAAATAGAGGAAAACAATAGAATGGGAAAGACTAGAGATCTCTTCAAGAAAATTAGAGATACCAAGGGAATATTTCATGCAAAGATGGGTACAACAAAGGACAGAAATGGTATGGACCTAACAGAAGCAGAAGATATTAAGAAGA
>NW_011484825.1:937835-957958 GCF_000754665.1 Bison bison bison
TGGAAAGCATCACTACGAACAAAGCTAGTGGAGGTGATGGAATTCCAGTTGAGCTATTCCAAATCCTGAAAGATGATGCTGTGAAAGTGCTGCACTCAATATGCCAGCAAATCTGGAAAACTCAGCAGTGGCCACAGGACTGGAAAAGGTCAGTTGTCATTCCAATCCCAAAGAAAGGCAATGCCAAAGAATGCTCAAACTACCATACAATTGCACTCATCTCACATGCTAGTAAAGTAATGCTCAAAATTCTCCAAGCCAGGGTTCAGCAATATATGAACCGTGAACTTCCAGATGTTCAAGCTGGTTTTAGAAAAGGCAGAGGAACCAGAGATCAAATTGCCAACCTCTGCTGGATCATGGAAAAAGCAAGAGAGTTCCAGAAAAACATCTATTTCTGCTTTATTGACTATGCCAAAGCCTTTGACTGGGTGGATCACAATAAACTGTGGAAAATTCTTCAAGAGATGGGAATACCAGACCACCTGACCTGCCTCTTGAGAAACCTAAATGCAGGTCAGGAGGCAACACTTAGAACTGGACATGGTACAACAGACTGGTTCCCCATAGGAAAAGGAGTATGTCAAGGCTGTATATTGTCACCCTGCTTATTTAACTTATTCGCAGAGTACATCATGAGAAACACTGGGCTGGAAGAAGCACAAGCTGGGATCAAAATTGCCGGGAGAAATATCAGTAACCTCAGATATGCAGATGACACCACCCGTATGGCAGAAAGTGAAGAGGAACTCAAAGGCCTCTTGATGAAAGTGAAAGTGGAGAGTGAAAAAGTTGGCTTAAAGCTCAACATTCAGAAAACTAAGATCGTGGCATCCGGTTCCATCACTGCATGGGAAATAGATGGGGAAACAGTGTCAGACTTTATTTTTTTGGGCTCCAAAATCACTGCAGATGGTGACTGCAGCCATGAAATTAAAAGACGCTTACTCCTTGGAAGGAAAGTTATGACCAACCTAGATAGCATATTGAAAAGCAGAGACATTACTTTGCCAACAAAGGTTCATCTAGTCAAGGCTATGGTTTTTCGGGTGGTCATGTATGGATGTGAGAGTTGGACTGTGAAGAAGGCTGAGTGCTGAAGAAATGATGCTTTTGAACTGTGGTGTTGGAGAAGACTCTTGAGAGTCCCTTGGACTGCAAGGAGATCCAACCAGTCCATTCTAATGGAGATCAGTCCTGGGATTTCTTTGGAAGGACTGATGCTAAAGCTGAAACTCCAGTACTTTGGCCACCTCATGTGAAGTGTTGACTCATTGGAAAAGACTGATGCTGGGAGGGATTGGGGAAAGGAAGAAAAGGGGACAACAGAGGATGAGATGGCTGGATGGCATCACTGACTTGATGGACATGAGTTTGAGTGAACTCTGGGAGTTGGTGATGGACAGGGATGCCTGGCGTGCTGCGATTCATGGGGTCACAAAGAGTTGGACATGACTGAGTGACTGAACTGAACTGATGAACCTGTGGTCAGCTGGAGGGTGGCTGGGAACTGCAGGATCGAGGATGGTCTCAGTTACATTTCTGAAGGTTGATTGGCCATTTTCTGAGGCTCCCTAGTTGTGTCCCTGGCTTCTCACCATTCAGAAGCTCTTCTGGGCTTTTTCCCATGATGGTCTCAGGGTTCTGAGCACAGCAAGAGAGCAAGCCCCCATGCACCATCACTGCTCAAGTCTCTGCTTACCCTCTTCTTCACTCCCCATTAGCCAGTGTCCTCTTGACCAAAGCAAGTCACACGGCTAACCCAGATTCTGGGATGGAAATTGGATTCCACCACTTGGTGGTGGGGGAAGTATTTGTACCCCGTTTTGCAGTACACCACACTGATTTTGAAGAATGAAATGGCACCCCACTCCAGTATTCTTGTCTAGAGAATCCCGTGGACAGAGGAGCCTGGTGGGCTACAGTCCACAGGGTCGCACATCGTCTGACATGACTGAAGTGACTTAGCGTGCATGCATGCATTGGAGAAGGAAATGGCAACCCACTCCAGTATTCTTGCCTGGAGAATCCCAGGGACAGAGGAGCTTGGTGGGCTGCCATCTATGGAGCTGCACAGAGTCAGACACAACTGAAGCGACTTAGCAGCAACAGCAGCAGCACACTTATTTGCTGCTAGGTCACTCAGTCTGGTGAGGTAGAGAGATAGGTAAACAGGTAAGTGAAGGGGTATTTTGAGAATTGGTTATACATATGAAGGCTGCTTCCTGGAGGAGGGCAAGGCAACCCACTCTAGTGTTCTTGCCTACAGAATCCCCATGGACAGAGGAGCCCGAGGGCTACAGTCCATGGGGTCGCAAAGAGTAGAACACAACTGAGCAACTAAGCACATGAAGACTACTTATTTCATTGGTGTCTAAAATGCTCTGGGTAGCACGGAGCTTGGGAGTTCGCTCAAACACAAGAAATTACCTTGAGAAAATAGCCAGTACAAGTCCTGGACTGCCTGGGTACTAGGCAGATGCAGTGGGGAGAAGCTGTCATGGCTGTGGTGACCTAGCCCTGGAAACCCTCCATCTATTTCTGCGTAGCACTTTGCATCATTCCTGCATCTTTCTCCCACTCCCTCCCCTTGAGGAACCTGGCACTGCTGGAAGCTCAGCTAGACATCTGCTTGAGGAAACTCAAAATTAACTTTATGGCCAGAAAGTGCCAAGCATGGCTCAAGGCAGTTTCTAAATACTTTGGTTGTTTAACAGCCCCAGATCAAGCTCAGCTGTCTTTTGCCATGTTCGGAAAAATGTTTCTTTCTGTCTTTAGAAAAATTATTTATTTTTGTCTGTGCTGGGTCTTTGTTGCCGGGTACGGGCTTTCTCTAGTTGAAGTGCTCGGGCTTCTCATTGCAGGGGCTTCTCTTGTTGCAGAGCATGGCCTTTAGGGCCTGCGGGCCTCAGTAGCTGCTGTGCACAAGCTTAGTCGCTCCGTGGCATGTGGGATCTTAGTTCCCAGTCAAGGGATTGAACCTATGTCCCCTGAATTGTCAAGCAGTTTCTTAACCACTGGTCTACCAGGGAAGTCCCTGGAAAAATCATGTTCCTCAAGAGTCAGTTTATTCCAGTTTTTAATGGCATGTCATAGGGCTTTCTGTTAGTGAACGAGAGTAGGTGGGACACATAAGGGAACTCAGGCTGTATGGAGCCCTGACTCTCTACCAGTTGGCTCCAGTTCCAGTTGTCACTTCCCTTCCACTGCCAATGGAGGCAGAATGGTGTGGTTAAGAATATGGACTCTGAGCAAGACTGGGTCAAATCCTGGCTTGACTATTTAATCTGGGGAAAATGATTAAGCTTTCGTGCTTCAGTTTCGAATTGGTAAAATGAAGACAATAAAAGCAACAGTTTACAAGGTTATTGTGAAGATTAAGTGAGCTAATGGCATAAAGAGCTTAGACCCATGCCAGGCACAGAATAAGGCTAAATAAGTGTAGTGGTCATTGTTAATGACAACAAAAACTTACTAGTATTAGAAATGTTACTCAGCAATGCTTCTAAAACCTTAGCAGCATATCAGCATATCTGAGAGCTTATTAAAAGCACAGATCCTGTACCATTATCTCAGAGATTCTGCTTGTGGGACACTCAGGAATCCACATGTTTTACTAGGAGTCAGAAGCTTTTAAGGCAGCCAATGCCAAGAACAGCATGTGAGAGTCACTGCTTACCCTATAAACCTTGGCACATTTCTTTCAACACTCAACACAGAGATATACTGAGTTCACTTAGAGAGACTATTTGGAAAAAACATAGATGTAAAAACATCTTTTCCTGTCCCTACAGAGTTTACAGACAAAATGCACTCACCTCTTCTCCAAGAGAAAATCCAAGACATAGTCCTTGCTCTCTGTCCTTCCAAAAAGAATTCCCTAATGAGGAACTGTTAGGAACCTAATGATGTTCCTAATTACTGATAATAGTTTGCATTCATTACCAAGTGCCAAGAATTATGCTGAGAAATTTACTTGGATTAGTGGTTTTAATCCTTTCAATAATCTGATGAAGTAGGCACTATATTATAGGGAAATTGCAGCTTAGTGAGATGAGCATCTTTGCCAAGGTCACCCAGTGAATTGATAGCTAATCCACCTACTTAATTGTTATTCCATGACTCAAACCCAGGCTTTCATCCTCCAAGGCTTGTCTCAACTACCAATCTAAACTGCATTTTAGGTAGAATTTGCTATTTGTTTCTATTTTTTCTTTTTTAATTTCCTTATTAACAGAACTCCAAGTTTTAGCCAGGTACTTGGCCACCCAAAACAAAGATAACACTTCCCAGCCTCCTCTGCAGGTAAGTGTTCATGTGGCTAAGTTCTGGCTGATGGAATATGAGTGGAAGTGATATACATAAATTCTGGGTCATGCCTTTGAAAGAAAGGAGTGTGCCCTCCTTCTCTTTTAACTCTTCTGCTGGAGTGAGGCCATTATGGCATGCCATCTTGGAACTTAAAGATGACAGGAATATTATAGGGAATGTGGAGCAAAAACCCAGAAAGCGCTTGGGTCACTGAGCTACAATGGACTGCTTATGTAAATTCACATCATTAAATGAGAGAGAAATAAATTTGGGGTATCATCAGCAACTGAACCCACATTTTAATACAACCATCTATCAAGTCATTACTTTAAAAGGCTGCAGTTATGGGTGACCTGCACCTGTTCTGGATCTCAGGCAGAGATTAATAAAGGGTTTTTTTTCTCTTGGTGAACTGATCTGCTGGGTTCTAGGATCTCACCTCCAAGATGCCCATAATGCTAGGTGCATTTGTGTGTGCAATTGTTACCACGAGCTCTTTCAAGATGTCAATAAAGTACCAGTATTATAAGAAGTTGCACTTCCATAGTTTGAGTCTACTAACTGGGTTGCTGGACCCTCAGACTCCTAAGATCTCCTCTTTTGCCTGGCCAAGGTTGAAAAGGGAAGTTTCAGTGCTGGCACACAAACTGTAATCTTGGCACTCAGGTGCTGGTTATCAACTTCACACCTACTGTGTTCTGTTTCTATAGATAACAGATTTTGAGATGTTACAACAAATATATCTGAAACTGACAAGAGGTCCTTTCAACACTGTGTATGCTCAACTGGTTTATCTTTATAGCTAAAACCCAGTTTGGGACTTATTAGTGCTGGCTTTAGTTCTTGAGATGCAAGATACCGAGAACTCAACTCATGATGAGTATTTGAATAAGATACTCATGTAATTACAAATGTAATTGACTTACATTTAATCAGAGTAAAAATTAGTAATAATGATGATAATGGCTAATTGAGTGCCCAGTATGTATCAGTCACAATGCCATATGTTTGTATACGTTATATCATTTAATTCTCACTGTGTTCAGTCATTTAGTTGTGTCCTACTCTTTACAGCCCCATGGACTGTAGCCTGCCAGGCTCTCTGTCCATGAAATTCTCCAGACAAGAATACTGGAGTGGGTTGCCACTTCCTACTCCAGGGGATCTTCCTGACCCAGGGATCAAACCTACATTTCTTGTGTCTCCTGTGTTGGTAAGCAGATTCTTTACCACTAGTGCCACCCGAAGGGAAGTGAAGTGAAGTTGTTCAGTCGTGTCCGACTCTTGGTGACCCCATGGGCTGTAGCCGACCAGGCTCCTCTGTCTATGGGATTTTCCAGGCAAGAATACTGGAGTGGGTTGCCAGTGCCCCCTGGAAAGCCCCTTAATTCTCACTGTAGCCCTACAAAAGAGGTAATACTATTATTCCAACAGCCACAAGCTTGTTAGCTGTCCTATCACTGGGCGTCCATCTAACTCACTGAAGGCAGAGGACCCAGCTATGACAATAGCTACTACCTTTAAAGTGTTTCTCATGCATGTATGCACCAAGTCCTTTCTTTTATTTTATTATTATTTTAAATTTAATTTATTTTCTTTTTTGTATTATTTTATTTTATTTAATATTTGCAACAATCCTATGAAATGAATCTTAGTACTATAGAGATGAGGAAAATTAGGGCCCAGAAAACTCAAATAACTTGGCCATAGTCACATGGCTTAAAAGTGTCACAGCTAGTATTCAAGTTTGTCTGACTTCATGTCCTGGACTCATTAAACTAGCCAAGATACCTTGAAATTATACCATGAAAATGCCTCTGATTACCAGTATGCAGTTCCTAATGACATGAGATATTATGGTAATTTTGTTGTTAGAATTTTGTGATCCAGTATTACTTTGTATAAAATGAAATTCTGTGGCACTAAAGGGACTTTCTATATATCCATCATATCTTTTGATTTCTACTATATAAAAGGTCATGCTTAGTGAAACATGGAAAAATATTAGATATGATCTCATTTGCTTAATAAATCAATTTAGTACCCAGAAAATGCAAAACATACACAGAATCCAGGAAGAAAGAGGCAAGAATCCTCAAAAGGGATAAATTAGGAGAGATGTGGAATTCTACAAAAGTGATAAACACATTAGAAAAATGGCTTAAAAACTTAGACAGATGTGCCCTTAGACTAATTGAACAAAAATCCTTGAAAAGCTCAGTGGTAGGCATAACTGGAAAAGATAGCTGAAGGAATGAAAAGGATAGACAAAAAGGACTCTACAGAATATTTTGTATATAAAATGCATTGTATCCATTAAACAGGAGCCATATGCTCTAAATGCAAGAATGTTCTCAGATAAATTGAGGAAAGTTCCTTGAACAAAGCAGAAGGAAAAAAAAAAAAAGAAACCTAAAAGAATGAATGTTCTCAAAATGGGCTGACACTGTCATCTCAAGTTTTGAAATGTTAGTTTGTTATTTAGAATTTTAGGCCAATGTATTAGCATGAGAACTGGCTTCAGGTAAATTGCTCTGCTCCCCTTCTGCTTCTCAATCTCTCAAATGTGTCCCTTCCTCTCCACATTGCCACTATCTCTGTTAAAAATGGTTGTTATTCTTAGAGCAGTCATCTACATGTAACTTCCTTACCTCTTACTTATCTTTCTCATTGCACAAAACTGAGTTGTTTTTAATGAGAGGTTGATAGGACGCTGAAGAAAGTGAAAATGTTAGTTGCTCAGTTGTGTCCGATTCTGCAACCCCATGGACTATAGCTCGCCAGGGTCCTCTGTCCATAGGATTCTCCAGGCAAGAATACTGGAGTGCATAGCCATTCCCTTCTCCAGGGGATCTTCCCGACCCAGGGATCGAACTTGGGTCTCTTGTTTTGCAGGCAGATTCTTTACCTTCTGAGCCACCAGAGAAACCCTTCTTTTCTTAAACTCTGGTAATGGTTTCCCATCACCTTCATGATAAAATCAGCCTCTTTAGCACAGCGAAAAAGCTTTTTGTGATTCGGCTCTTGCCTATTTTCTATTCTCCTGGCCTGCTTCTTCCTCACATGTAACTTCAGTCCAACCATAGTGAACTGGTATGAAATTTCTATATCCACTATAAGGACATGCTGCATATTCTGAGGGGGAACTGAAAATATGCCAGATCCTAGACAAATTACCACAAATATGGACTGTAAATGCACCACTGGGCTCCATGGGTTAAGGAAAAAAAGTGGGTGGAAACCTGAACAGTGAAGGATTATCTGACATAATTATTAGTGATACCTCATTTCATTCTCAAATATGATCTATTTGAACAATCAACTATATGGTAATTTTATTAGTAAGCTATCGTGTAACAAGTTTTTTCATAATCAAGGAACAAAGACACCATATTCCCAGTTTAAGAGCAACAGGTTCTTCCTCCCTTTTTCTTTATATTATCTATCCAGCCAATTCCACATTTATAGATTCATTATTGATATTTCCATTTGTCCACTTCTGGTACCATGCTCTGTATCAGTTAGGAAACAATGTCAAAATTCACACCGTCTTAGATAATGATTTCCTGATTCACATAGTGGCAACATCCAGACTCAACTGTGGCTGATCTAGCAACTTAGTGCTGTTATTGAGGACCCAGTATCATTTTTTCCTTTTTCCCTCCTTTATTCTGCGCTTTACTGTGTCAGCCTCATCCCACATGGGGCCTGGCATCTGATGGTAAAAAGGCTGTGGCAGTTCCAGGCTTTGCATCTGCACACCAGGTCCCATTAGCATTCAAAGCAAGAATCTTGAAACTTACCTTCATAGACGTATTTGGATTACATGCCTTCCCTCATCCAAGCATTCTGGCCAGAATGATGGAACATGCTGATTGACTTGAGTAGATGAGGTTTAATCCCTGGAGCTGTGGGATGGAGTCAACCTTTCCTCAACTATTAAAATATGGGCTGCTTGGAGATACAATCTGTAAGAGGGAAAGAGGACTGGATACTGGATCAGTAATCAAGGTTTTAATCCATGGTAGAAGCCTTAGTGGGCCTACCAAGCCAACCTCACCAAGTTATCCAGCCTCAAACAACACTCACTGTGGAGGTTACAGTACAGGATATTTGATTTGCAACTGTTTTAGGCCATGAGAAGAGTTTGGGAGCCAATGAAGTAAGTGGATGTAAAGAGCATTTATTCTGCTCCTGAAGCCAACAGAGCTGAGCCTTGAATCAGGGTATGAACCTCTTAACCGGGTTTGAATCTGGGCCAAAATAATTATTTTTTGACCCTCATTTTTCCTTATCTGTAACTTGGGTATAATTCTTCTTTCTTATTCAGTTTCGTGAGAAATAATGATTATGCATATAAAGTGCCTAGCATCACGTGTGGTACAGAGTAGATAAGTTCCCTTTTAGTTTATAATCACTAAACTGACTCTGAAATCATAGCGTGATGACTTTTTCTTGGGTCATTTAGTCCACTGTGGCTGCTTTTTTGTCCCTCCTTATATAGTAGGTGGGGACACGCTGTGAGATAACTTGGTCTCAATCTCCGTATCTCTTCTTTGAATAATGGGAAAACCCAATTTCTTGAAGTACCTAATAAATATAAATGTATTTTAATATTAATAATAAACACTGAGCAGACCCCAGATCTGGAGGTCCTAGAGTAATTTTCCTCTCACCTCTGGAAGCTTCAACCGTTGTATTTTGACTCAAATGTTGATCCTTTTTTGATGCCTTAGGAAACTAGCTGTTTCTTCATTTCTCACCAGGACCAAAAGCCATTTTGCTCCAGGGGAGCCCATTAACTCATTTGAATTAAGTTTCCAGATTCTAAGCCAAGAATCTCAAGGTCAGGGCAGGGAACATCAGCAAGGTGTCTATCTTACTCTTGATTCCTGCTTTCATCACCAGATTCTGACAGTGTTTACGTATACTGCTACCCTTTCCCCCCAATGAATCATTAGCTGACTGGTCACCTCAGGCTTGCAGGAAATAGCAGCATAAACAATGTTTTAGGCGAACTCCTCCAAGCAGTCAAGACCATGAGTAATTCATCAGCTTGCAGTTGCTGTCTTAGCCCCAGTGGTCCTACCAAGGGTTACAAGTGACTAAGCCCCAGAGAAATCCTCTCCCCAGACAATTAGTCTTCCTTCAGCTCCACTGAATTACCACTCCTACTTTATTGTACCCTTGGGTTACAGGAGCTTAAAAGTTATAAAACAGCAAAATATTGCTGAAGGCCTGCAAGCATATTATTTTGAAGCCCTTGCCACTGTATGAATGGGATTAAAGTTATCAGGGAAGTTTAGTCTGTGGCCTCATGTTTGGTGAATGTTTAGTGTTTTTTAATTTTCAAAGATAAAAATTTAGACATATTTCTTTCTGATCATAGAGATTATAAAGATAAATGTCTGCATACTAAACAATATAGAAAATCATAGTGAAGACAGCAACTCTAATCCTAAATTCCAAGCCCAGAGATAATTATTGGTAACATTTGGCAGTATGTGGTCCAGACCTCTTAATCCTTTTTTCTCTTTCATTTTACATAAATGGAATCATATTATAAAAGCAATTTAACAGTCACTGAGTTATCTTTTATGCCCATAAATTAGATCAATATCATCATTTTTATGACTAAATAGCATCGTGTTCATTTGTATACCAGATTGTATTTATCCAATCCCCTGTTGATGAGTATACACGTGTTCCCAAATTGTTCCTACTAGCAATAACACTGCAGTAGACCATCTTAAATACTTTTGCATTCATATCAGCTCATCTCCTTAGGATACATTTCTGAAAAAGTGGAATTGCTAAGAGCATCTGAAGCATCTTTGATTCATGAAGCTAAACTGCTTCTCAAACGCAATTTGCATGTTGACTAACCGTACCTGAAAGCTGGCCAAAACGTCTGTTATATGCAACCCATTGGGAAGACGGCCTTCCAGGTCCTAAAAGTAAGCAGAACAGCTTGGGCTTCCAGCAGCCCACTCCAAAATCAATCTTAGAGAATCTATAGATGTAAGGATCCAGGACAGTGGAATCTAGGGAGAAGCAAAACAAAGTGTGAGAAGCCTTGGGGGACTGAGGACTATCTTGAGTGATGAGCATAAGAAGTAGCTGACTGTGGACAGAGACAGAGGGAAGCCAGACTGTGTCTGGAGACTGGAGAAAATCCTTGGGGATTGTTACTGGCCCAAATCTTGACTTTCTGTGCCCAAAGCTGAGTAAAAAATACAGAGACAGAGTTTGGAGGAAATAGAAAGTGGCTCTAACTCTCAACTGGCAGAGAGGAGGGGGAACACAGTTGGCTTACGCCTCAAGAACCGTGCACCCCCACCCCCATCCCCTGCACTCCGCCATGAGGAGTCTAGGAGCTTATACAAGATGAGGACTTGCAGTCAGGAGCCGGTGATGAGGAACAAATGTGGTAGGATCTTGATTTCTTTCTCTTGTATTGTTTCGAAGACAGTCAGAGCCTGGCATCAGCAACCAGGTAATTGAAGCTGGCAGTTTGGTGGCTCTGTGGCCTTCTTTCTAATATGTAACTACAAGGGGAAGGATGTTCTAAGGGTGAACACCAGATATAGGATGTATTTAGCATAGAGTCGAAGGAAAATAGGTGCAAAGTATAGCCCCTGTACAGTTAGGGGGCAGAAAAGCAAACTTAGTTATAGACATACAGGGTTAGGAGCAGTTAAAGGTAAAAAACTAGGGATGTTCAGGCCTGCTCACTGTTCTTTTTACCTTTTTTGTTCTTAAGAAAGGGAAAGAAAAAAGTTCCTCTTTTTTTCCTTTTCACTGCAACAGTGAAAAGGAAACATCCATCTCCCTACTTCTGCCTTAAGACAAATTGATGTCCAATTCTTCCAGTGCTGGGCTAAGGTTTGCCGTTGTCAGGCAGAGACATTGGGACACTGAGACTCTGATCTTTAGGCCCTGCCAAGCTTCCCCACATTTTACTACACCTAGCCATATTCTTTGTAGTTATCTCTGGTGCTGGTTCTCTTCCTGGACAAGACCTCTGTCTGAATTCTTGTGCACAATTATGGTAAAAATCTCTCCCGGAGTCCTGTGGGCTTTCACTGACTTCTGCTCTAAGTGATTCAAAAGTGGCGCGTGGTGGGGTGGGGTGGGTGGAGTTGTTGCAGGAAGGGGGACCCCTTCCAGGGCCCAAAACCGGGCTCTCGTCTAACACTTGGGAATGAATTGTCCAAGGAGACACACGTGCTGACAAAGCAAGAGATTTCATTGGGAAAGGGCACCTGGGTGGAGAGCAGCAGGGTAAGGGAACCCAGGAGAACAGCTCTGCCTCGTGGCTCGCAGTCTCGGGTTTTATGGTGATGGGGTTAGTTTCCAGGTTGTCTTTGGCCAGTATTCTGACTCAGAGTCCTTCCTGGTGGTGCACGCCGTGTTCAGCCAAGATGGATGCCAGAGAGAAGGATTCTGGGAGGTGGTCGGACATGTGGTGTCTCCTTTTGACCTTTCCCGAACTCTTCCGGTTGGTGGTGGCTTATTAGTTTTGTGTTCCTTAGCAGGACCTCCTGTCATAAAACAACTCATGCAAACGGTTACTATGGTGCCTGGCCAGGGTGGATGGTTTCAATCAGTGTGCTTCCCCTAACAGAGTTATTTCAAAAGTCTTTATTCCTAAATAAGGATTTAAAGGTGAAATTCTGGCCAGAGTTCTCTGGTGAGGTGGCAGCAATCAAGAATGGTGGTTCTTCTTATGTACACACTGCTATATTTGAAATGGATAACCAACAAGGATCTACTGTATGGCACAGGGAACTCTGCTCAGTGTTATGTGGCACCCCAGATGGGAGGGGAGTTTAGGGGAGAATGGATACACGTATATATGTATGGCTGAGTAGCTCTGCTGTGCACCTGAAATTATCACAAAATTGTTAATTGGCTATGCTGCTGCTGCTGCTGTTGCTAAGTCACTTCAGTCGTGTCCGACTCTGTGTGACCCCATAGATGGCAGCCCACCAGGCTCCCCCATCCCTGGGATTCTCCAGGCAACAACACTGGAGTGGGTTGCCATTTCCTTCTCCAATGCATGAAAGGGAAAAGTGAAAGTGAAGACGCTCAGTCGTGTCTGATTCTTTGTGACCCCATGGACTGCAGCCTACCAGGCTCCTCCGTCCATGGGATTTTCCAGGCAAGAGTACTGGAAAAGAGTACTGGAAAGAGTACTGGGTTGCCATTGCCTTCTCCGTAATTGGCTATATTCCAATACAAAATAAATAGTGAGTGTGTGCATAATCACTCAGTCATGTCTGACTCTTTGTGACTCCTTGGACTGTAGCCTACCAGGTTCCTCTGTCCATGGGATTCTCAAGGCAAGAATATTGGGTGGGTAGCCTATCCTTTCTCCAGCGGATCTTCCCAACCCAGGGATTGAACCCAGGTCTTCTGCATTGCAGGCGGATTCTTTACCCTTGGGGCTTCCCTGATAGTTCAGTTGGTAAAGAATCCACCTGCAATGCAGGATACCCTGGTTCGATTCCTGGGTCAGGAAGAGCCATTGGAGAAGGGATAGGCTACCCACTCCAGTATTCTTGGGCTTCCCTGGTGGTTCCGCTGGTAAAGAATTCACCTGCGATGAGGGAGACCTGGGTTTGATCCCTGGGTCGGGAAGATCCCCTGGAGAAGGGAAAGGCTATCCACTTCAGGATTCTGGTCTGGAGAATTCCATGGACTACATATATAGTCCATGGGGTGGCAAAGTTGGACACAACTGAGTGACTTTCACTTTTCACTTAGAAAAAAAATGGTGACTCTAGTGCTGGGGTTCTCTACCCTGTGACTCATCATCTTGTCATCCTTAATCTTTTTTTTTTTTTCATCCTAATCTTTGTTGTGACAAAGACACGGCCTCACCTCTGGGCCTTTCTCAGTATGTGTGGCCAGAAGAACTTGCTGATACTCCCAGGAGAACATGAATTCACCAGCCAAAATAACCAGACACCGGAGTAGAAAAATTTCCCCACAAAAGAGATGACACAAATCTGGTTAACAGTTACCATCTGAAGCAAAATTATTTGAACAGATAAAAAGAAAATTTAACAGAAGTATGACAAATACACTTAAGGAAATAAAGGAAGATATTAGTAATCTTCCAAAATGGAACCAAGTGAAAATAACAGGTTTGAAAAAAATGTAACAGTTTAAAAATAAAAGAAGAAGCTATTACTTTCTTTTACAGCAGAATCTGGGTATGGATATGTTGTAAAGAGATGAAGTGGGAAGAAGAGGAGAACCAGAGAAGAGGAGAACCAAAGCAGGTACCACACAACTGTTCATTCTTTGTTGCTTGTACATGGCATGTAAGCTTTTGCCAGTTAGCTTACATGCTCCAACCAGAGGTGTTCTTAAGTGAGTCGACTACCACCTTGGCTAAGTTAGGAGATAAGTTAGTCTGACTTACTCTCTACCTTCTATTGAATTTATCATCAATATCATATCATTTCACCTTAATTGGATACATTTTGCACTTGTTTTATTGCAGTTAACTCACTGGTAAAAATAGGGCTTCCCTGGTGGCTCAGCAGTAAAGAATTCCCCTGCAATGCAAGAGATGTGGTTTTGATCCCTGGGTCGGGAAGATCCCCTGGAGAAGAAAATGGTAACCCACTCCAGTATTCTGACCTGGGAGGTCCCATGGACATAGGAACCTGGCAGGCTACAGTCCATGGAGTTGCAAAAGAGTCAGACACAACTTAGCAACTGCTGCTGCTACTGCTAAGTCGCTTCAGTCGTGTCTGACTCTGTGCCACCCTATAGGCGGCAGCCCACTAGGCTCCCCCATCCCTGTGATTTTCCAGGCAAGAACACTGGAGTGGGTTGCCATTTCCTTCTCCAATGCGTGAAAGTGAAGTCGCTCAGTCGTGTCCAACTCTTCGTGACCCCATGGACTGCAGCCTACCAGGCTCCTCCGTCCATGGGATTTTCCAGGCAAGAGTACTGGAGCGGGGTGCCATCGCCTTCTCCAACTTAGCAACTAAACAACAACAAAGCAGGATAATACCTATCTTGTCTATTACAGGCACTGTTTATTCCATCTAGCCACCCAACACTCATTTGACGGGTGCTGGAGCTGGTACAGAATTTTAAAAAATGAAATACTACCTCTGCTCTTAAGGAATTATTAATATAATCTAGTAATGGAGACGAGCACACACACATGAATATATCATGATGATGTTGTAATGAAGGTCATATAGCTGACTACTGTCAAGGTTAGGACTCAAATATGGGATATTTTGACCACTAGACTCTGTTCTTACCCTAGTGATCAGTGCATTGTATGTGTGTTTAATGAAAGATGCATACATTTATGTATTTCCAGTAGTGTATAATTTAGGAGCAGAAGCTTAAACATGTTTATTGCTTATCTTGCCAACTGCAGCTCTCCATGAAGACTCATAAGGCTTTGTGTAAGCAGTCTTTCAAAGTTATGTGCACACACAGAAAGAATTATTCTTCTGCAGGAGTTTCAGAACCACTGGAGCAACATTTGAACAGATTCAGTGCTCTAAAAAACCCACATACAGTAACAATAAATTGAGTCCAAAGTCACACAAAATTTAGCTGCAAAATTGTAATAAAGTCTCATACTCACAGGGTATTCATGGTAGTTGGATTCCTACAGATTGATGATTGCTACGTGTTGCAATCTGGGAGGGCTCACTTCTGATTAAGAGAGATACTTTACTAGGTTGAGATTGGGAAAAAACTAGGAATTATTGATCCCTGCTATTTCCTCATTGGTTCATTTTGTTTGAGTTCCCTAAAGTGATTAGCTTCACAGGATTTTGCTGGTGCTTTCTTCCAAACTTTCTCAGCATATATGAGTATCGGAAACACAAGACAATCTTCCATCAATGTCACATTGTTTAACATACAGCAGTGTCAAACACACATGTCATAACACATCAGGTTCTTTTTTCAGGCCTTTCACGCATACTCTTCTCTGGCTGGAGTTGTCTTTCTCCCACTTACTATCCCCAGAGATAGCTGTGCATCTCATGCTTCAAGTCTCAGTTTTGATGCTACCTCCCATCCCAACATTCAACCTTGACCTTTCATTCATTCATCCTTTTTACTGAACACATTCATAGATATCTCAACTGTTGAATGACACGCACTGTTAACTTTAAGTGTTAAAGGATACAATGGTGCGCAAAAGCAGGAAAGATTCTTGCCCTCTTGGAGCTTACAGTGAGGAGATGAAAGAAGACTAAGGAGTATCCATGCAAGGAAACATAAAGTTGCAACTGTGAAGGCACCGTGAAGAGGAAGTGTCCCACGCCATGAGAAAGAATCAGCGTCTAACCCTTCAGGCTGGATGGACAGGACTTCCCCGAAGAGGTGAGAACAGCACCTTGCTTTTCAACTTCATGGCTGTTACGGTTTTTAATTGTGTCCTCCTCCTCCACAATTTGTGTGTTGATGTCCCAATCCCTACTTCCTCAGAATGTGACTGTATTTAGAGATAGAGCCAAAGGTAATAAAGGTAATTAAAAAGGTAATTAAGGTAAAGTGAAGTCATATGCATGGGCTCTAATCCTATACAGCTGATGTCCTAGTATGAGGCGATTAGAGCACAGACAACACAAAGCCAGCCGTGGGACGCAGAGGAAGGGGACACAGCATAGGACACAGAGGGACGGCACTCTGAGAACCAAGGACAGAGGCCCCAGAAACTAACCTGTTGACATCTTGATCTGCGACTTTTATCTTCCAGAATTGTGAGTCCCTTGGACAGCAAGGAGATCCATCCAGTCCATTCTAAAGGAAATCAGTCCTGAGTATTCATTGGAAGTACTGATGCGGAAGCTGAAATTCCAATACTTTGGCCACCTTATGTGAGGAAATGACTCATTGGAAAAGACCCTGATGCCGGGAAAGACTGAAGACGGGAGGCGAAGGGGACGACAGAGGATGAGATGGTTGGATGGCATCATCGACTCAATGGACGTGAGTTTGGGTGAACTCCGAGAGTTGGTGATGGACAGGGAGGCCTGGTGTGCTGCAGTCCATGGGGTCGCAAAGAGTCGGACATGACTGAGCGACTGACGTGAACTGAACTGATCTATACGGTTTGCGATATTTTGTTAAGGCAGCCCTAGAAAACAAACACAGTGGTACTTAGAATTTTTAAATTTTATTTAATTTTTCTTTTACTCATTTTGTTGGCTTCCCCCATTGACTTGGGAAGGTTGAATCTGTCCTCTTCACTATTGTATTTCAGCATCTAGCACAGAGCCGAACATAATGTTTCCTCAATAAATATTTGTTGCACGTTGACAAAGGACACGGATGTGAGTATCTCACTTTGTCACTGAGAATTCCTGGTTGACTTGGGACTCTGCATGGCCACTCTCTTCCTCTACTCACATGGATATCCTGTTCTATCTGTGAGACCTTGGGTTACATGCTTCACTTGGGTCTGCTCTTGGCATTTATTGAAACTCAGAGGAAAGTACTCACTTCACACTTTTTCTTGGAGAAGAAACATCTGGATGAGTCTCCATTAGGGTGGCTTATTCATTCCTTTTCCAGTTTTTGCCCACAGCACATTCTGAATTTTCTGATTCAACAAATTTTCTGATTCATCTACTTTTCTGATAGATCCCTGTGGAAGTGCTGTTTTCTCACTTCTGCCAGCTCCATCTCCAGTTATTGCTGGGGTCTGCTTTGCTGGTTCCACTCCCCAGGAGTCCACGGGCCTCATATGTATCTCCAGCTGTCACATTACTTCTAGCCTGTACTTTGTTTGAAAGCTGCTTACAGTTTTCACAGAGAAGGAGACATTTCTTTCCCCTGGAGATTCAATTTTCCCCCTTTCTCCTTTTGAATATCTTAAACTGGTAAAAATTTGGGGTCCTGAAATCTGCGGCTTACAAGGAATATGAATTTGAGAAATGTATGTAAATCTCTTTAAGCTTAAGTTTCCTCCTCTTCAAAAGGAAGTATTAATAGTAATTTCATGAATTAAGAGAGAGGTTGAACCTAGAAAGCTCAATATATTTAGCAAATAATGATAGGATGATAATGAAAAAATAGCTATTTTTGGCTTCTTGTTAAATTTTTTTTTTTTTTAATCATGGAAAATTTCAAACAACCCTATACACATAGAGAGAATATAATCACATAACCATCACTCACATGGCCAGTCTCACTCTCCATATACCCTCAGAGGACGATATGTTTACTGGAGACAGAGATTGTTTTCAGGCTCCTTTAGAAACCCTTTATCCTACAGTTAATCTGAAAGAAACTTTTGCTATGGTCCTCCAACAACATTTGGATTTGAGATTTCTGTTTCTTCCTTGTTTAACTCTTGCACTATTGGCATTGTGATAAAACCTTACTCGTTGAGATAAATTAGAGGAAAGAGGTTGAAATCTAATTTAGTTAAGAACTTCTCAACCATTTCAAGACAATTATAGTTTTATGATTTTAAAAATCTTATAGTAACTCAAGTTAAACTAACTACTGGGAAGCCAAGGTCTTAGGGGATCTATCTTGATGGCTATTAGAGAGATGTTTAAAGGAATGTTTTAATTGTTTGTAAACATGTGCTTATAAAAAGCTCCTTTTTCTTAAACGAGGAGGTTAAATATGTTCCTTGGAATTTATCTTTTAAGGAAATGTTGTTATCTGAAAATTTCAGAATATAGCCAATGGCGGGGCAAGATAAAATTGCCTTTCATTCACTGCACAATTATGCAAGTAGTTATAAACATTTCTATTATCTATTGAATATCTACCCTCTGTCAGGTCTTAACCTAATCTTATTTCATTTAAAATTTCACTGCCATTTCCTCATGGCATTATCCTTATTTTAAACTCATAGAGGAGCTTCCCTGGTGGTCTAGTGGTTAAGAATCCTCCTACCAATGCAGGGGATACAGGTTTGATCCCTGGGCTGGGAAGATGCCACACGCCACAGAGCAGCTAAAGTCTGTGCACCACAGTTACTGAGCCAGCGCTGCAGCTGCTGAAGGTCACATGTCTACAGCCATCACTCTGCAACAAGAGAAGCCACTGCAGTGAGAAGCCTGTGCACTGCAACGAAGAGTAGACCCCACTCTCCATGACTAGAGAAGGCTGACACACAGCAGCAAAGACCCAGTGCAGCCAAAAAAACAAAACAAAACAAAAAAACAAAAAAACCCACTAAAAAATTAAAATATTTGCCTAAGTTCATAAGTCTATGGAAGAATGGGAATCTGAACCAGCTCTTACTAACTTAAAAGCCCATGTCTGCTCTTCTATGCCTTGCTTCAAGCTAATAGCAGATGCAAACTCACATGTGACTGACCATCATCAAATGCTTGAGAGCTCCAAGAGAGGTAAGCGTGAAGTGTTTGGGGACTCTAGGGATGGACAGAGCAGGGTACCACTAACTGACCGTAAGGCTTCCTTCAAGGTTGATGGGCCTTGAAGGATGATTAGGGGGAAAAAATTAAAACAATCTGTGTTCAGTGAAAAGTGGTTATGTTTTTGTGGGGCAAGAGGTGCTTTTGATAAAAGTGTATAGAGTGAATAGGATAGAAGTCTGCGCCCTGGGAGCTAACAATCTGGGTTCAGATCCTAGCTCTCTGTCTCAGCCAAGCTTGTCAAGTGCTTTAACTGCTGCAAGCTTGTTTCCTCGGAGGTAAAATGAAAGTAATGATAGTTCATATCTCATAAGGAATAAGTTAAAAGAGATGACACATATAAAGCATTTAGCACATTGCCTGGTAAATTTCAGTTACTTTCATTATAGGAAAAAAAATAATCTTAAAAAATGGTTGGGCAATTTGTTTTCTTAAGGATTGGTCACAATCTTAAAACAAAACTTCTATGTCATCCTAGCTTTTTAAAAATTCTTTGGTGTTCCTAAGCAATACGTGAACCGTGAACTTCCAGATGTTCAAGCTGGTTTTAGAAATGGCAGAGGAACCAGAGATCAAATTGCCAATATCCACTGGGTCATCGAAAAAGCAAGAGTTCCAGAAAAACATCTATTTCTGCTTTATTGACCAGGCCAAAGCCTTTGACTGTGTGGATCACAATAAAGTGTGGAAAATTCTGAAAGAGATGGGAATCCCAGACCACCTGACCTGCCTCTTGAGAAATTTGTATGCAGATCAGGAAGTAACAGTTAGAACTGGACATGGAACAACAGACTGGTTCCAAATAGGAAAAGGAGTTCGTCAAGGCTGTATATTGTCACCCTGCTTATTTAACTTATATGCAGAGTACATCATGAGAAACGCTGGGCTGGAAGAAGCACAAGCTGGAATCAAGACTGCCGGGAGAAATATCAATCACCTCAGATATGCAGATGACACCACCCTTATGGCAGAAAGTGAAGAGGAACTAAAAAGCCTCTTGATGAAAGTGAAAGAGGAGAGTGAAAAAGTTGGCTTAAAGCTCAACATTCAGAAAATGAAGATCATGGCATCTGGTCCCATCACTTCATGGGAAATAGATAGGGAAACAGTGGAAACAGTGTCAGACTTTATTTTTTGGGGCTCCAAAATCACTGTAGATGGTGATTGCAGCCATGAAATTCAACGGTGCTTACTCCTTGGAAGGAAAGTTATGACCAACCTCGATAGCATATTAAAAAGCAGAGACATTACTTTGCCAACAAAGGTCCGTCTAGTCAAGGCTTTGGTTTTTCCAGTGATCATGTATGGATGTGAGAGTTGGACTGTGAAGAAAGCTGAGCACCAAAGAATTGATGCTTTTGAACTGTGGTGTTGGAGAAGACTCTTGAGAGTCCCTTGGACTGCAAGGAGATCCAACCA
>NW_011484825.1:958080-960570 GCF_000754665.1 Bison bison bison
ACAGAGGATGAGATAGATGGCTGGAAGGCATCACTGACTTGATGGACGTGAGTCTCAGTGAACTCCGGGGGTTGGTGATGGACAGGGAGGCCTGGTGTGCTGCGATTCATGGGGTCGCAAAGAGTTGGACAGGACTGAGCAACTGAACTGAACTCAACTGATACAAACCTTTGTTGAGGGGCAGTGAAAATTCCAATGGACATGTGTTCCCTCTTTATTTTAGAAATCCTCC
This sequence comes from Bison bison bison, assembly GCF_000754665.1. Lineage (NCBI taxonomy): Eukaryota > Metazoa > Chordata > Mammalia > Artiodactyla > Bovidae > Bison > Bison bison. The sequence goes on from NW_011484825.1 coordinate 958,313, forward strand.
AGACCACTTTTTTTTTTGCCAGCTCAAAGGAGATACTTCTTATTCTTGACTTCACTAATCCCTTGGCACTCTGTCCCCAAGACATTCTTGGCATATTTCTGTGGTCCAGCCTTGGTTTCCCTCAGACATGATCGTGGGTATTCCTCTTCTGTGGCTGTGGAGTCCTGCTTTCATCACAGCCTCTCTATTAAGAGTGGGAATAGACAACTTCAAGGCTATGCTGGGAGGAAGTCCCAGCCTGAGGTTTCCTCCGAGGACTTGCTCCATATGTTATTCCCTTTCTTGTATATTTTTTTTCCTGTTTTTAAAACTCTCTCTCTCTATGTCCTTCTCCATAGCTCATAAATATGACCTGGTTAAGTTGAAAAAAATTGTCCCTTGACCCTGCGTGCACTTCTAGGCACCTCTAATAATCTGTTTTCTTTCCAATACAAGATCTATGCAGGCATGGTCTATAGATGCTGGCTCCACTTACCATCTTCTTTTTTTAAAAAAAAATTATTGAAGAATAGTTGATTGACAGTGTCATGTTAATTTCTGCTGTATAGCAAATTGATTCATATATATATATTCTTTTGCATTATGGTTTATCATGGGATATTGAACTATATGAATATAGTTCCCTGTGCTCCACAGTAGTATCTTGCTGTTTATCCATCCTAAATGTAATAGTTTGCATCTGTTAATCCTGAACTTCCAATCCTTCCCTTCCCCAAGCCCCTCTGCCTTGGCAGCCATAAGCCTGTTCTCTATGTCTGTGAATCTGCTTCTGTCTTGTAGACATTTTCATTTGTATTGAGTTTTAGATCCCACCATCCACTTTTATTCCTCTTGATGAATTTCGTCCCTTTCTTCCAGCTGGAATATCCCATCACCACCTCCTCTCTTCTCTACCTCAACTCCTGTGTATCTTATATTCATCTTTCATGATCTTGTCAAGCACCACCTTCCTATGAATTATTTCCTAAACCTATTGTCTTAGTTGATTCAGGCTGCTCTAACAAAACACCACAGATTGGGTGGCTTAGAAAGAGCGCACACTCACTTCTCAGCATTCTGGAGAATGAGAATTCCAAGATCAAGACATTGGTGGATTCAGTGACTGATAAAGACTAGTTTTCTGGTGCCTTCTGTCCTCAGATAGCGGAAAGGGTGTGGCAGCTTTCTGGAGCCTCTGTTATAAGGGCACTAATCCTACGCCCCTGCTCAGTAGTGTCTGACTGCAGCCCCATGGACTATACCCTGCCAGGCTCCTCTGTTCATGGAATTTCCCAGACAAAAATACTGGAGTGGGTTGCCACTTTCTACTCCAGGGGATTGTCCTAACTCAGGGATCAAACCTGCAATTCTTGCGTCTCCTTCGTTGGCAGGCAGATTCTTTACCACCAGTGCCAGCTAGGAAGCCCTAATCCTATTCATGAGGGGTCCTCATTAATGGCCCAATCACCTCCCAAGATCTCATTCAAATACCATCGCATTGGGGATTAGGTTTCAACATAAGGATTTTGAGGGAATGCAAACATTCAGTATATAGCACCTGTATAGGATGAATTGTGAGACTGTTCCCACCTGGAATTTAAATCTGTAATAGCCCACTTATTTCCATTTGAATACTAACTTCAATCAATTGCTTGTGGTTCAGTGCTAGAATAATAGGTTGAAAAGGATTCTGAGGTCAGATCTGGGATTTGGGGAAGGCATACTGTGAGCAATCAGTAAAGTTTTCCTTAATGAGAAAGATTCTTTGTGAGCAACATGTAAACTATTTTGTTTTCCATAAACAGACCTCTGTCCTAGCAACTATGTAACAGTGAAAGTGAAAGTTGCTCAGTCATCTGACTCTTTGAGACCCCATAGACTATACAGTCCATGGAATTCTCCAGTCAAGAACACTGGAGTACGCAGCCTTTCCCTTCTCCAGGGGATCTTCCCAACCCAGCAATTGAACCTGCATTGCAGGTGGATTCTTTACCAGCTAAGCCACCAGGGAAGCCCAAGAATACTGGAGTGGGTAGCCTAGCCCTTCTCCAGGGGATCTTCCTGACTCAGGAATCAAACCAGGGTCTCCTGCATTGCAGGCAGATTCTTTACTAGCTGAGCTACCAGGGAAGTCCTATGTAACATTCAGTTCAGTTCAGTTCAGCTGCTCAGTCGTGTCTGACTCTTTGCGACCCCATGAATTGCAGCATGCCAGGCCCCCCTGTCCATCACCAACTCCTGAAGTTTACTCAAACTCATGTTCATCGAGTCGGTGATGC
>NW_011484825.1:960792-960968 GCF_000754665.1 Bison bison bison
CAGCGGTGATGCCATCCAGCCATCTCATCCTCTGTCGTCCCCTTCTCCTCCTGCGCCCAATCCCTCCCAGCATCAGAGTTTTTTCCAATGAGTCAACTCTTCACTGGAGGTGGCCAAAGTATTGGAGTTTCAGCTTCAGCATCAGTCCTTCCAATGAATATTCTGGACTGACTTCC
>NW_011484825.1:961068-971170 GCF_000754665.1 Bison bison bison
AAAAAATAAAGTCTGACACTGTTTCCACTGTTTCCCCATCTATTTCCCTTGAAGTGATGGGACCAGATGCCATGATCTTCGTTTTCTGAATGTTGAGCTTTAAGGCAACTATTTCACTCTCCTCTTTCATTTTCATCAAGAGCCTTTTGAGTTCCTCTTCACTTTCTGCCATAAGGGTGGTGTCATCTGCATATCTGAGGTTATTGCTATTTCTCCTGGCAATCTTGATTCCAGCTTGTGCTTCTTCTTGCATTCATTTGTTTTGCATATTTACCTTGCTATACATGTGAGTCCCCCCTGAGTAAGGCTCTGGTTTGTCTTTTCACCTCAGCAACAAGCACAACCTTTCAGCATATATTAATAGTAACCCTCAGATTTTGCTGAATAAATGAAAATGGAGCTTTTGCTTTCCTGCTTCTAATTTTCTTGAGGTATGTTACTCTCACTCTGCCTTTAGTTTGCACAATCCCACATGTCGATTGCACCTAAAGAAGTGTTTTTCCAACCACTTTTAGTGCAGAAAACTTCACCCAAAGGAAATCTCATCCTAAAGCAGGATGCCTAAAACAGAGTTCTTGTTCAGGAGAAGGAGGTGGGGGATGGTCCTCAGTCTTGACCTTCTCCATTCCCCTCACCCTGTTTCTTCTTGAACCACCTGAAATCAGAGCAGTGGTTCCTAAAGTGCGGTCTGTAAACTAGCAGCAACTGCAGAACTTGGGAATCTACTAGAAATGCAGACTCTTCTCTTCCCTGTGCTGTGTGCTTAGTCGCTCAGTCATGTCCGACTCTTTGCGACCCCATGGACTGTAGCCCTCCAAGCTCCTCTGTCCATGGAATTTTCCAGGCAGGAATACTGGAGTGGGTATTCATGCCTGCTTCCAGGGTATATTCCCAACACAGGGATCAACTTGGTGTCCTAAGTCTCCTGCACTGGCAGGTGGATTCATTACCACTGAGCCACCTGGGAAGCCCCGAGTAACTAAACTTGCCATCAGTTTGCCTGCTAAGTCGCTTCAGTCCCATCCAACTCTTTGCAGTCCTAAGGACTGTAACCTGCCAGGCTTCTCTGTCCATGAGATTCTCCAGGCAGGAATACTGGAGTGTGTTGCCATGTCTGCCTCCAGGATATCTCCCCCACACAGGGATGGAACCCACATCTCCTGCGTTGCAGGCTGATTCTTTACCACCAGTGCCACCTGGGAAACCGCCTGGGAAGGCCGCCGTTTAAACATTGGCTAAACTGAGCCGCAGGCGCATTGCTGAGCGGGGCGGACTTGGGGCGGTGCCTTTAACACCCCTACCCTCCCAGCAAGGGAACAACGGAAACGGAAGCTGAGCATGCTCTTCTCTGAGCCCCGAGGCCCGGTGGGGCAGCTGCTACAGAAGGAAGCGTTAGTGTGGGGCAAGAGGAATGACTGTTAAGGTAAATGATTATTTTCCTTATAGCGTGTAAACACAGCACACCCCCTTCTCCCTCGCTTCCAAGACTATAAACATTGTCACTCATGAGGCCTCCTTAGATGTCAATATAGTGTCAAAAGTGACAAATGTTTTCCGTTTGAGTTTCTCTCATCTCACCGCAGGTGAGAAATTTCAGGAGGTAGGGCTGAAAGAGACAAGTATACGCATTCCCTGCCTGGGAAGAATGATGGGTTAGTGCCCATATTCATTTAGACCAACAGCGGCGTCTTCCCTCCAGTTGGATCCTCTTTCTTGGAACTAGAGCGCTGCTGAAGCGCCGCTGAAGCAGTGACGCCGCGGAGCAAGGAAAGAAATTAAGTTACTACAAGACCGTGAAGCCACCGAGGAATAAAAAGGGCACCCGCTTCAGCAGTCTGAGCCCAGCAAGCTGAGTTTTTCGGTTGAAGTTTTGCGTGGCAAATTCCAAGCCAAGGTGGATCATTTAATGTGTTTTTTGCTTGGGAACCCTGGCTCTGGGTATAACATTATGGACTAACTTCTGACCACGTGGAGCTCACTGAAGATTTTACGGTGACCTGTTACCAGATGTATCATTGGCTTCGGAGTGGGCTGAGTCCACAAATTTTGTACTTCAACTTTAACCCCAAAGCTAGCCATAAGGATATGGGGATCTGGCCGGAAGACAGTTTCAATCTGCTTTGACCAGAGACAAAGGAGCGTCTATCTGTACTGTTGAGTGGGGGGAAGGACTACCAGGATCGGGGAGGGGTGATCCTGCAGTATTTCAACAAGTATAGTAGCATCCATTTAGATGGCTGTTCTTTAGTCTATAATGTTCAGAATCCAATCCCAAGAAACAAGATGGAATGTTTGTTTCTGGGAGAAACTCTTCTGTACATATATCTTCTCTTTCCTGATGACACGGACTTGCTCAACCTTGACAAATATGTGTTTATAATATAGAGAGTCATCCCCTGCCTATCTGGACTTTAGCTTAAAAGGTTTGAAACAATCCCCAATTATGAGACTTGTCTAGATTGAACTTTATGTATGGTAGAATTTTTTTAAAAAGATCATAAATGGGCAAGCCAATTGCTTATGCATAAAGTTAGTCATCATTTAACCTTTAGCCATGAGGATGTGCAGCCTAGCTGACTACTGTGAGCCAAACAAGTTCCACATCTGGACTGAAGATGTCCAGTCGGATGGACAGCTGGAGTCCAGGAAGGCAAGGTACCTATGGGTTTTTCAGGGCAGATGTTGGTGGTTTTGAATCCGTCCTCATGCATTTCTTTAGGGGGTAATTCAGGTTGACTTCAGGGTTCATTTCTGTTTGTGTTTTCTAAATCGGGACCACTGTAAGGAGGAGGAATAAAATCAGCGAATTTTTGATTTATAGGAAACAAAACAAAAATCTACCAGCAACACAAAAATCCTGCCGAACAGCCTGATTTGTGTTTTCAATTAGCTCCTTTGGGGGGAAGCTGTACTGCTGTTGGGAGAAGAGAAGGGCTTGTAGCTGGTGACATAGTTGAAGGACCCTGGTGATGGAGGCTAATGAGGAAGGCAGAGACGGACTAAATATGCCCTGTGGAAGGACATGGCTCCTGTTGAGCGTGGTCAGCTTGTGATTTAAAAAGATACTAAGGAAAAAATAATTGGTTGCAATTCCAGTGACACTTCCCTGTGTCATTCTCACTATTAATTGAGTTACCATACTGTGCCCAATAAAGTTTTAACAGAGCGAAGCATGGCAAATTTGTAGACCCAGCAGGTTGCTTATTGGGGCCGCACAGTCTGGCTTCTGCTATGAGCATGGAGTGATGGGCTATCAACTTTACATTTACCCTCCAGCTGGGCTCTCTCAGCTGATGGGAAGAGCCAAGCCAGGTGACTGTACGCAGTAAGTAAAAGGAACAACCTAGGAACCCATGCAGATCCATTGTGAGAGGTTTAATAATGATTATTTGGTTAGGCAGGTACTGGCTCAGAACAGAGGTTTTTTGCAGGACAGTGAATGAGAGCTCAGGTTCTGGAGTTGGTGATACCTGATGTGACAGTTTGAATTATTGTTCTGAAAATATTCCTCCCTCGGTGTATAGCACTGTAGAGTTCTATACTTCCCTTCTACACTGGTGTTGAACTTCGCTGTGTGTGACCTGCTTTGGGATGTTAGCAGGGCTGATGGGAGCAGAGGCTTGAAGTGTGCTTGGGCCCGCCCCCTTGTGCTTTGGTTACCCATTATAGGAAGGACACAGTTCTGGTAGCCACTCTTCTTTCAGCCTGGGATCCAGAGTAAGATAATGCAGCTGATCCATGGTCTGCAGTGAGGGTAGCATATCAGCTGAATCACAGTCGACCAGCCTGCACACTCCTGAGCTTTGGCGTAAACGCTGATGTTGTAAGTTGCTGAGCGTGCAAGTGGTTTGTTACATCGCTGGTGTGAACCCTTGAATGCAAATATCCCACCTGCTGCCTTCTTTGAGTACAGTTCTGGCAACATACCACCCTATTTAATCGTGTTATGTAAGCCTCAATTGTGTTAGCCAAGCCTCAATTGTGTTACCGGCAGCCGGGGGCTTCCCAGGTGCTAGTGGTAAAGAGCCCACCCGTCAATGCAGGAGATGTAAGAGAACTTGGGTTCGATCCCTAAGTAGGGAGGATCCCCTGGAGTAGGGCATGGTAACTCACTCTAGTATTCTTGCCTGGGTAATCCCATGGACACAGGAGCCTGGTGGGCTATGGTCCATGGGGTCACAAAGAGTCGGACACAAGAGGTCGAGCACCCGTGCACACAGCCAGTATGGGCATGTCTTGCATTTAATGAACATTATCGTTTGGAGCTATAAATATAACAATCATGGCTACAATTTATTGAGGACCTGTTACTCCTGCCTGAATCTAACGCACATAGTTTGCCTCTTTGATATTTTGATTGATATTCCTTATAACTACAAGAGAATTATCAATATAACATTGTGGATGTAATAATATTATTACTATAGTATTTGTAATATACTATACAAATACTATAGATTTGGGTTCTTTTCCTAGTCTGCTTTACTCTGCAGCTTATATTCTTTGCGCTATGCTAGACTTTTTCATCCACGTTTATTTCTACAATTAATGCCAGTATAATGCACCATGATTAATGAGGCACTTTCCCATTATCACATATAATCCTTCCAAAAACAAAGTTGGACGAACAGTGCTGTGGCCCCCCCAAGAGACTTTTTCTCTGGCTACTAGGAAATCAGCTTGGAATCAACACATGCTGATCCCTCTTGCTCAGAGTAATCACTTTAATATCACATAGGGAGCATCCTTCTAGAAGGGTTCAGTTCAGTTCAGTCGCTCAGTTGTGTCCAACTCTTTGTGACCCCATGGACTGCAAGCACGCCAGGCTTCTCTGTCCATCACCAACTCCCAGAGCTTGGTCATATTCACGTGCATAGAGTCTGTGATGCCATCCAACCATCTCATCCTCTGTCATCCCCTTCTCCTCCTGCCTTCAATCTTTCCCAGCATCAGAGTCTTTTCCAAGGAGTCAGTTCTTTGCATCAGGTGGCCAAAGTATTGGAGTTTCAGCTTCAGCATCAGTCCTTCCAATGAATATTCGGGACTGATTTCCTTTAGGATGGACTGGTTGAGTCTCCTTGCAGTCCAAGGGACTCTTAAGAGTCTTCTCCAACACCACAGTTAAAAGCATCAATTCTTTGACACTCAGCTTTCTTTATAGTCCAGCTCTCACATCCATATGTGATGTGCTTAAAGCCATACAGGTTATTCTATTTAGGGTGGTGGGGTTTGTGTTTCTCAAGTCCCTGAGTGCATGCGTGCGTGCTAAATTTGTTCAATTGTGTCCAACTCTTTGCAAACCTTTGGACTGTAGCCCACCAGACTCCTCTGTCCTTGGGATTCTCCAAGCAAGAATACTGGAGTGGGTTGCCATGCCCTCCTCCTCCTGAGGATCTTCCTGACCCAGGGATCAAATCCACGTCTCTTATGTCTCCTGCATTGGAAGGCATGTTCTTTACCATTAGCACCACCTGGGAAGCCCCTCTTAAAAGGGTAGAAAAACTAGTGTACGAGACAGCAAAAGAGACACTGATGTATAGAACAGTCTTATGGACTCTGTGGGAGAGGGAGAGGGTGGGAAGATTTGGGAGAGTGACATTGAAACATGTAGAATAATATGTAAGAAACGAGTTGCCAGTCCAGGTTTGATGCACGATACTGGACGCTTGGGGCTGGTGCACTGGGACGACCCAGAGGGATGGTGTGGGGAGGGAGGAGGGAGGAGGGTTCAGGATGGGGAACACATGTATGCCTGTGGCGGATTCATTTTGATATTTGGCAAAACTAATACAATTATGTAAAGTTTAAAAATAAAATAAAATTAAAAAAAAAAGAAAAACTAGTTAATTATATATATATGCTGAAATGTTTAGAGATGAGATTCGAATATGCATCAAAGTTTGTTGATGGATGTATAGAGGAAGAAAAAATGGATGGATATATTCTTAGCTAAATATAGTCAAATGTTAATTAATTGATGTTTATTAGTAAACCTAGGAGGTTGTAAATTTAAGAATATTTAAAACTTTCAAACATATAAACAAATGTTTTTCAAAAGAGTTTTGTCAAGTTACATTTCAACCAGTAATACATGGGACTATTGTATGCTTGTGAATAGTAACTGTTCTACTTTTCATTAGGGTAATATGAGAAAAATTCAATGTTATTTTTATACTTTGAATTTGTTTGGTTTTTAATGATTTGGAACATTTCCCCATGTTTTTCATTTATATTTGCTCTGTTAATTGTCTGATTCAGGTATGCCTGTTCTCACATTCAAATTATAGTATTTTTCTCATCAAAACAAATTAAAAAAATGGGTAGACGAGCAGTTCCATATTTTGGAGGCAGTGACTGTAATCAGACTTTTTTAGTTTTGAGAGTGTCAGAAGAAAAGCATCCTGTTTCCTGGGTCAGGAAAGAAAGTGAACAGGTGGTTCTGGGTTGGAGAGACAGAGATAAACAAACGAGAGTGACCCAGCGCTCCTGGGGCCAGATAGTTCCTTGGAAAGTGGCTAAATATGGGAACTACAAGCGTTGGTCATTAGATCTGTAACTGGCAGAATTCCAACTTTGTGGCTTTGTTGGTTGAGCCTAACTTTAAAGGGACTGAGACTTACTTCCTTCCAAGAGTGACTGCAGGCTGTGCTGAAATCTGAAGCAGTGTTTCCCTGCTGATATCACAGCAGTGGATCCACGGCAATTTTGGTAAAGCACCAGCTCCAGCAAAGAAATGAGGGCAGGCCTTTTGGCTGATCAGACACTATTTTCCATTCCCCTGGGTAATAAAAACCTTTTTATGGGCTTCTAAACCCCTTGAGTCCCTTGGACTGCAAGAAGATCCAACCAGTCCCTCCTAAAGGAGACCAGTCCTGGGTGTTCATTGGAAGGACTGATGCTGAGGCTGAAACTCCAATACTTTGGCCACCTCATGTGAAGAGTTGACTCATTGGAAAAGACCCTGGTGCTGGGAGGGATTGGGGGCAGGAGGAGAAGGGGACAATAGAGGATGAGATGGCTGGATGGCATCACTGACTCGATGCACATGAGTTTGGGTGAACTCCGGGAGTTGGTGATGGACAGGGAGGCCTGGCATGCTGTGATTCATGGGGTCGCAAAGAGTTGGAGATGACTGAGCGACTGAACTGAACTGAAACCCCTTGAATTTCTTGGATAATTCATGGGAATGAGGAGATTCAAGAGGGAGGAGATACTGGCTTTATTGCTAATAAAGCTGATAGAAGTGATGTGACTGTATTTGTATCTCCAGTGTGTGTAGCTGTATAGTCCGGAAAAACCAAAGCTTGGAGCCATGCCCACAGAGTGATAGTTAAGAAGTGATGGCACCGGGACTCAGATTCTAGTCTTTTGATTGTACCTTCTTTCCCTTTTGCCTGGTTCTCTCAATCTGCCCAGGTGAAAGAGCTCAGTGTTATGAGCTGTCGCCATGCCTATGTAAGATGCACATAAGGCAACATACAAGTATGACAAGATTCATGCATTGAGGAAACATGAGAAGTTGATCAAAACAACTTCAAACTGAACATTGGATACCTCTGTTTATAATAAGTTTTGTTTTTCACCTGGTAGGAGGAGGAGCCTGGTAGGCTATAGTCCATGGTGTCGCTAAGAGTCAGACATGACTGAGCGACTTCACTTTCACGCATTGGAGAAGGAAATGGCAACCCACTCCGGTGTTCTTGCCTGGAGAATCCCAGGGACGGGGGAGCCTGGTGGGCTGCTGTCTATGGGGTTGCACAGAGTTGGACACGACTGAAGCGACTTAGCAGCAGCAGCAGCAGCAGCAGAGTTTTTCCACTGGTCATTTTACCTCTTTGGTCCTCATATGCACACCATTTACATAGCTCCCCCTACTTTATCTGTCCCTTGTTTTATCTCTCCATTTCTCTCCATTTCATAAGAAGAACCAAATTCTTCTTATTTCATGAGTTTCTTCTTTGTTCCCTTGGATCTTACTTACACCCATGACCCCAAGGCTTCACCTTCTGTCTCAAAGACTTATTAGGGTATTTACCAATAAAGTCATTTCTCTTTCTAAGAGGAATACTGTTACCAGCTTCTAAAACAGTTTATTCATGCATCAAGTAATGCATACATTTTCCTTACTGGGGAATTACTATGGGAATGTAGCTATAGGGACTGTTCTTGTTGGCTCAGATGGTAAAGAATCTGCCTGCAGTGCAGGAGACCTGGGTTCGATCCCTGGGCTAGGAAGAACCCCTGGAGAAGGGAATGGCAACCCACTGTAGTATTCTTGCCTGGAGAATTCCATAGACAGAGGAGCCTGGCTCGAAAAGAGTGATTAACACTTTCACTTTTTCAGGGACTGTTCTAGGTACTAGGAATATACCAGTGAAAACGCTTTTATGGAGAGAAATAAACAAGAACACTTTGTTATGTAATATAGTGAAAGTATAAGGAAAAAATAAAGCAAAGGGAAAAATAAAGCATGGGAAGGGAGTAAGGAGTCTTGAAGGAGAGTAGTTATTTCATACAAAATGTTATACGTAATCTGACATATCAGAAGGAAGTGAGGAAATGAACCATACTGCTAATTTAGAGGAGAGTGTTCCTGGAGGGCAAAACATCAAGTTCAGAGGCCTGGAGGTAGAAGTCTGCTTAGCTGTTTCAAGGAAGGGCAGAGACTGCTATGGCTTTATTAAAGCAAATGTATAGGAGTAGGGTGGAGTGTGACAGCTGTAATTCATATCAAGAAGAGCCTTAAGGGTCACTGAAAGGACTTACGGTCTTATTTGTATCTCTCATTGTGTAGAGATGTTTGTATCTGTTATGCACATTTGGGGAAACCAAAACTCTGCATGAAAGAGGAAGCTGTTGGAAGGGTTGAAACAAAGGAGTGAACTGATCTGATTTATGTTTTTAAAGGATCTCTCTGGTCGTTGTCTTGGAACCAAGGACAGAACTGGGGAGGTAAGTTGGGACATAGGATAATCCATGTGAGAGTTGAAGGTGGCTTGGTCTAGAGAGATTTGGTGGTGAAAGGGGTAGGAAGTGGTTGGAGTCTCTATAAGTTTGAATGTAATACTGGTAGAATTTGAGATTGGTTACTTCTGGTAACTTAAGAGAGAGGTGGTATAAAGATGTCCTAAGCTTTTTGGATGAGCACCTTGAGGGATGATGTAACCATTCATCAAATAAGGAAAACTGTGGAAGGAATATGCTTGGTGGAAGATGATCAGCAGCTTAGTATGGGGCATGTTTAGCCCAGAGACATAAGCATGTAGATACCAATCAGGGAATGGAATATTCGAGGCTCAAGTTCAGTGGGGGTGGTCTGAGCTAGTAGAAATTTTTAAAGCATCTGAAACAGATGGCTTTGAAAGCCATGAAATTAGGTGACGTCACTCAAGGAGTAGATGTCAAGAGAAGATACGTGAGACTTGGGGCAGGATGGAGGTGAGAAGACAGCAGAAGAGTGGCCTCTTGTTTCCACTAAATACTTAAAAAAATAGTCATTCATGAATATGCAAAGGAATATATTGTTCAGTCCATAAAGGATTCTTGGTGTGTATATGAACTTTATAATATCTGCAGGCACGGAGTAGATACTTAATAACTACTAGTTGAATGAAGAGCAAATAAAAGAACGACTGAATTACTTCATTTTCCCCACATTGTCAGAGACCCACAGTGCTCTTTTTAGCATATCATTTTGGAGTGTTTGTTCTTCCTTTGCACATACACTGGAGTGGACCCCAAAGTACTGGAGGAGAATATTGACCCTGAATGTTGCACGTCCTTATCCCTCCCCTCTGGGGACATGGGTGCTCTGTTCAGGCAGAGCTCTCTGTGTGTCAAGAGCCTGTTTAGAACTAGTAATATCACCACTGTGGGCAAATGCCAAGACAAATCACTCAGGCCATAAGCAGAGAAGGAATTCTTTTGCAGGGGGGTGTTCAGGGAATTGAACTCTTTTGCTGAGAACCCTGCAGCCTGTCCAAGGCAGGGCAGATAGGTAAGAGATCAGATTCACTCCTGACCCTCCAAAGAAATGGCTCTCAATCTGTCAGTCCAGCAGGAGAGGCAGCAACTCTGAATGCCTCCCCAGTGCCTTTCCACT
>NW_011484825.1:971270-995909 GCF_000754665.1 Bison bison bison
TGCCTTTCCACTGGGAATGCCCAGTTGGCCATGCTGATTGCTTGCCTTTCTTCTGATTAATATCCTCTTGGCATTGAAATTCCCCTGGATTCCAGCTGCCTCCCCTTATAGACTTCAATTTCAAAGCAAAAGGGAAATACAATAGGATTCTTATTATATAGGGTTTTAAATATCACTGATAATTTCCCTCCTGCCCTCTGCTTGGCCTTGCTCTTATTTCATTTGAAAAATGAGATTTTCAGTTCTCTGTGGGTCCTGGAAGCCCAAAAGCCAGGGAGCTCCTGCCTCCAGGCCCTGATCAATCAGTAGAGGGGAGCTCTTCTCTTTTTCAGTCCACATTACTAAGCAGCATGTCTGTTCTTCTCAAGTCTGGAGAGGAATCTTTTTTTTTTTTTTTTCATTTCCTTCACTTCCTTACTTGGCTCTCTCCTTGGGAGAAGAAATGGCTAATAAGATTGTTCCCAGTGGCCAGTGTGGTCTCCAAGAGTTTGCCAGAACCAAGCACTTCCCTTTTGCTCTTTCTTGGAGAGCGTGTGCTCAAGGGGGTGGGCTGGTTTCCCTTCTGGTCTCCCCTTGGTAATTAGCCAGAAGGGGCCTGCTTCTACCTAGGCCTGTACTTTCTCTGTTTTAGGCTCTCTGCTTCTGTAATTGGGTGGTTAAGTTTAGAGACGAGGTGGACGTGGGGAAGCCCAGCTGTGATTTGCAGCCTAGGTGTACCACTAATAAGGAGGATGCTCGAACTTAATGCTGGCTTTGTCCCTTGTGCTGGTCTCAGCTGGTTAGAACTTGGGAAATGGAATGATTTGGTTCTCTGGTGTCTCAGATAATGGACAGCCAGCTTTAAGGCCTCACCCCTGAGCCACTGTGAATACAGCTAGGAGTGGGAAACTCTTGGGGTAGGTGGGGAAACCTACAGTATATAGCTAATGACTCATGATGTATGTGTCATAGCCTTAAAAATTATTTACTCTCTGGAAATTTGAAAAAGGACTGGGGGATACTTGCCAGTAGCATTTGTACTTAGAGGTCACATAACGTTTGTGTTGGGACAGTCATTAGGGGAACACATACAAACCAACTATTGAGAGAATAGTGCTCAGGGACGTGTGATCAAGAAAGAAGTGAGAAGACTTTAGGAGAGAAAGAGGGAAACAGGAAGGTGAAGGAATGATGGAGACCAAGAGTAGCTCCTTGGAGCTTCTTCAATTTCTGCTATTTTTGAGGTATGGTTCTCAGCTTTCCCTGGATTTCCATGAGATATCACATGATATTTACCACCAACTACCCTTTTACTTGAGCTGGTCCAAGAGGATATTTTTTTCTTTTTCTTTATAACTGGAAGGGTTCTCTGAAGAGGTCTTACAAGTAAATGCATGTTACTTCGTATTATAGATTGTTGTTCCGTCGCTAAGTCCTTTCCGACTCTCTGACTATATAGACTGCAGCAGCCCGCCAGGCTTCTCTATTCTTCAGTATTTCCCAGAGTTTGCTCAATTCATAGGTAGGATAGGTAGGACAGTTGGATTTACTCCCAAGCAGAAATATCAGGGAGGAGTCATGTAAGCTCTGTGAAATAGGAAATAAACAGCTACTCAGTTATAAAGGCTGCTCACATTTCTGGAGCCCCCACCTAGACTGTGGCTGGAGATGGGGTTGGAGACCAGGATCTACTGGTTGGTCAATGTGGGATGCACACCTTGGCAACCCAAAAGTTTTCTTTACTGTTTTTTGTAACAGTCCTGCTGAATTGGGAGTTGGATGGTGGAAGTGCTGACTGTAGCCAGCATCAAAATTATTAAAAAAAAAAATCTGTTGGCATTGGAAGTCACAGAAATGTAGCACAAATCTGGAATTAGTGGTGAAGTGACATGTAATATGTGTCAGAGACTGACTACTGTGAAACCATTTTTCATTTTCTCCAAAGCACAGCTGGATCACATCCCCAGCCTTTCTTGCAGGTAAGTGGGGCCATGGGACTGAGTTCTGGCCAATGGACTGTTGGCAGATTCTAGGCAGTTCTAGGCTTGGCCCACCTCCTGTGAGTGATTCTCCATTCTTTGTCCCAAGTTTATAGCTGAACTGGGAGGATTCCAAGGACTTAGAGGACTGTGGAGCCCCAAGATGGAAGGAGCTTGAGTCACTGAATGAGACATCTCCCAGTCTAGACTGTGATAGGAAAACTTGCCTGTTACTATGTTAAGTTACTTACATTTGGAGTTGTTACAGCATTTAACCCCCTTTGACTGATATTTAAACATTACAGGGGTGCTCATTGAAAACAAAACATTTCCTTCCTGACTGATCACCATAATAGACACACATGGGAATGTAATCTGCACAAAATTGGTGCATGCGGACAAGATTATGGGCTTCCCTGACGGTTCAGACAATAAAGCATCTGCCTACAATGCGGGGAGACCCAGGTTCGATCCCTGGGTCAGGAAGATCCTCTGGAGAAGGAAATGGCAACCCACTCCAGTACTCTTGCCTGGAAAATCCCGTGGAGGGAGGAGCCTGGTGGGCTACATCCATGGGGTTGCAATAGTTGGGCACGACTTAGCGATTAAACCACCACAACCAGACAAGAATATATTTAATGGGCCTTTTTATTTCCTACAACAATTCCCTTTCATCTCTGATGGGAAAGGTTTCTGAGAGCAGTTGATGGGGGAAGGTTGCTGAAAGCAGTTTCTTTGGGCACGTGGAAATGCTTTATGGTTGCAGCAAAGGGTAAGTGAATACCTATGAGTGTGTGTGGTAAGCCCTGAAATAAGCCTTCCCAACCATTATATGACCTTCAACTTACCAACCTTTCCCTCCTCTCCTTCTGTCTTCCCCCTCCCCCTTCCCTTTTACTCCTTCCTTCCTTTCCTGAACATTATTGACACATAATCTATGCTAGGTAATAGAATCTACTGGTTTAGAGTCTAGATATTTCAAGCCCCAGGAGCCCTTGTTACCAGTAATTATGGAGTCATGAGATGAATAAGGTACTTTTCTGGCAGAATCTTAGGAGATCTTATTGGTACCATTTTCTCATCCAAGCTTGACTCAGAGAATAAGGCTTTCACAAGATTATATAAACTTTAAAATTACAATAACTTATCACACTCCCATTACAAAACCATCCTCATCCACTTCCATATGTCAAGATGTGGGTGTAGGAAACAGTATTTCTATCTTGTGAGAACAGCATCATCTCTGTTTTTGATACCAGGTAGGCTAGGATCAAACTCCCACAGTCTTTTCACTCCCTCCATCCCCTTCACTGTGTCATAGTGAGTCTCAACTATTTATATTTTGAAGAGATGCATTAATTTTTATAAGGAGTACTGAGTACTATATGCATACACTGTATTGATATTTATTTATTTATTTTTTTAGTGTCTGGTTACATTTATTTATTTTTTAATTTAATTTAATTTTTAAACTTTACATAATTGTATTAGTTTTGCCAAATATCAAAATGAATCCGCCACCGGTATTGATATTTAAAAAGTAAAGATTTGGAGCAAAGTAGTCACATGGCCTGATGCTTTCATTTTACAAATGAGGGAGGCGACTCTCAGATCAAATGAAGAGAGGTATTCTAGGGTACCCAGCGAACATATTGCTGTTCTGGGTCTGGAACTGTGATGCCTCAGATGTACGATATACCTTTCTTATTTGTAGAACAAAGACATCAGATCTTGTTTCTTTTCCAATATATGTAAAGTCCATACACATGTACTTGACTGTGTGGAACTGGGTTCCCCTCTGCTAATTAGGAACATCCATTCTGGGCTTCCCTGGTAACTCAGTTGGTAAAGAATCTGCCTGCAATGCAGTAGACCCCAGTTCGATTCCTGGGTTAGGAAGATCCCCTGGAGGAGGGTTAGGCTACCCGCTCTGGTATTCTTGGGCTTCCCTTGTGACTTAGCTGGTAAAGAATCTGCCTGCAATATGGGAGACTTGGGTTCTATCCCTGGGTTGGGAATATCCCCTGAAGAAGGGAAAGGCTACCCACTCCAGTATTCTGGCCTAGAGAATTCCATGGACTGTATAGTCCATGGGGTCACAAAGAGTTGGACACGATTGAGTCACTTTCACTTTCTTTCATTCTGAACTCATGTTTGGTCAAGAAATAAGCTTCTCTTGTTTCTGAGATTTCAGGGTTGTTATGATACCCTGGTACAAGGGTGTTACCTTTAATAATAAAGGTGGGCAGGCTGGACATTTTCTAACTGACCATTGTGATTAATTTAAGGAGTGATTGTGTGTTTTAAGCAGACCAATCTAAATATGCTGGGAAACTTGATGTGTGACTCAGAGGTATGGTATTTTAATTTGGAGGGGATCATAAGTTATAAAGGTAATATATTAATAATTTTAACATAAACTGGAATTGCTGCAGTTATTCTTATTCCTTATGAAAATAATAAAGCCAACCCAGGGAAAAGCAGACATGAGTGATGGTAAAAGTGGGCACTTACACCGTTTGAACACCTGGAATTGTGTTTGTCTGAATTCCTAGGCTTTGCTACGTGACTTAATTAGTTTTTCTGTTTAAGCTGGCTTGAGTTGAGTTTCTGTCATTTAATAGCTGCAAGAGCCCTGACTAATATTACCAGAAGCTAAGTGAGAGTTGTATGTAACTTCAGTGCTTTATGAAGTCTTAGAATTCTTTGACTTTGTACCCTCAAATATTTTTATTTAATTAGCTATGATATGAAAGAGTGAATAACTGCTCCTGGGGGAGTCTGGTTTGGGAACCTCTGGATGGATTTCATGTATCCCTTTCAGTTTCTAAATCCTTGAAGGGCTTCAATAGTAACTCGATGTTGTGTCTTGATAGTTTGAGGGAATACAATATTTCTGTATTTCCTTAAAATGATTTGAGCCATGTTACCACCCTTGCAATTTTCCTCTGAGCTCGCCTTCTCTTTTTGTCAACCCCTTGAAGCAGCAATAGATTAAACTAAGCATCGATAAACACATTTCCCTTCAACTCTAGTTGCCAGAAGCCATTTCTCTTGGGTCTGTTGACAGGTAGCAGACATGATTCCAGTGTGGAATACACTGTAGAGTTATTGATTTTTCTGTGATAATAGTAATAGAAATTTATTAAACTATCACCCTCGACTGGGACCTATGCCTTACGCACAAGAGATTACTTTCCCTTAAGAAGCACTCCGAGGTTTCTTCTGAATGTCCATGCTAATTAAAGTCTAAATCCCGTAGCTTGTCTGAAGTTTAAAATCCTCCACAAGCTAACCTGCGCCTTACCTTCCAACTGTATTTCTGTCTGTCCTTTAGTCAGGATGCGTTGCGTGTGTTTCCAGAATGTGCCTCTCACATTCCCTTTATCGTGTGCCGTGTGTGTGTTAGTCGCTCGGTAGTGTCTGACTCTGCGACCCCGTGGGCTGTAACCTGCCAGGCTCTTCTGTCCGGGGAATTTACCAGGCAAGAATATTGGAGTGGGTTGTGTTCTCTTCTCTAGGGGATCTTCCCCACCCAGGGATCGAACCCCCGTCTCCTGTGTCTCCTGCACTGGCAGGCAGATTCTTTACCGTCTGAGCCACCAGGGAAGACGGACGTTCCCTTTACTTTGCTTCTGTTCATGATGTGTTTTTTGCCTGCAGGGCCCCTTTCCTGGTCTTTCTCCTGAGGTCCTTAATCACTCACGTCTCCAGGCTAAGCTGGAATGTCACGTTCTCCACAAGGCCTTTCTATCCCCTCAATGAAGTGAACCTGTCCCTGCTTGGAGACTGGCAGCACTTGGTGTGTGCTCCTCTTTCATGAGTTGCCGCATCCACCCCACACTCATGCAGTCCTGACCTCCACAACCCCCACAGCCGACCTTCCCAATCTAGTTGTCCCCAGTACAGTGACAGCTATCACCACTCCGCCTTCCAGGAACAAAGCTGGAGTGCCAGGGCCAGAGCCCAGCTCTCGGCTGTCGGGGCCCAAGACTGGAGGTTTTAACCACTGTGCTTTACTGCTTTGCCCATGACACATAAATTGATAGTGATGAATAGGTCTTATTTTCAAGACTGCATTATAAACTCCCCAAAAGTAGGGCCTTCATTTAACCTTGTGAATGCTTAGTGAAGGACCAGGCAAGTGGTAGATACTTAATAAATACTTGGATGGATGAATGGTGAAATGGAGATGGCACATTTCAATAATGGTATTTTTTTCCAGGAACCGAAACATTTTTTTTGTGATGTGGATATAATAATTAAATCATCTTTAATGGTGGGTTTGAGAACAAAACTCAGAAGCACAGTGGGTATAAGAGGAAAGATAGTGTGAGAATAGTATTTGAAACCTAATCTGTAGCCTGGATGTGTAGTTAACTGAATTATTAATATTATGTGTTAATTTGAATCAATCTGTAAGAAAAGTGCACAGTGATATCAAATGATGCCATATCTATTATATATATCTTGATATCCTGGTTCAAGATAAATATCCCTTTCATTTCCCCCCCAAAGATCAGTAATTCTCAAACTAATTTTCTGACTTAACGTTTATGTTGGATGACTGTCATGTGAATAATTTCTACTGGGCCAGTCATAATCCCACCCTTGTCTCAGCAAGATGTATTATAAAATTAACAATAAGAGTTATACTCTTTTAGTTGTGATGATGATGTTCACATTCATGAAAAAAAGCAGCGATGATTTTGGTATTTTAACTGTTATTGATAATTAATGGGTTGTGACTGTGTCCTCACAAGAATGGGGACATACTGCATTTGGGACTTCTGCTATCTGCCTTTTAAAGCCCACACAGTATCTAGTGGGGGTCATGGTTGTGGCAGGAAGTTTGCTGCATTTCCATTGATTGAAACTAAGTCTTAGAGCAAGATTTTGGATGATCTTTTCGTCTTCATAGGTAGGGGACCTGTGAAGGGAGGGCACTGTATAAGCTAAAGAACTAAGGGCAAATGAAATGTTATATTGAATCAAATCAGTACATCATCTGGCCCAGAACATTGCCCTAAGGTGGATATCAAATCACCACTAGTCAGTTTAGAATAGTTCCTCCACTTTATGGATGATGTGAAATCGATTGTAAATATTTTAAGGGCAAGGCTGAGTTTTATAATTTTGGAGTTTCACATTACTACCTAGCACAGCTGTATACAATAGGAGCTCACACTTAACTAAAATCCTACGGTGAGATAAGCCTCTATTGGGCTAGGGTGGTGCTGGTGGTTTAGTTGCTAAGTCGTGTCCAATTCTTGTGATCCCATGGACATGGGGTTCTCCAGGCAAGAATACTGGAGTGGGCTGCCATTTCCTTCTCCACTATTGGGCTATGGTTTCATGTATTTCTCTTAACAGCCCAAAGAGGCAAGTGCTTATCCACACTTCGAAGATGAAGTTGAGGGTCCATAGCAATTCCCCCAATTCCCACATCTAGTAAGTACATTGGGTGAGGATGAGGGCTGTGTGGGAAGGATAGAGAGGAAGAAATCCAGCCTCTCTGGAAGTGCTGGATCCCCCAGGCGTCTGGTCTGTTCGAAGGTCTTTGTGATGTGAGAATAGATTTTAAAATCAGATGGACCAATTAGAATGCAGGTCTCACTTCCTTGTGTGTCCTTAATTTGAACATAAGTCAGATACTTATTACAGCACTTGATATACTAAGCAATTAATACATGCTAGCAATAGTAATAATTGTAATTATTACTGCTAACTGGAAGAGTAAGATGAGATATTGGGTCTGTTTGGGCCTAACGTTTGTATACTTTTGTGTACTATGTATCATATTCTGACTCCCACATGTTTGTTAAAGGATACTTAAATATTTGTTGAATTAGAATTCCCCCTAATTTCTTTTTAATGGTTTCTTTTAATCTTATCCTGGCTGTGTTCTCTGCATATTTATCTATAGCTATAACCCTGGTAGTAGTAGAGCCTCAACTGAGCCTTAGGCTCAGTTGATTTCCCTCACTGCAGATGGTCTCTAGTTTTACGATGGGTAGATTTTGTTGATTGCTGTAAAGACTGTATTTTAAGAAACTGGATCCTTGGCTGTCAGTCAGGAACTTGAAAGAAGTCTCCTTGCTCACCTCTCTGCCTCCGTAAATGCAGTGACTTGCCAGTCACCATTAAGACATCGCAATGAATGAGTTTGGAGAATCTATTACTACTTTGCTGCTGATTCTCACTTGTCAGTTGCCTTTTTGGTTCCATGTCAGGCAGTTTTAAAATTTTGATGTTATTTATCTGGTATGGTAGTAAAACTTTGGCCCTCTCCCATATAATCTCATGGGCTTTTATAAGTCAAACACCATTAGATTTATAAGCTATAAAGACCCTACTTTGATTCTTCCATAAAGCAAAGTTAAATTGATATTGGCTAGTCTAGACCTAGATTTGGTAGTTAGGAGAATAATACTCTTGAGTTATTAATATATTCTGTATTTGAGCTTATCCAAAACATTTCTTGATCTTAAAGCAGATGGGTGACTTTGAGATCCTGTATCTAATTCTTGATCACTGATGATTGGAATATTCGCTTGGTAGAGAGAATAAGCAAGAGACAATGTGAAGTAATGATAAAGAGGAAAGATTCTGGAGCAAGACTGACCTATGGTCTAATCCAGGGGCTGCCACTTAGGAGAGGGGCCACGTTAGGAAACTACATTAACCCATGGAATCTTGAGTTTTCTCATCTGTAAATGGAAATAAAAGTGGTACTAATCTCATATGGTTAGCATAAATACTCAATGAGAAATTCCTCGTAAAGTGCCTATATTATGCCTGGCAAAAGATAGGTTCTCAGTAATTAGAAGCTATTGTTATCATTATGGATCAAAAGAGACCTTTATGTACCAATTATAACTTAGTACCAGTAACCCCTTTAACATGAACAAAGTCATATCTCCAAGGGCAGAAGCTAGGCCTTCAAGCGTTAGGCTAGTTTTGTTATAACCTAGCTTCTGTATCCATGTGAGATTTTGACCTTGGGAGTTTTTCCGTAGGTAGTGTGAGCAGCTGTTATGGAATGCCTAGGACCCAGGGATTTCCTGAGATGTGGAACGTTCATTAGTAAACCAGGGAAAAATTTGAGCTGGTCACTCTGTCGCTCGTTCTGTTTCTTAGCTTTACTGGATCTTTCTTGGTCTTAGTGATGTTGCTCTTTCTGTATTGGTTTTCCTTTCCAACTTTACAACTTCCCCACAGACTTATAGAGAAAAGGCAGGATAACTGCCTACTATTTTCCTTTTATTTACCAGTTTTTAGTAGAACGAGTAGGGTACCTTCCATTCTCTGAAAGTTACCCATGAACATTTTGTGTGTTTAATTATGATCTTATGCATTTAAATGTGTATGATGTGTCTAAAATAATTGCAGGTATCTCTGTTGATACTCAAATGGTCCCAGCTTTGGCCAGTGGCAGCTTATTCCCATTTGGTTCTGTAATCTTTTTGACGTGGTCCAAGAAAAAAATCCATGTTTCCGTATCATGGAAATTTTTGTTTTCAATGATGAGATAGTAGTTTTGTGCCCTAAATCTAGATTCAGCCTTTTCTGCAAGGACACCTGTTTCCTTTTAGTGGGAAATAGTTTTGGGGGCCTCTGTGTGGGTACTGTGAAGTGTTAGTTGCTCAGTCTTGCCTGACTCTTTGCGACCCCGTGAACTGCAGCCTGCCAGGCTCCTCTGCCCATGGATTTTCCAGGCAAGGATACTGGAGTGGTTTGCCATTTCCTTCTCCAGGGGATCTTCCTGAACCAGGGATAGAACTCGCATCTCCTGCACTGCAGGCAGATTCTTTACTGACTGAGCTACCAGATGGAGTGGGTAGTCTTTCCCTTCTCCAGGGGATCTTCCCAACCCAGGGATCAAACCCAGGTCTCCCACATTGCAGGCGGATTCTTTACCAGCTGAGCCACAAGGGAAGCCAAAGAATAGGGAGTGGGTAGCTTATCCCTTCTCCAGCGGATCTTCTTAACTCAGGAATTGAACCGGGGTCTCCTGCATTGCAGGTGGATTCTTTACCAGCTGAGCTATCAGGGAAGCCAATGTGCGTACTAGGAGTGCTTATTACTACTGCTTGGGTTATTATTTCTAGGCGTTTATAGAAGCTTAAGGAGTATATATTTTTAATTTTCAGTGAAAAAGTATTTCATAGTCATATTGATTCTTTTAATTCAAATTTAGGATTACAAGGTATTTGCTTAATCTCATTATTCTTACGTCTGTATGTTATCCTCCAGTATGCAAATCCTGATGCTCAGTAACAACTATAACTTATTTGTTTTATCCTGCACTATATAGAAATCAGCCTCAGAGTAATGGTACCACAACTACCATCAATGATAGGAAGACTCAAAATAATTTTTAAAAGTATTTTTGTGTGTTTCTACTAGGAATGTACAGCCAAGTTACTATAAAGTCACTTATTATTTTTTGGTAGGTATACCACTAATCATGTATAGTTAGGCTAACTTATTTAATTAAAGTTTAGGAGTTGCTCTTAGTTTAATTTTGTTTTTATAATTATGTAACATTTTTACACTATTCTAAATTATAATATATAGCACAAGATTTTTTCTAAGAATTCTAGCTTCAAATCTTATCTTTTCCAGTCTGTTCCTTCTCAACTCTGTAGGTAATTTTTAAAAAACTATATTTACTTAACTTTAAAAATTTTTAACGTAAGCATATATGTCAGTACCTAAACGAGTACACACACATATAAAGTGATTCATTATATACTTTATTTACTTGATCTCTTTTGTCTCTTTTTGGGGGTATGTTTTTTCATTTATTTTGGGAGATTTGTATTTTTGTTTGAATGGGAACCTTTACTCAAAGACATTTTTGTGGTGCTCTTAGTCTCCTTATCTTTGGTCTACTTCTTGTTTGTTCCCAACTACAAGCAGTGTTGAAATCAGCTGGCAAACTTTCGTTTCCACTCCCTCTTTATATCAAGCATCTGATTTGAAGTTCATGTGGGTGAGCTGCGTCGCTTCAGTCGTGTCCACTCGGTGTGACCCCATGGACCGTAGCCCGCCAGGCTCCTCTGTCCATGAGATTCTCCAGGCAAGAATGCTGGAGTGGGTTGCCATTCCCTTCTCCAAGGGATCTTCCCGACCCAGGAGTTGAACTGGCATCTCCTGGGTCTCCTGCATAGGCAGTCAGGGTCTTTACCACTAGCGCCACCTGGGAAGCCCCTAATTTGAAGTGGTATTTTTTTATTCTCGTTAATATCTATAAGACAATAAGTGAATTTAATCTACTTTTCAGACACTTTCTCCATCCTATGCTAGTTTTTGATAGTTGTACTATGTCTGCTTTGTAAGGGGATATACCCATTATATCGTCTCCTGTATAAACATCATTTAATCTTAGTTTTACAGGTAAATACAAATTTATGTTCACCTTTAGACTATGGGTTTATTTCTAGTCATTTGGTCCATGAGAGAGTCTTCAGGAAAGGATTACAGAAGCAATGTTGCCTTAATTATTGCCTGTTCGTATAATTCCGTATCTGCCTTTAGACTTAAATTGTTTCACTGTGCATAAAAATCAAGTTTTGACCCGGTGTTGTTCCTTGAGGGTCTTAAATATGTCTTGTCATCTAGCAATCTGTTGTGCTATTGCAAAGTTCGATGCCTTCCTGATTTTCATTCCTCTCTAAGTGACACATTTCTTCCTGGAAAATTGTAGGGTCATCTCTTTATGACTGATGTTTTGAAATTTCACATGAATGTGCCATGATGTAGGTCTTTTGTCATCTCCTATGCTGTGTACTCAGTCTGCCCTTTCAATATGAAAACGCAAATCTGCTCTGCACGGGTGTGTGTGTGTGTATGTGTGCAAATCTGCTTTGAAGGGGTGTGTATGTGTGTGTGCACACAAATCTGCTTTGCAGGTGTGTGTGTGTGTGTGTGTCTGTCTGTCTGTGTGTGTGTTAGGGAGACTATTCCAAATGCTGACATTTAGCCAATCTTCCTGTTTTCAGGCCTGCAACCCTTTGCTTGGAGAAGGAAATGGCAACCCACTCCAGTGTTCTTGCCTGGAGAATCCCAGGGATGGCAGAGCCTGGTGGGCTGGCGTCTATGGGGTTGCACAGAGTCGGACACGACTGAAGCGACTTAGCAGCAGTAGCAGCAGCAACCCTTTGCTAACATCGCTTGTATCTGCGACTCTCAGCCCTGACAGCCTCTCTGAGCTTCAGTGAAGAATAAGCCCTTTCAGCCTTCGCTTTTCCTTCTGCGTGCGCTTGAGCTGTGACCTCTTCCCCTTCTCACTTTCTGTTCTCTTCTTCTTTCTGTCTTCCAGAAATGGATCACACTATTATGTTTACTACTATCTCTCTTATTCACTTTGTCACTATGAATTTATATATTTTTGATCCTTATACTACAATTTTGAGAGTCTGGAGAGAGATAGTAATTAAAGTTATGTGGCCAACCCTCTTTTAGCTGGAAGTCCTAGGGTTCTTTGGCTTCCCAGGTGGCTTAGTGGTAAAAAAAAATTCACTTGCCAATGCAGGAGACGCAAGAGATGCAGGTTCGATCCCTGGGTTGGGAAGATCCCCTGGAGAAGGGAATGGCAACCCAGTCCAGTATTCTTGCGTGGAGAATTCCATGGACAGAGGGGCCTGGTGGGCGACAACCCTGGGGTCGCACAGAGTCAGACTTGACTGAACACCAGCACCAGCTTTTAGGGTTCTTTGGATTTATTTTGAAAGGCATGAGGAAGTCAAACTCTCAAATGATGTTTATAGGTAAAGCAACTTTTAACTTAGATAAAATCATAAAGAAAAAATAGAACAGAATACAACTTTTAATCATGTTTAAAGAGAGAAAAAATGGACATGGGTTAAATTTCAGGAAGAGGGTAAGGGGGCAAGGGTAAGGGAGCATTGTAAATGTGATTGTATAGAATGACACTCATAATGTTGTGACTGCCTTCCAGGGGAATGAACTCTTGAGCGGTGAGTTTCAAGCCTGAGTCTGGAAACCAAGCTTGTTTCTTAATTTGGACTTACTGTGTTGGTTGTTTATGTCAGGAATATAGCAACTGATGCTTCCATTATAGAATATTGATTGCACTTAATGAGTATGAATGAATAGTCTCTGGCTCTGTGGAACAATGAATAAAGTGTAAACCAGTTCGGTCTTGTTCTGTTGTGTTCCTGCTAATTTTCTATGCTCACAGATGAGATCTGTTGGGAAGTAGATTTCCTGAAAATGTAGTGTTACAGATTTCATTTATCTGGCTTTCTTCTTTGCCTTTTTTTTTTTTTCCCAAGGAACCTGTGTTAAGGCTTGGGACTGGGGGAAGAGTAGGGAGGAGGGAAATGGGGTAGTAATAGGAGCCTGTTTTCCTTGGATAAGAATTCTGATGTTTGACCTTAGGATGGTGCCGTGGGGAAATAATATGGCTCAGCAGAGGTTGATGAACTCTGTGAGTCTGGGTAAATGACAGTCTTCTCTTGGCTGTCGGTCTTATAGAATGAGGGGGTTGTGTTAGATTATCTGAAGTTGTTTTAAAACTGTTCTGTGGAGCTCCAGGTTTTTGGGTTATGTCTTAGTGGCCTGTGAGCAGGGCCTTAGGGAAGTTGAACAGAAAGAACTATCTTCCCTTGCCCCAGTCCAGGACTCACTTGGGACAGTTCCATTTTTAGTAAACCTATAAACTGAGATTATCTATAGGATTCTGTATGACAAAAGGATTCTGTTGCTAAAGTAAGTTAAAAAACCACCAAACTCATAATTCATGTGTTCTAGTTAAAAAATGTTACAGATTTATGTTCCCCAGACTGTGGTTGACAGAACTCATGTGGGCCTCCATCTGCCCTCAATTCCACAAATGCGCTTGTGTTACGACTTTCCTTTCTCTACTGGGCATGGTTGATTTTAGTCATTGTTTAGAACGGTAAAGTCAATACTTTTACCAAAGAATAGTTATCCTTGTAAATCTGTCAGTTTGTTTACCCCTATGCATCCGTGAAGAAACTTGGCCAAATAGTTCATGATTATTGTTATCTCTGTTTTTAGGTGAAAGAACTAAAAATAGAGAAAACTACTCTCCCACATTTATATTTTTAATGACTTGTGAGGTTTGAACAGCAACACTGTGCTACATTTAATTATAGTTCAGTTCAGTTCAGTTCAGTCGCTCAGTTGTGTCCAACTCTTTGCGACCCCATGAATCGCAGCACGCCAGGCCTCCCTGTCCATCACTAACTCCTGGAGTTCACCCAAACTCATGTCCATCGAGTCGGTGATGCCATCCAGCGATCTCATCCTCTGTCGTCCCCTTCTCCTCCTGCCCCCAATCCCTCCCAGCATCAGAGTCTTTTCCAATGAGTCAACTCTTCACATAAGGTGGCCAAAGGACTGGAGTTTCAGCTTTAGCGTCATTCCTTCCAAAGAAATCCCAGGGCTGATCTCCTTCAGAATGGACTGGTTGGATCTCCTTGCAGTCCAAGGGACTCTCAAGAGTCTTCTCCAACACCACAGTTCAAAAGCATCAATTCTTTGGCGCTCAACTTTCTTCACAGTACAACTCTCACATCCATACATGACCACTGGAAAAACCATAGCCTTGACTAAATGGACCTTTGTTGGCAAAGTAATGTCTCTGCTTTTGAATATGCTATCGAGGTTGGTCATAACTTTCCTTCCAAGGAGTAAGTGTCTTTTAATTTCATGGCTGCAGTCACCATCTGCAGTAATTTTGGACCCCCCCCAAATAAAGTCTGACACTGTTTCCACTGTTTCCCCATCTATTTCCCATGAAGTGATGGGACCAGATGCCATGATCTTCGTTTTCTGAATGTTGAGCTTTAAGCCAACTTTTTCACTCTCCACTTTCACTTTCATCGAGAGGCTTTTTAGTTCCTCTTCACTTTCTGCCATAAGGGTGGTGTCATCTGCATATCTGAGGTTATTGATATATAGTAGGTCTTAGAAATAGCCATCTTTCTGGTCAGTGTGCCCTATGTTTCTGTACTACTTCTGGTTGTGCTGCAATTCAAGTGGCTGCCCATTGGTGATAAATTGGGCATTTTTACCTCATTTCTTTCCACTTCTGTCTTTTCATTTCATGAGCCCGAACCATCAAACTTGAGTTTTCTGAAACCTTCTATGCTGTTTCACTTCTCCGTGTTATCATATGTACTGTATTTTTTGCTCTGAATTCACTTCCCCTCTCTCTACCACTTCATCTGCCTTTAAAGCTCCTATTCATTCTTCACAGCCTTTGCACTATCATCTTGTTCCTGCTGGGACACCACTGCCGTTGTGCACATCAGAATGCACTGTAACTGGTTGGTTATTCTTCTGTGGCTATTGAAAGGGCTTGAACTATTATTGCCTGTATTCCTAGGACTTGGCATTCAGTAGGTACTGAACAAATTTGTACTGGAGAATACTTTTTTACTGACTGTAAAATCTCATAGTGATATGTTACATTTTCATTATTTTAAATACAATTTTTTATGCTGGCAACAACCAAATTTATTTCTCGTCACTCTTTAACAACAGTTTCATGTATTCATCTGTTTACTTGACATCAACACTTGAATGTCAAATAGACGTTACATACTTGACATCCCATCTAGGATGACTAGCTGTCTTAGTTTGCCTGGAGCTGGGAAGTTCTGTGGGCTTCCTTGGTAGCTCAGCTGGTAAAGAATCTGCCTGCCATGTGGGAGACCTGGGTTTGATCCCTGGGTTGGAAAGATCCCCTGGAGGAGGGCATGACAACCCACTCTAGTACTCTTGCCTGGAGAATCCCCATGGACAGAGGAGCCTGGTGGGCTACAGTCCATGAGGTCGCAAAGAGTTGGACATGACTGAGTGACTAAGTTCAGCACAGGGGAGTTCTGTGGCCCACGGAACTTTCAGTACTAAACCAGGAAAGTCTCATGTGAAGCAGGATGGCTGTCTCCTAACTCCCCTGGGGTGTAACTTCTGCTGTACCGTATTGTCTCCTCACAGCGCCATTCATGGCCCTCTGCTAATGTCTGCCCATTGTTTACATCATGGGGTCATACTTATTAAAAAAAAAAGTACTGAGTACTTATTACTTCTAATAACCAGTTAGTAATACATGCACATTTTTAGATACCTGTATATATTTGACTATTTTTAATGCATATGTACCCTCTACCTTTTTAACTTCCTTCATTATAAAGCAGAAGTAGGGAGTTTTGTGAAACCATGACCTTTACCAATGTAACAAAATGAGACATTCCTTAGAGCCAAATAAAAGCACCATAGAATGGAAGATCTGGAAGTTTTCTTAACATCTTATTAAGGCGGGAGGTGGTAGAGCACACACTGACACTCTCCATTCACCTGGTACCACTTCTAGTCTTTCCCATCTCGGTGGCAACTCCATCCTTGCAGTTGCTCAGGCCAAAAACTTTGTCATTCTTAGCTCTTCTTTCTCTCACATCTCATATCCACACACATTGACACTCACCATCAGATTGGCAATATGTGTTCAGTCCTTAGCATCTCAGCTGGTGGACACTCAATCCTTACCATTGGTCAGGTGAAAATCTTGGGAGTCATCCTTAACACTTCTCTTTCTCTAACACCCCACATTCAGTCCTTCAGTAAATCTTTTTGTTTCTACCTTCAAAATCTAGAGTTCTGTTTAGAACTATTTCTGGTCACCCGATTTAAAATTGCCCTAACTAAATCTGGTTACCATATCTTAAAATTGCAACTAGCAAACCATCTCCATCTACCCCCTTCCCAATCTCCCTTACCTGGTTCTACTTTTATTTCTTTTGAGGGATACTTACTACATGATTTACCTGTTTATTGTATTTCTTATTTATTGTTTATTTCCCCAGAGATTTTTTTTGGTAGGTCTTTTTTCTTCTCTGATACATCTCAAGTGTCTGGTACATATTGAACTCAGTGCGTATTTATTGAATGGCTAGATAGTTCATTCATAAGTTTTAAGTCAGAATCAAGTTTCCTTTTCTCTCTCCTGTTTATTGAGCACATTATTTTTCAGCCATTGTTCTAAGTGTTTCATACATATATAAATATATGTGTGTGTGTATCTCACAGTATTTCTCAGAGGTTGCTTTCATTTCACTTCAGGGGGATTAATTGACAGAGATCAGTGGTGATGGCAAGTTTTGAATCGAGGTTTGTGGCTTCAGAGCACGGATGTTCAACCACTGTCGTGTTGCCTAACGCATAGGCCAGCATGATCTGACTGGATAATGCTAGGGTTCTGCTTCATTAAATCACAATGTCTTCTGTTGTTGCTCAAACCAACACCTTCTAATTAGAGGGGGGAATGGTGTCACTTATGAGATCTGTCTTTTGAGGAACTATGGTGGATGGAAACCCATTAAAATGTCATCGAGCAAACAGAATGCTTATTTGGAATAAGTTTCCAACTTACTGAATAGTACTGCTAATGAAAAAAATCATATTTAACAATTTTCACAATAGCTTAAAACCTACTGAGCACAACAAGTCAAGCATTTAGCTATACAGAGGGATAGATTGAGTGGTGTGGTGGAAAGGGAGACTGCTTTAAAATATGACTATTTAAAAATTTAGTTTGTCTCTCCTTCTCTTTTGCCATCAAGTAATTAAAGTTCTTGACTTGTTTGAAAATGGCTCAGATTTAATTTCATTTTGTTAAGCACCTCAATTTTTCAGCTCAGGAGAAAAAGGCTATTAGCAATTTGCATTATCCATTACAAGCTCCTTTATAATATGAAATTTATATGGGAAATGCTAATTGGATGTTCATCATCGTAAAGATAATGATTTCTGTACTTTAGGTGGTGATAATGAAGATGAAATATGAAAATGATATGGGGTGAAAGTCAGATTTTTTTTCATTTTCCACTGGTTGGAGACTGGGGAAGGCATTCTCTTCTCTTCTTAAGATGGGTGACAGTGGAGGGCAGAGCCATAGGGTCAAGGAAGGGTATGTAAGCTGGAACTGCCTTGATGTCCGCAAACTCCCCGGTTACCTAATCCCAGGCAGTTAATCCAGTTTCAGATGAAAAAAGTGGGAAATGTGATATTTCTCAAAGACAGATGTATCAAAAATATCTGTTCCATTTTAGCCTGTTGCTTTATGGGTAAGAGTTCTGTAGAGTTACTGTCTCATCAATCCTTGTTCCTTCCTCTGTGATAGGAAGAGAAGGCTGGAATTGACTGCCTTTATTAAGAGTAATGAGAATGACTCCAAGAGGCTTTTCCATTGGGTGTTGTTGAATTCCTTGGCTTGCCAATGTACTCACGATTAACCTTTTGAATTAACTTCTAGTGAACAAGGTATGGTAACCATTATATCTATTACTGTGACCATTGTATCTGCTACTGTAGATATGACCAGATGACCATTATATCTACTACTGTGGGCAAGAATCCCTTAGAAGAAATGGGGTAGCCATCATACTCAACAAAACAGTCCAAAATGCAGTACTTGGATGCAATCTCAAAAATGACAGAATGATCTCTGTTCGTTTTCAAGGCAAACCATTCATTATCACAGTAATCCAAATCTGTGCCCTGAACAGTAATGCTGAAGAAGCTGAAGTTGAACAGTTCTGTGAAGACCTACAAGACCTTTTAGAACTAACACCCTAAAAGATATCCTTTTCATTATAGGGAACTGGAATGCACAAGTATGAAGTCAAGAGATACCGGGAGTAACAGGTAAATTTGGCCTTGGAGTACAAAAAGAAGCAGGGCAAGCCTAACAGAGTTTTGCCAAGAGAACGCACTGGTCATAGCAGACACCCTCTTCCAACAACACAAGAGAAGACTCTACACGTGGATACCACCAGATGGTCAATACCAAAATCAGACTGATTATATTTCTTTGCAGCCAAAGATGGAGAAGCTCTATACAGTCAGCAAAAACAAGACTGCGAGCTGACTGTGGCTCAGATCAAGAACTCCTTATTGCCAAATTCAGACTTAAATTGAGGAAAGTAGGGAGAACCACTAGACCATTCAGGTATGACCTAAATCAAATCCCTTTCAGTTATACAGTGGAAGTGAGAAATAGATTCAAGGGATTAGACCTGATAGACAGAGTGCCTGATGAACTATGGATGGAAGTTCGTGACACTGTACAGGAGGCAGGGATCAAGACCATCCCCAAGAAAAAGAAATGCAAAAAGGCAAAATGGCTGTCTGAGGAGGCCTTACAAATAGCTGTGAAAAGAAGAGAAGTGAAAGGCAAAAGAGAAAAGAAAAGATAAACCCATTTGAATTAAGTTCCAAAGAATAGCAAGGAGGGATAAGAAAGCCTTCCTCAGTGATCGGTGCAAAGAAATAGAGGGAAACAATAGAATGGGCAAGACTAGAGATCTCTTCAAGAAAATTAGATACCAAGGGAATATTTCATGCAAAGATGGGCTCGATAAAGGACAGAAATGGTATGGATCTAACAGAAGCAGAAGATATTAAGAAGAGGTGGCAAGAATACACAGAAGAACTGTACAAAAAAGATTTCATGACCCAGATAATCATGATGGTGTGATCATTCACCTAGAGCCAGACATCCGGGAATACGAAGTGAAGTGGACCTTGGGAAGCATCACTACGAACAAAGCTAGTGGCAGTGATGAAATTCCGGTTGAGCTATTTCAGATCCTAAAAGATGATGCTGTGAAAGCGCTGCACTCAATATGGAGCAAATTTGGAAAACTCAGCAGTGGCCACAGGACTGGAAAAGGTCAGTTTTCATTCCAATCCCAAAGAAAGGCAATGCCAAAGAATGCTCAAACTACCACACAATTGCACTCATCTCACACGCTAGCAAAGTAATGCTCACAATTCTCCAAGTCAGGCTTCAACAGTACATGCACTGTGAAATTCCAGATGTTCAAGCTGGATTTAGAAAAGGCAGAGTAACCAGACATCAAATTGCCAACATCCATTGGATCATCGAAAAAGCAAGAGAGTTCCAGAAAAACATGTCCTGCTTTATTGACTATGTCAAAGCCTTTGTCTGTGTGGATCACAACAAACTGTGGAACATTCTTCAAGCGAGGAGAATACCAGGCCTGACTTGTCTCCTGAGAAATCTGTATGCAGGTCAAGAAGCAACAGTTAGAACTGGACATGGAAGAATGGACTAGTTGCAGATCAGGAAAGAAGTACATCAAGGCTGTATATTATCACCTTTCTTGTTTAACTTATATGCAGAATACACCATGCGAAATGCTGGGCTGGAAGCACAAGCTGAAATCAATATTACCAGGAGAAATATCAACCTCAGATATGCAGATGACACCAACCTTATGGAAGAAAGTGAAGAATAACTAAAGAGCTTTTTGATGAAAATGAAAGAGGAGAGTGAAAAAACCAGCTTAAAACTCAACATTCAAAAAACTAAGATCATGGCTTCTGGTCTCATCACTCCATGGCAAATAAATGGAGAAACAATGGAAACAGTGAGAGACTTTATTTTTTTTTGGCTCCAGAATCACTGCAGATGGTGACTGCAGCCATGAAATTAAAAGAGACTCGCTCTTTGGAAGAAAAGCTATGACCAAACTAGACAGCAGATTAAAAAGCAGAGACAGTACTTTGCCAATAAAGGTCCATCTAGTCAAAGCTATGGTTGTTCCAGTAGTCATGTATGGATGTGAGAGTTGGACTATAAAGTAAGCTGAGCACTGAAGAATTGATGCTGTTGAACTGTGGTTTTGGAGAAGACTCTTGAAAGTCCCTTGGACTGCAAGGAGATCCAACCAGTCAATCCTAAAGGAAATCAGTCTTGAATATTCATTGGAAGGACTGATGCTGAAGCTAAAACTCCAATACTTTGGCCACCTGATGCAAAGAACTGACTCATTGGAAAAGACCCTGATGCTGGGAAAGATTGAAGGGGGGAGGAGAAGGGAACGACAGAGGATGAGGTGGTGGGATCGCATCGTTGACTCAGTGGACACGAGTTTGAGTAAGCTCTGGGAGTTGGTGATGGACAGGAAAGCCTGGCGTGCTGCAGGCCATGGGGTCACTAAAGTTGGACACGACTGTGTGACTGAACTGAACCAAGTATGGGTAAGGAACCTTGTTTTATTTGCCTACCACATTCCTAAAATGGTTTTAGGTGAAGCAGAAGTCACTGGCTTTTCTACATGCAGGGAACTGCATAGGAGTTGAATTTATTGGAACTTGAGGAAAATGACCCAAGCATCCTTTTAAACAAAATTCTGTTCATATGCTTTTTGAATAAGATGGCAGATACTTATTGAGCATCTGGTATAATCTAGGCCTTGATGTTGTGTAGGTATTACTGAACTTAGTATTCTTGCTGGATAAGTATCTCCATCCATGAAACTATGATTAATTAAAATTCACTTGAAAGGTGTATAGCCTAGTGTTGGTCTTATAGCCAGTGGTATCACTTTGATTTCCTGAATTCTAGAAATAAACCACCATGAAGAGACTCTCTACTAATTGTTAGATAAACAGCCCTGAAGCAACACAATAATAATCTTTCTTTAGGCTTTTTGTGTCCACAGTGCAGTTTATTTTAAGATTTTTTAGTTATTCATTCATTCTTCAACAGATTATTACCTACTATATATTTCAGGCACTGGGATATGGAGCTGATATTTGCTTAAACTAGTGAGATGGACACCTCTTGAAACTCTCAAATATCTTCTTGATCAGCTAGGATCATTTTAAGTTGATACCATTTTAAAATAAAGGTTTTTTTTTTTTTTAAATGCCATAGAGCACCAGGATGTAAGTGCCTGTGCCACAGGCTTAGAAAAATCTTGCCTAAAAAAAGGAGTTTGGGAAGCTGATGATGAGTAGAATTTTAGAACTTTTAAGTGTTGAATAAAATGTTAATTATGAGATATCACATTGGATGGGACCAGTGGTTTTATTTGGCCCTAGATTCAGCCCTGATGTGAGCAACAAGAAATGAAGGAGGAGACATGATGAAAATTCTTCCTGCTGCTTTGCCTTACTGGACTTTTTAAGGTCCTGTTTATTGAAAACTTGTTGTATCACTCTAGTGTTCAGCTCTTTACCTATATCAGTAGCCTCCCAAGTGCTATCTCAGCTCTCCTTGTCTCCATGTCCATCATCCACACAGCAGCCAGCGATACCTTCCTGAAACACAGGTCTGATCATGTCATTGCCCTGTTCTTGTCCCTGGCCCCACTTTAAGTAAAACCCTGGCCCATGGCTCACTTTCTGACTTCATTTCCTACCACTCTTCCCCTTGTTCACTGTGGCAACACTCCCCAGAGTCCAAGCATGTTCCCATCTCAGGATGTTTGATTTGCATTTAGTTCTCTTTTCCCGGAAGACTGCTTCCCCAGATGTTTGCAGGATTTATTCCTCAACTTCATTCAAGTCTGTACTTAAATCTTACCTCCTCAAAGAATCCTTGCCTGGAAACCCTGACAGCACTCCTTACCACTCTTCATTCTATAAATCTACTTTATCTTTCTTTTCTATACTTATCACTCCCTGACAATCTAGGACACATTTGTTAATTTATGTAGTTATTGTCTGTTAAAGCCTAAGTTCCAAAGAGAAGGAAACTATTTCATTCACTGCTCTGAGCATCCCCTTGCCCAGGCTGGGCACTCTATCAATATTGTAGGTATTATTCCTGTACACTTCATAGAAGAAGGCCTGAGGTTGGGTGAAGTTAAGTGATTTGATGATAGGTGGTGAGTTTTGGGTTCAAACTCTAGCCTGCCCGTATTGCTGAAGCTCTTATCTTGTGTACTGTGTGTCTCAGTCATGTCTGACTCTTTGCAACCCCCTGGACAGTAGCTCTCCAGGCTCCTCTGTCCATGGAATTCTCCAGGCAAGAATACTGGGGTGGGTTGCCATTCCCTTCTCCAGGGGATCTTCCTGACCCAGGGATCAAACCCAGATCTCCCACATTGGCAGGCAGATTCTTTACCGTCTGAGCCACCAGGGAAGCCCAATCTAGGCCGCTTCTTTTAACACTCCTTAAGGGTCAGAGCTCAGAGAAGGCAATAGCACCCCACTCCAGTACTCTTGCCTGGAAAATCCCATGGGCAGAGGAGCCTGGTGGGCTGTAGTCCATGGGGTCGCTAAGAGCTGGATACGACTGAGTGACTTCACTCTCACTTTTCACTTTCATGCATTGGAGAAGGAAATGGCAACCCACTCTAGTGTTCTTGCCTAGAGAATCCTAGGGATGGGGGAGCCTGGTGGGCTGCTGTCTATGGGGTCGCACAGAGTCGGACACGACTGAAGTGACCTAGCAGTAGCAGTAGCAGTAAGAGTCAGAGCTGGGCTTTATACTTCCTTGTGCTGGTAGGTGCTCATTCTGCTCCAACCATAGGCGTTGGCTTTGGCCCATTGCTTCCTCCTGGGTCATCTGGGGACAGCAGGGATGTGGTTGCTCAGGCACAAGAGTCTGCAGCAGGTTTCCTGGCAACAGAGGTGAGGTCAGCAGTCTTGCACAGCAGGCTTTTAAATATCCTCAAGTGCCCGAAGGATGCACTCACAGAAGATTCCTGTTGAGAGATGGATGAAATCATGTCTGCCTCTCCCCACAGTGTGCCACGTTTTCTGCTGAGATGAAGGAAAAGGCTAAGGGCTGGAATGAAGAAAGAAATGTCTCCTTTCATCTTGGGTTGCTTTACCTTAGACGGTCTTCAACCTAGGTGTTTTGGGTAGGCTGTTTGCAGGTTCTTCCTGAATCGGAAGCCATTCTCAGGTTTTTTCTGGCGTCGTTCCAGTCCTGATTCGGATGTGTTTTTCATGTGTGTGCTGAAGTCTTCTCTTTGCCCCTCCAGTTCCACTTCCCACCCTTCTCCATCCTGCTGTCTGTGGCAGGCAAACCAGTATGGACCATGTCAACGGTCTCCCTTGCCTTCTGGCTTTTAGCTGGATTTGGCCAAGGTGGAGCCCTGACAGGAAGCAGAGGAAAGGAGGAGAGGGGCTAGGTATTTATTTCTCTTCCTGGTGACTTTGTGTGCTCAGTCACCATGGATTGATTGATCCTTTGACTGGGTTTCAGGTCTTTTCAGGGTGTCCCTCTCCATGTGATTCTCTATTTTGGGGTTCTGGTAACCACTTCCTTTCTTGTTCCTTCAGGTCAACAAGTATGTATTAATCATGTTTCTTATTTACTGTATTTATGATGCTTTAACATATTTCAGCCTAGTGAATCCCAGGAGGGGATGAGACTGCCCCTCTCTAAATTAGCACATTCTTAGAGATAATTCTTGGATTTGCCTGGAGCATGCCTTTGACAAGTAAACCAACCAATAAGGAGTCCTTACCCTCATTGCCTTCTTTTATAACATAGAACTCCTACAGTGAGAAGCCCTACCCTTCTTGCTCTAAATCACCCAAGCACCAGGAGCCAGACAGCTAGGACACACTTCTGTAGTGAGAGGCCATTCAAATTATTCAAACTAGTCAATTCTGTGGAGAAGACAATGGCAACCACTCCAGTGCTCTTGCCTGGAAAATCCCATGGATGGAGGAGCCTGGTAGGCTGCAGTCCACGGGGTCGCGAAGAGTCGGACACAACTGAGCGTCTTCACTTTCACTTTCCACTTTCATACATTGGAGGAGGAAATAGCAACCCACTCCAGTGTTCTTGCCTGGAGAATCCCAGGGACGGCGGAGCCTGGTGGGCTGCTGTCTATGGAGTCACACAGAGTCG
>NW_011484825.1:996009-1002195 GCF_000754665.1 Bison bison bison
TCCCATGGGCAGAGGAGCCTGGTGGGCTGTAGTCCATGGGGTCGCTAAGAGCTGGATACGACTGAGTGACTTCACTCTCACTTTTCACTTTCATGCATTGGAGAAGGAAATGGCAACCCACTCTAGTGTTCTTGCCTAGAGAATCCTAGGGATGGGGGAGCCTGGTGGGCTGCTGTCTATGGGGTCACACAGAGTCGGACACGACTGAAGCGACTTAGCAGCAGCAGCAGCAGCAGCAGCACTTAATTCTGAATCTGCCAAACTTGCTTCCCCTGCCTCGCCTATTCTCTCTTGAGGAAATCATAATGAAGGCTCTTACCCACTTTTCTTTCTGCTCCTTTGGCCTCCTGACTGGCCCTGGGGCTTCCCCACGTGACCCCCCCATGTTGCAGCACACCCCTTCCCCTTGGGAACTCTGAGTAACAAACTGTCTTTTCATTGGCAATGATCTCTTGGTCACCATACCTGACTAAAACCCAAATCCGAGGAATATTTAAGAGTGGGCTCTTAGTTTCCCTGTACACACTGCCCTGCCCTTTGTAAATAGTCCTTTTAGTAAACTCTTGTTGAATTACCTTATTGGATATGCAGCCTCTCTCCTATGACTCACATGGGTGTATTGTGTATGTTTTCTGGACTTTGAGAGTCAGTGAAAGGCATAGGGAAGATAACCAGCTTCATATAGCCAGGGGCTTATGATTTTTTTATTTTTTAAATCTATTTTTAATCGAAGGATAACTGCTTTACAGTATTGTGTTGTCTTCTACCAAACATCAATATGAATCAGCCATAGGTTTACCTATATTCCTTCCCACTTGAACATCCCTCCCACCAGGGCTTATGTTTTGATGTACATAGACTCAACCCACTGTCCTCCTTTTACTGCCCCCAGCAGATAGCAGTGCCTAGCACAGGGCCTGGCACCCATGAGG
This sequence comes from Bison bison bison, assembly GCF_000754665.1. Taxonomy (NCBI): domain Eukaryota; kingdom Metazoa; phylum Chordata; class Mammalia; order Artiodactyla; family Bovidae; genus Bison; species Bison bison. Next base: position 996,942 of record NW_011484825.1, read on the forward strand.
TGCTCAGTAGACACCTGAATTAATATCTTCTCCTTGGTGTCCTGTACCATGCCAGACTGTGCTTGAATACATCACACTTAACTGAGTACAGCTCTAATTGGTCATAATATTTTAGTGCTGGAAGGAGATTTAGAGAAAATTCAAGTCTCCCTTCTTATTCCTCTAGTTTACAAATTAATAAATTTAAAGACACAGACCAGAATGGCCTCGGATAAGAGGAAGCACTGAGACTGTAATTCTGATTTCCTGATCAGTATTTTGATCACTGATAGTAACTGTAATAATACTCCCCAAATTTAGTGTAAATAAATAGACGTGCCAGGCCCCATGTTAAACTGTTCTCCTATATTAACTTATTTAATTCTCATCCAGCCTTCTTAAATACTTACTAGTATTAGCCTTGTCTTACATATGAGGCATAAAGAGGTTAAGTACTAATTCAAGGGCGTTCAGCTAGTACGTGGTAGACGAGAGTGCCTATCAGGCAATATGGCTCCAGAGTCTGCATCATTAACCTTCCTGACCTAAGAATTACATTGTGTACCCTTTTCATGTGAGCAGTCTTTCTCTTTTATGCAAGGACTTGACGGCAGGGGGCTTAATAACAATATATCACATGCAGACACCAGGTGCTCAGTTATCGCTGACTCATTGTTTGCACAAAACCCTCTGAGCTTCTCTGTTGAACTCTTGGATCCAGCCAGCAACCAGCCCTTACTCAGTGGCAGTTGTTTTTCTGTTATCCACCAGCCCTGAGTAACCGTCACAGACTGAGTAGAAGCCTCCCTGGAGTAGAGGGAAATCCAGCCAGCTGATCTGAGAGTACACTCTCACTGGGCTGCAGTCTGCCTTGGAGTCAAGTGTGAGCATAACTAGAAGGGTTTATTTCCTCTTGCCAAAGAGAGAGACTGGCATTTTTACTTGCCTTGTCTTACAAAATTTGTTGCAATAAGGCAATTTAATTAGCACAGCAGTTTGAGGTTTTAATAGTTACTGTATTTAAGCAATTTCTCTGGCACTCCTGCTGTTTTATGAGGCTATAATTTGGCTCCCAAATGGAGAAACAATAAGGCCAAATAAAGGAAAAAGATGGCAGTGTTATTCTGGAGGTTAAGCTCCTGTCCAGCCCGTGGAAAGGTACAGTGAAGTAGGGCAGCCGTCTCTGCTGGCTTCCTCCAAGGACACTCTAATTGTGCAGCATGTTTCGTTGGGTCATTTGCTAAGAATTATACTGTGCAGCTCTTGCCAAAGCTCAGAGATGATAAGGGAGTTCCTAAGAGTTGAATCCAGGTTGGTTTGTCTCTATATAACCAAACAAGGACCCATGTCTGCAGTGATGTAAGCGTAGGAACCATATAGTACCCATGTACAGAAAGATGGAGTCTAGTTTTCCTAGAGCCCAGGGTACAGGAACCATGTGGTGTCCATGCCGGAAGGATGGGACTCTTTTTCTTGGTACAGAGAATAACACCATGCAGTATTCATGTGGGAAGAGGTGGGGTCCAGTGTCCTGGAGCAGAGAATGTGGAAGCAGATGATGCCCATGAGGAAAAGGTAGAGTCCAGTCTTCCTGGTACAGAGGATGGGGGAGCCATGTGCTGTGTATATGGGAAGGAGTGGAGTCTAGTTCTTCTGGTGTGGAAGAGGGGGAACTGTAAAGTGTCTTTATGGGAACGAGTGGGGCCCAGTTTTCCTGGAGCAGAGGATTTGGAGACTGTGCAGGGTCTGTGCAGAATTGTGTGAAACAGTTTTTCTGGAGTAGCAAATATCTGCTTCAGTGAACTGGAAATTAACCCTTGATGTGAGGGTTTCACCAGGAAGAGACTGGGCGAGGTGGACACTGAAAAGCAGGAGGTTTATGGTATTGTAAAGGTAACGTTGTGTTTCGACTGGAGGTGGTGTTTGAGGTTAAGATTGGAATGGGACAAGTAAGATAATAATAAAAACTATCATTTTTTGACCACCTATCAGGAGTTGGGCACTATGCTAAGTGTTTGGATCATCTTATGTAATCCTTGTAGCAGCATTAGAAGTAGGTGCCATTATTAAGCCCATCTTACAGAGTGAACTGAGGTTGATTAATTCCTTGAAACATTTACTAAGCACCTGCTGGGCAGTCAGGATACAGCAGTAAAAACATGAACAGGTTACTTTCAAATAGTCATTTGGCAAATAAGTGGTGGAACACCCCAATTGGACTTCAGTCCATGTCTGTCTGATTATGATGTCTGTGTTGATTAGAACAGTTATTAACTAGCTATGTGACATCAGAACACATAATAATATCCAGCTTGTAACAGTAAAGTGGGGCTTCCCAGGTGGCACTAGTGGTAAAGAATTTGCCTGCAATGCAGGAGTTGCAGGAGACGTGAGTTCAATCCCAGGGTTGGGAAGATCCCCTGGAGGAGGGCATGGCAAACCCACTCCAGTATTCTTGCCTGGGAAATCCCATGGACGGAGGAGCCTGGTGGGCTACAGTCCATAGGGTTGCAGAGAGTCAGACACAGCTGAGCGACTTAGCATGCATGTGCTTGTAGAGTAAGGATGGGGGAAATGCTGGTTCCCTCATTCCTTTGCTCTTTTGAGGTTCTGAATGCCTTCCCTTCAGTATTCTAGGTGATACTGATTTTGACAAAATGCAGCTTCCATGCCCCTAGCACTTTACTGAGGTTCCACTTTATTCTCATTTTCCAACCAAGACATCCAAAGGCCTCAAACTTCATTTCTCCATGAGCTCTACAGATTCCACTGAATCTGTGAAAAGAGTCTTTTTCCTTTTGCTAATTTGTGTTGTGTTAGGCAGATTTCTGGGGCTTCCCTGGTGGTTCAGAGGGTAAAGCGTCTGCCTGCAAGGCGGAAGACCTTGGTTCGATCCCTGGGTCGGGAAGATCTCTTGGAGAAGGAAATGGCAACCCACTCCAGTACACTCCAGTATTCTTGCCTGGAGAATCCCATGGATGAAGGAGTCTGGTAGGCTACAGCCCATGGGGTTGCAAAGAGTCAGACACGACTGAATGACTTCACTTTCACTTTTCACTTTTTCAGGCAAATTTCTAAGATGACCTCCAATGATCCCCACCTCCGGATTCTCATTTCTTTCTTTATTCTCCTTTCCTTAAGTGTGGGCTGGATATAGTGACTTGTTTTAGCCCATAGAATCTGATGATGAGATGTCATTTCTGTGATTAGGTTACAGAAGATTGAGCCTTTCATCTTGTTGGCAGGCTCTCTATTGCCTTTCCTCTTGCCTGTTTCAATGAAGCAAACTGCCATGTTGGAGAAAGCCACATGGCAAGGAATTGAGGGTGGCCTCTGGCCAACAGTCCTTGAAGAACTGAATCCCTGTGAATGATTTTGAAAGTGAATGCTTCCCTAGTTGAACCTTGAGATAATCAAGGTCAGTGCAAGCTCAGTGGGCACTGATTACAGCCTATGAGAGACTCAAAGTGGAGGACAAGCTGTGCTGTGTCCAGATTTCTGATCCATATAAACTCTGGGATAATAAATATGTGTTGTCTTAGCCTCTAAGTTTTGGGGATAATTTGTTATGCAGCAATAGAGAGCAAATACATGCACTTTTAAAATAGGAGACAAAACTCATGTGTTAAAGGGAGTCAATTTCTAATATTTAAATCTTTAAAAAATTGAGATGTAATTGACTTATAACGTTGTGTAGGCATCCTCTGGTAGCTCAGTTGTAAAGAATCTGCCTGCAAAGCAGGAGAAGCGGGTTGGAGTCCTAGGTCAGGAAGATCCCCTGTAGGAGGAAAAGCAAACCCACTCCAGTATTTTTGCCTGGGAAATCCCATTGATAAGGGAGCCTGGCAGGCTACAATCCATGGGGTCGCAGAACAGTTGGAGACAACTTTGCGACTGACCACTACCACCACTATAACACTGTGTAAATTTAAGGTACAGAATGTATTCAATTGGTACATTTATACTATTATTTAAATCTTTAGGCATTAATTAGCCATGTAGAAAATTTGTCTTGTTTTTGTTTGCTTTTTGCTAATGCATGCTATAGAACTCATATGGTTTTACACTGAACCCGAGTTGGTGATGCCATCCAGCCATCTCATCCTCTGTCAGCCCCTTCTCCTCCTGCCTTCAATCCCTCCCAGCGTCAGGGTCTTTTCCAATGAGTCAACTCTTCACATAAGGTGGCCAAAGTACTGGAGTTTCAGCATCAACATCATTCCTTCCAAAGAACACCCAGGACTGATCTCCTTTAGAATGGACTGGTTGGATCTCCTTGCAGTCCAAGGGACTCTCAAGAGTCTTCTCCAACACCACAGTTCAAAAGCATCAATTCTTTGGCTCTCAGCTTTCTTCACAGTCCAACTCTCACATCCATACATGACCACTAGAAAAACCATAGCCTTGACTAGATGGACCTTTGTTGGCGAAGTAATGTCTCTGCTTTTCAATATGCTATCTAGGTTGGTCATAACTTTCCTTCCAAGGAGTAAGCATCTTTTAATTTCATGGCTGCAGTCACCATCTGCAGTGATTTTGGAGCCCGAAAAATAAAGTCTGATACCGTTTCCCCATCTATTTGCCATGAAGTGATGGGACCAGATGCTATGATCTTAGTTTTCTGAATGTTGAACTTTAAGCCAACTTTTTCCATTCTCTTCTTTCACTTTCATCAAGAGGCTTTTTAGTTCCTCTTCACTTTCTGCCATAAGGGTGGTGTCATCTGCATATCTGAGGTTATTGATATTTCTCCCGGCAATCTTGATTCCAGCTTGTGTTTATTCCAGTCCAGTGTTTCTCATGATGTACTCTGCATATAAGTTAATAAGCAGGGTGACAATATACAGCCTTGACATACTCCTTTTCCTATTTGGAACCAGTCTGTTGTTCCATGTCCAGTTCTAACTGTTGCTTCCTGACCTGCATATAGGTGTCTCAAGAGGCAGGTCAGGTGGTCTGGTATTCCCATCTCTTTCAGAATTTTCCACAGTTTATTGTGATCCACCCAGTCAAAGGCTTTGGCATAGTCAATAAAGCAGAAATACATGATTTTCTGGAACTCTGTTGCTTTTTCCATGATCCAGCGGATGTTGGCAATTTGATCCTGGGTTCCTCTGCCTTTTCTAAAACCAGCTTGAACATCTGGAAGTTCACGATTCACATATTGCTAAAGCCTGGCTTGGAGAATTTTGAGCATTACTTTACTAGCATGTGAGATGAGTGCAATTGTGCAGTAGTTTGAGCATTCTTTGGCATTGCCTTTCTTTGGGATTGG
>NW_011484825.1:1002295-1003702 GCF_000754665.1 Bison bison bison
TTTGGGTTCCTCTGCCTTTTCTAAAACCAGCTTGAACATCTGGAAGTTCACGATTCACATATTGCTAAAGCCTGGCTTGGAGAATTTTGAGCATTACTTTACTAGCATGTGAGATGAGTGCAATTGTGCAGTAGTTTGAGCATTCTTTGGCATTGCCTTTCTTTGGGATTGGAATGAAAGCTGACCTTTTCCAGTCCTGTGGCCATTGCTGAGTTTTCCCAATTTGCTGGCATATTGAGTGCAGCACTTTCACAGCATCATCTTTCAGGAATTTACATTACAGTGGGTTAAATATACTTTAATGTGGTAGTTTTGCTCACAGACTTCTTGTATCAGTCAGGGTCTAGGTAGAAAGGGAATAAGTATACTTAACTTTGATTATTTGAGAAAAGTTTGGTGATGGGACCATTAGCAAAAGTGTAGAAAGGTTTAGATCAATTGTCCTCAACCAGGGGTGATTTCTGTCCTCTAGGGGACATTTGGAAATCTCTGAATACATTTTTGGCTGTCCCAGCTGGGAAATAGTGTATTATTGGTGTCTAGTGGGCAAAAGCTGGGCATACTGCTCATCAGGACAGCTTCCCCCAATGATCTGCCATAAGGTTAAGAGTGCTAAAGTTAACAACACTTAATTTAAAGACGTCATTAAGGGGTATTAAAGTACACTGAGGCTACCAGCGGGGGATCTTTTATCACTCATAGGCACGTGTGTGTGCACACTCAGTTGCTTCAGTCATGACTCCCTCTTTGTGACCCTATGAACTGTAGTCCGCCAGGCTCCTCTGTCCATGGGATTCTCCAGGCAAGAATACTGGAGCAGGTTTCCATGCCCTCCACCAGGGGATCTTCCCTTCCCAAGAATCAAACCTGTGTCTCCTGCATTGCAGGTGGATTCTTTACCCACTAAGCCACCTGGGAAGCCCATTACTCTTAGGACTGGAGGGCAAGTAGAGGGAGAGGTTACCAGAATCCAGAGAGGGCAGCTTGCAGGAGCTGTGACCTTCAGTAAAGCGATAGTGGCAGAGAGAAAAAGGTAGGGCAGGAAATACCTTGACCTCACTCTCCTTGCTGCCCTCTGATCTCTTGTTAGTTGATCCTTGAGAGAGTTTATTCATACAGTTTATTCAGGTTGACCTTACAGGGCATAGGACAGGGAATAGAAAAGTGGAGAGTAGATCAGGGAAGGTGAGTGGAAGAAATCTAGCAGGATGCTCCATGTGGGTGCCTGAATTTAGATGAGGCTTCTGTTACTTACTTGTAAATTTCTTATTAGGAGGAGGCTAACCAATAGGAAAAGGAGTACATCAAGGCTGTATATTGTCACCCTGTTTATTTAATTTATATTCAGAGTACATCATGAGAAACACTGGACTGGAAGAAACACAAGCTGGAATCAAGATTGCCGGG
>NW_011484825.1:1003802-1007619 GCF_000754665.1 Bison bison bison
CTCAGATATGCAGATGACACCACCCTTATGGCAGAAAGTGAAGAGGAACTAAAAAGCCTCTTGATGAAGGTGAAAGTCGAGAGTGAAAAAGTTGGCTTAAAGCTCAACATTCAGAAAACGAAGATCATGGCATCCGGTCCCACCACTTCATGGGAAATAGATGGGGAAACAGTGGAAAGAGTGTCAGACTTTATTTTTTTGGGCTCCAAAATCACTGCAGATGGTGACTGCAGCCATGAAATTAAAAGATGCTTACTCCTTGGAAGGAAAGTTATGACCAGCCTAGATAGCATATTCAAAAGCAGAGACATTACTTTGCCAACAAAGGTTTGTCTAGTCAAGGCTATGGTTTTTCCTGTGGTCATGTATGAATGTGAGAGTTGGACTGTGAAGAAGGCTAAGTGCCGAAGAATTGATGCTTTTGAACTGTGGTGTTGGAGAAGACTCTTGAGAGTCCCTTGGACTGCAAGGAGATCCAACCAGTCCATTCTGAAGGAGATCAGCCCTGGGATTTCTTTGGAAGGAATGATGCTAAAGCTGAAACTCCAGTACTTTGGCCACCTCATGCGAAGAGTTGACTCATTGGAAAAGACCCTGATGCTGGGAGGGATTGGGGGCAAGAGGAGAAGGGGACGACAGAGGATGAGATGGCTGGATGGCATCACTGACTCGATGGACATGAGTCTGTGTGAACTCCAGGAGTTGGTGATGGACAGGGAGGCCTGGCATGCTGCGATTCATGGAGTCGCAAAGAGTCGGATACGACTGAGTGACTGATCTGATCTGATGTGATCTGAACCTCCCCTATGAAGTACAATAAAAATTTCATAAACCAGTGTTGCTTTTTTACTTTCATGTTTTTATTTCTGAGTGCCCACAGCGAACTTTTGGATCATCTCAGGTGTGGGTGCAAACACAGTGAGAGTTTTGATTTTTAGGGTATCTAGTAGAAAGGTTGTTAGGATGTGAGAGGTTGTAGCAAAGACAGAAAAAGAAGTGGAGAAGAGCCACAGATGGCTGGCTCCAAAATTTAGCTGTGGAGTGGACCTGGTCAGTTCGTTTGTTATGGTGAAGCCTGCTAGTTTAACTCTTGTTGATCTGGGTTAGGAGAGCAGTAGGGATGTCAATATATATTTGTTGACTGAATGGATGGAGGCACATTGGAGCCCATTTCAAAACTGGGGAGAATGATACAGGTCATTTATCTTCCTTTTTTCTCTATGTGTGTGAATGTCCTTTTTGCTTATCCAGCGTATAGCCTTTTCTTCCTATTAGTATCTCCATCTCCTTGCTGGAGGATTCCTGGTGTTGGTAGTAGGGTTATTTCTGACATTGCCTGTCCCCTTTTCCTTTGGAGGCAAAGGAAGTCAGAGCCTTCCTCCATACATGGCCTCTTTGTCAGTGGCGGGCGTGTTGTGCTCCAAGTGCTATTAGATCTAGGGGCACTGAGCCTTGCGTGAGGGACCCTGATTAACGATCAGATTCATCGTGGTGGCAGGTGTGTCTTGCACACCGACTTGTGCCTGTTTTGTAATTCTTGCCGGGGGGTCCTGCTGTCAAGTCTGTAGCAAACATGGTTCCTGCCTGGTTTGCAGGCCTGGACCTTAGAACCTTAATTGACCCTTTCCATAAATTTCTTTACCTAAATGTATAAAAGTATCAGTTTCTTAACTGTCAGTTTCTACGACTTGCAACAAGAACCCTTCCCAATATGTTTTGGGAAAAACTTGAGGATGTGTGGAGCATAGGAAGGATATTGCATATATAATTTCCATGTGGTGACAAGGATCACACAGCTGATCTAATTTCCTTCCCTAGATTCTGGAAAAGACCTAATCCTTAGGTTGGCTGGAAGAGGAGTGTTAGAGAATTGGGTGCCTTGCTGTATCAGGCGCCATATAAAAGCTCTGTGTCTGTGTCACCCAATCTAGCTCAGTAAGATATCGTTTCCATTTTTTTTTTCTGTTGGGAAATTGAGACTCAAAGAAAGCAAATATGTTACCCAACTTCTCATAGACAATAGGTGTTAGGACGACAGATTTCAAACCAGGAAGCTCTGCAGACTCCTCTCCTTGCATCATTCCAGGTGGACTGTCAGCTGCGCCAGTGTTCAGCAAGTCCTGGGTGAGACTGGGAGCCCTTGGGCCTTGTGCATATCTTTGTATGCCCTTATAAGCTGCAGCAGACTTGGTAATAGACTTAGTAGTAGCAAGGGTAGCCTCCTTTCCCTTATTCCAATATGTAGCTCTTTAAAAATTGTCATTCTGTGATAATGCCCTTTAGTTTCGCTGGTTGTTTTCTCTCCCACTGTTGGTGGTGGTCAGCAATTCTTACATAAGTAAGAGTTCATTTAGGATGAAAGAGGCATTTAAGACCCAATTATCAAAGGTGCTCCATGGTGGTGTTAATCTTTCCTTTTGAAACTTGGTCTCAGAGGAGTGGTGGGTTACTGGATAAAGGAGGGTATTTTTATGCCAGTGTTTGACACTTCATAACCATTAGCTTTTGCCTAAGTTTTTCTTCCTGAGAAAATATTTCTGACCTTTGTCAGTAATATTTGATGAAGGTTAGTGGTACCAATTTCCATTTCTAGTAAAAAAAAAAAATTGGACTTTTTGGGCACTTAATAAAATTATCTATTTTGTTATCCTAAAGACAAACATCCCAGATTTCAGCTTTTAATAGCTCTCATGAAACATTTGCTTCCATTAGCAATATAACCATGCAATATTGTGTTTATTTTATTTAACAGACATTTGTAGAGTGTTTATGACGTGCCAGGCTCTCTTCTCTGTGTGTATATCTACAACTGTCGACCCTATTAATCTCAACAACTTTACAAGTTGGGACCTATTATTATACCCATTTTACAAAGGAAAAAATTGAGGCACAAAGAAATGAAATAATGTGCCCCAGGTCACATGTCTCCTAAGCGGCAGAGCTGGGCTCACACCCAGAAAGTTTGTTCTGAGTTCACACTGGTAACACTGTCCCAGGTTTCCTCTCTGATATGCCAAGAAATGATACAACACAAAAGCCCTATAAGCAGAGGGATCTCTTCTTAGAATACTAGAGCTGACCAACCAGATCATTCCTTTCATCTTGATTAGGATTCTGCTTGTGCTTAGCTGCCCTTGGTTGGTGTGCTGCTTTAAAAGTGAGTTGAAATATAAGGACAATTTGAATGACTGAGCTCAGACACTGCAGACATTCTCAAATGCAGAGCTTGATGTTCTCAGTTCTGTTCCTCAGTTGTGTCCAACTCCCTGTCACCCCATGGACTGCAGCACACCAGGCTTCCCTGTCCATCACTAACTCCTAGAGCTTACTCAGACTCATGTCTTGAGTTGGTGATGCCATCCAACCATCTCATCCTCTGTTGTCCCCTTTTCCTACCACCTTCAGTCTTCAGACTTTTAGCATCAGTCCTTCCAATGAATATTCAGGACTGATCTCCTTTAGGATGGACTGGTTGGATCTCCTTGCAGTGCAAGGGACTCTCAAGAGTCCTATCCAACAACACAATTCAAAAGCATCAATTCTTCGGCACTCAGCTTTCTTTATAGTCCAACTCTTACATCCGTACATGACTACTGGAAAAACCACAGCCTTGACTAGATGGACCTTTGTTGGCAAAGTTGTCTCTGCTTTTCAATATGCTGTCTAGGTTGGTCATAGCTTTTTTTCCAAGGAGCAAGTGTCTTTTAGTTTCAAGGCTGCAGTCACCATCTGCAGTGATTTTGGAACTCAAGAAAATAAAGTCTCTCACTGTTTCCATTGTTTCTCCATCTATTTGCCATGAAGTGATGGAACTGGA
>NW_011484825.1:1007719-1008385 GCF_000754665.1 Bison bison bison
TGCAATTGTGCAGTAGTTTGAGCATTCTTTGGCATTGCCTTTCTTTGGGATTGGAATGAAAATTGACCTTTTCCCGTCCTGTGGCCACTGCTAGTTTTCCAAATTTGCTGGCATATTGAGTGCAGCACTTTCACAGCAGCATCTTTTAGGATTTGAAATAGCTCAACTGGAATTTCATCACCTCCACTAGCTTTGTTCGTAGTGACAACGTCCTAAGGCCCACTTGACTTTGCATTCCAGGATGTCTGGCTCTAGGTGAATGATCACACCATCATGATTATCTGGGTTGTGAAGGCCTTTTTTGTACAGTTCTGTGAATTCTTGCCACCTCTTCTTAATATCTTCTGCTTCTGTTAGGTCCATACCATTTCTGTCCTTTATTGTACCCATCTTTGCATGAAATGTTCCCTTGGTATCTCTAATTTTCTTGAAGAGATCTCTAGTCTTTCCCATTCTATTGTTTTCCTCTATTTCTTTGCATTGATCGCTGGGGAAGCCTTTCTTATCTCTCTTTGCTATTCTTTGGAACTCTGCATTCAAATGGGTATATCTTTCTTTTTCTCCTTTGCCTTTTCACTTCTCTTCTTTTCTCAGCTATTTGTAAGGCCTCCCCAGACAGCCATTTTGCTTTTTTGCATTTCTTTTCCATGAGGATGGTCTTGATCC
>NW_011484825.1:1008485-1009099 GCF_000754665.1 Bison bison bison
GCTGCAGTCACCATCTGCAGTGATTTTGGAACTCAAGAAAATAAAGTCTCTCACTGTTTCCATTGTTTCTCCATCTATTTGCCATGAAGTGATGGAACTGGACACCATGATCGTTAAATCTTGAGTTTTAAGCCAGCTTTTTCACTCTCCTCTTTCACTTTCATTAAAAGGCTCCTTAGTTCCTCTTTACTTTCTGTCATAAGGGTAGAGTCATCTCTGTATCTGAGGTTATTGATATTTCTCCTGGCATTCTTGATTCCAGCTTGTGCTTCTTCCAGCCTGGCATTTCACTTGATGTACTCTGCATATAAGTTAAATAAGAAGGGTGACAATATACAGCCTTGAGGTACTCCTTTCCCAATTTGGAACCAGTCCATTGTTCCATGTCCAGTTCTAACTGTTGCTTCTTGACCTGCATACAGATTTCTCAAGAGGCAGGTCAAGTGGTCTGGTATTCCCATCTCTTTGAAAAATTTCCACAATTTGTTGTGATCCACAGAGTCAAAGGCTTTGGCATAGTCAATAAAGCAGAAGTTGTTTTTCTAGAACTCTTTTGCTTTTTCAGTGATCCAATGGATGTTGGCAATTTGATCTCTGGTTCCTCTGCCTTTTCT
>NW_011484825.1:1009199-1014508 GCF_000754665.1 Bison bison bison
GGGTATATCTTTCTTTTTCTCCTTTGCCTTTTCACTTCTCTTCTTTTCTCAGCTATTTGTAAGGCCTCCCCAGACAGCCATTTTGCTTTTTTGCATTTCTTTTCCATGAGGATGGTCTTGATCCCTGTCTCCTGTACAAGGTCATGAACCTCTGTCCATAGTTCATTAGGCACTCTATCCAATCTAGTCCCTTGAATCTATTTCTCACTTCCACTGTATAATCATAAGGGATTTGATTTAGGTCCTACCTGAATGGTCTAGTGGTTTTCCCTACTTTCTTCAATTTAAGTCTGAATTTGGCAATAAGGAGTTCATGATTTGAACCACAGTCAGATCCTGGTCTTTTTTTTTTTTGCTGACTGTATCGAGCTTCTCCATCTTTGGCTGCAAAGAATATAATCAATCTGATTTTGGTATTGACCATCTAGTGATGTCCATGTGTAGAGTCTTCTCCTGTGTTGTTGGAAGAGGGTGTTTGCTATGACCAGTGCATTCTCTTGGCAGAACTTTGTTAGCGTCTGCCCTGCTTCATTTTGTACTCCAAGGCCAAATTTGCCTGTTACTCCAGGTGTCTCTTGACTTCCTATTTTTGCATTCCAGTCTCCTATAATGAAAGGGACATCTTTTTTTTGGGTGTTAGTTCTAGTAAAGTTAAATAATAAGCCCTGTATCAGAGTTTATGGGAAATTGGTTATGACTTAAAACAGGACATGAAAGCATTGGACACTATATGAGTCTTTCTCTCGTTGCTGATCTGGCATGACTGAAAGATGAGCAAAATAATAAATCATCACAGAGTCTGTTGAATCGCAGTCAGAATGGCTGGCAATAACATTATTGACTCAAAGAGGTGACATGTAAACTTTCATGAGTCTAAGGAGGGATTTGATGAGTTGACAGTGAGAATTGGTGGGACTGGAGTATAGGTTGTGGATAGAGTCAGGGAGTATGGCGAAAGATGAGGCTGAAGAGGTGTAGTGAGCAAGGGTGAGTTAGGGTGGATTTTAGCTTATGGGAAGTGGGGCACCATTGAAGGATCTTAAAGAGAAAGTGACATAATTAAGTATGGATCTTAAGGCATCCCTGCAGAAGCAGTGTTGCGTGTTGATGATTTTCTAGAGGCAGGGAATCATTTGTTCATTTCTACATTCTGGTTTATTTTGTGACTGTGCCTGGCTTGGTTTGCCCTTAAGGATCCTCTGGATAAAGATGGTAGATCCTAATCAACCTTGCCTTCTGCATTCCAGAAGGCCCCAGACAATGCTGTTTGGAGAAATTCTGTATGTGAACAATGGTCAATTTTTATCGATGCGATAATTTTCTGCCATTACAAAGAAATGTCTATCGACCTTTGCGACTCACAGATGTGGTAAATCAGATTTGTTTGGAACCCCCAAATGCCAGGAGTCTGCCACGGAAATAATGAAGGGTCATTTATCCTGCTGAGAGTCTCCTTAAAGGGAATCGATAACCTCATTGTAAAGAAAAATTGCATCATTTCTGTGAGGCCCCTTTCCAGATGAGTAATGTCCTATGGGTGCTGTTTAGCTACCATTTATAGAATGCTTCCTTGTGACAGGCCCTGACTACATGCTGATAGACAGGAACTCATTTTATTTAAGATGGGTTTTATTGCTCCCATTTTAAGATGAGGAGACTGAGGCTAGCAAATTCAACAATTTGTCCATTATCGCACACTTATAAATGGTAGGGGATTTGAACCTGGGTTTATCAGACACAAAAGACCTTACACTATATTGTTGTGTGTATGTGTGTAAATGTGTGTGTCTGTGTGCATATGGTCATGGAAGGTTTCAGAGCAAATCATGAGTCAATATCAGACAATACTGCTAAAAATTATCATGGCCACCAGGAAGCTGTCATGTTCCCTGCGGTGTTAGTTAGGCTCTAGCGGGCTTGAAGGAGAGGAATAACTGGCTTTGGAGTGATCATTTGAATTGTGTATTGGAAATAATTATTTGAAGAGTCAAATATAAGGAATTTAATTGATTATATGACATGCTTTAGAAGCAGGTCAGAGTGATTGAGGCCCTCTAACCCTCAGCCTTGACATATAAAAACATCTGACACATAAATGGTGCTTATTTTATCCCAAGCATTATTCTAAGTGCTTGGCATTTTTAAGTGAAGTCTTTTAATCTTTAACAGCACTCTTTGAAGTAGGCAGTATTATTAAGCATACTCACTTTACAGAAGAGAAAACTTAGTCATAGGAGATGAAATAACTTGTCCGAGGTCATCCAAATCCTCACTGGGGGTGAGAGCCAAACCCTCACTGGAGGTGAGAGCCAAACCCTCATTGGAGGTGAGAGCCAAACCCTCATTGGAGGTGAGAGCCAAACCCTCATTGGAGGTGAGAGCCAAACCAGTGAAAGTTTGGTGCTCCAACACGTGCTCTGTGCTGCCTCTGTTTATCATTCCCCTTCCCCCAAACCGGAGCATCTCAGGGGCCTCCTTGTCCTCTCCAGAACAAGGCTGCAGTCTCGGGCAGATCCATAAATACTGGATACAGGTTCCTGTCTCTAAGGTGGTTCTTCTCGTTTAGCCATGATCCCTGGGGCCCAGGGCTGCCTGGGCACATAGCTGCTGCGGATGGCTCCTGACCCCCAGGGTGTGGGCCACCTTTCTGCTTTCCTTTCTTTTCACCAACCTAGATTTCAGATCTAGGCTGATGGTAATACATTCAGGTCACTTATTGGCCGTTCTTTTTGGCGACTTATGTGTTTAATGGATGGAGAGGAGCTGGTGGCTAGGGTGGAGGCATACAGTGCCCACTGGGGATTTAAGCTGTACTTAACCCATAGATCACAGGTGGAGTCTGAAAGTGACCTTGTCTTTGACACATGTCTTGACTTCTACTGGAGTGTAGGTTGCTGGAGGGCAGGGATGGCATCTGCCTTGTGTTTGTTTGTATGCCTCAGTCTCAAGCATATTGCTTGGTTCATAGTAGATAATTTATACAATGCCTAGATGATCCATCCAGCTTTTGCTGGCCCTTCAACACCCAGAACTTCATCGTGCTCATAGGTTTTCCTGATGTCTCATACTTCCACTCCATCTTTACAGAACTAATTGCTCCTTTATCTGGGTTCTTAATACTGTGAGACTCTTGGCAGTTGTGTTGTCTTTGTCTTAATATATAAATTAGGGATAAAGCTCTCATAGTGGTAAACATTTTAATGAAAATATATAAAAAGCATTTTGTTAACTTCAGCATGATATGGAAATGATAATAATTTTATCTATTAAATACTGAGTTGCTAAAGGCTAGAGATCATTATTTTACATTTCTTTGTCTCCATTTCTTTGCCTTAAATAACCTAGACGAGGCTTACAAGTTGAAGGTATAAGTAATTTGCTTATTTGAAGGGAAATAATGGCACAGAGACTCAGTGGTTCTAGAGACATTTTAATGATTCCTCAGTAATCTTTCTATTGGCTGAGAAATATGAGTAGCCTAAGAAGACTCTGAAAAGATTAATCATGAAGTGACTGCTTCTGTTCTCACATCGCTAAGTCAGATCAATATACACTTTCTCGTGGCTAATTCTGAGGGCTGGTTAATTTAGTGACACTAATGGGTTCAGTGACAATCCTAAAGTTGAGGTTCCCAGAGTCTTTTATTGAGGAAGGCAGAGACCTAAGAAATCATTTACCACTCCCAGTGAGACCTGTAAAATTCTTGGCCATGTAATTAGGGGCTTGCATATTAATTCTCAATCCGGGGGATTACAGTAGGCTGCAGAAATGATGTCAGATTTGGAGGAAGGGGCCTGAAGCAGGAAGAAGCTGTGTGCGTATTTCCTGTGTTGGTTGAATCTTTTAGAAATTGCCCTGAGGTCATTCTGAAAAAAGAAGTCCAGTCTCATCGTTCATGCCTTGACCTCTTTGCCTCACATTTAAGCAAGACACACACATACCCGTTTGGTGGAATGGCCTTTATTATTAATACTGATAATGGCTACCATTATTTAGCACAACAGCTAGGATCATTTAGAAAGGCTGGCCATTAACCCTTGGCCTTGCTCTCAGCACACATGGCTGATCTTTAGAATTTTGTTCTGGCTCTTCCCATCAGAGGAAGTAGCAGGACAAAGATTGAAGATGGCTAACAATATCATGCTAGGTTGCATTATACAAGCTACATGTTGTCTCTGCAGAATTTCTACTTGGGGAAGTTTTGCAAGAAATCTTGTGTGACAGTCCTTTAACTAAATCAGCCCCAGTTTAGCAAAGGAATGTATGAGACGAGGGAGAACATATTCTAATACTTTTCAGGGTACCTGAAGTTGGAGACCTGTGGGATCATCTTATCCCAGCATCGCTATAATCGGAAAAGTAGGTATTAATTTGCATTAACGGGGACTCAGAGGTGAAGAGACTTGTCCAGTGTCCCATGGCTGGTAAATCAGCCTTGAAGCATAGTCCTTCTCTGGTCTTTTCCACTAGGTGGTGTTGGGAGCTTGGAGTTCTAGGAGATACATTAAGCGCCTCCCTTCTCACTACCTCTCCTTCCAACCTAGTGGGTGGAAAGATGGGAAGGACTCAGAGTGGAGAAATAGCAGAGCCGTTCTTTCCAGCATCTGAGTGCTTAAGGCCAGTGGAGGGCTGCATCATCTATGAGTAACTGTCCTGCAGTGTCAGTTCAGATGAAGTGTCGGTACGGTCAGGAGGTTTTGCTCTCTGACGCTGTGCACTTCCAAGCACAGTTACTGCCTCTGGGTTCATAGCTGTCTTTCTTTCATTACTGCCCATCACAAGGGAGCTGGAGTGTGTAAGCACTGTGGGCATCTCTCCACAGGCATTAGCTGTTTGTTTGGAGAATTAATTTATGTGCCTCTAAAGGGTTATTGATTTGAGTTAGGTGATGAAAGGCACTCGATAAAGAACCTGCTCCAGCTACTCACCTGTGTTCCACTGATTATGGAAAGGAATATATCAATCTTTTCTCTTCCTCTGCCTAAACCCCTCTTCTCTTCTGCTGCCTTAGGACTTTTAATTAGGCTGAGAGGCAGCCTTCTTTGTCTCCTGAGTGGATGTGGCAAGGAGGAGCCTATTGCAGGGCGCTCTGGAAAGCGGAAAGAAGAAACAGCTGAACCTCTCAACTAGTTGGATAAGCTTGGGAAATAATAATTCCCACCCCCTTCATTTTCTCTCTGTCTCTCATCTAATCAGGTTCTGATTTTACATCCAAAGTGTCTCCTGATTTGTCCCTCTCTCCTTGCTTGCTTCTGATGCTCTCCTGGCTCAGGTCGTGGTTGGTCTGCCTGACCTCCTGCCATAGCTCC
>NW_011484825.1:1014608-1029886 GCF_000754665.1 Bison bison bison
GGATCCCCTGCCATAGCTCCTGAATTGACCCTCCCACCCTCCTCTCCCCAACATCCCTCCAGTCTTTCCTCCACCCTGCCGCTGGATGTCTTTTCAAAATCAAGTTCTGATGATATTTAGGATATCTCTTGCTCCTCTGTTTGATATCTATCTATCTGTCTCTTCATTGCCAAATAGGATGAGTTCTGAACTTATCAATATGGTCCGTAGGGCTTTCATAACCTGGACTTACTAGCTTATAGGACTGATTTTGTCCTCAGCTACCCTCACATATACTGGGTTCTAGTCGTAACGTGTGATCCATCGTTTACTGAAGAGAATATTTACTCTCGTTCTTGTGCATCTTTATCTTTTCCCCTGGAAACTTATGTTTATCTTCAAATATCACCTCAGGCACTCAGATGTAAAGCCTTTGCTGGTTCCTTCAACTCAGGAAGACCTGGACTCCTTCATCCCGTCCCTCTTCTCACATAGTATTTCAGATGGGTCTTTACTTAACAGTTCTGCTGCTGCTGCTGCTAAGTCGCTTCAGTCGTGTACGACTCTGTGCGACCCTATACACGGCAGCCCACCAGGCTCCCCCATCCCTGGGATTCTCCAGGCAAGAACACTGGAGTGGGTTGCCATTTCCTTCTCCAATGCAGGAAAGTGAAAAGTGAAAGTGAAGTCGCTCAGTCGTATCCGACTCTTAGTGACCCCATGGACTGCAGCCTATCAGGCTCCTCCATCCATGGGATTTTCCAGGCAAGAGTACTGGAGTGGGGTGCCATTGCCTTCTCCGACTTAACAGTTCTAGCATTGTCTTTTTAGTACTTTTTTCTCTAAAATGTGAGTTCCTTGAGGACAGAAGTCATGGCTTATTCATTCTGATATTTCCAGAATCTACTGGAGAGTTTAATACACTTAAAATGATATATTGGAGTGTTTTTGAGCAAAAATTTACCTTCATTCTTCTTTCCTTCTGGAGTGGGGGATGTTATGCAGTTTTTTTGCCTCGTTGACTTTGAACTTGGCAGTGTGACTTCCTTAGCCAGTGGAATGTGAGCAGACATGAGGTAAACAGAGGTTTTCTATGGGCCTGGGTGCTTGTCTTGTCTTCCTGTGCTCTTGTGCTCCACTGGAACTGCTGGCTGAACTGAGGGCCGCTAGGGGCATGTAAGGAGCAGAATTGAACAAGGTCTAGAGCTTGATCTGACTTCAGCTAAGTTGAGGATCTGTGTGCAGGACATTAAGTGTTGTTGCTTTAAGTTGTTGGGCTTCGAGGTAGTTTGTCACTCAATATTGTTACAGGGGTGATTGACTAATGGACTCAGAGGTTTGAACCAATATATGGATGAGTAATACATAGTTCAACAAGATGATTCTATGGTCTGAGTGTTTGTGTCCTCTCCAAATTCATATAATTCTTTATGTATGCTCAGTTGTACCCAACTCTTTGCGATTCTATGGACTGTAGCCCACCAGGCTCCTCTGTCCATGGGGTTTTCCAGGCAAGAGTAGTGGAGAGGGTTGCCATTTCATATGTTGAAATCCTAATCCCCCAAAGATGATGGTGGAGCCCTCTTGAATGGAATTAGTGCCTTATGAAAGAGACCCCAGAGAAATCCCTAGCTGCCTCCACCAAGTGAGGACACCTAGATGGTACCAGCTATGGACTAGGAAAACAGCCCTCATCAAAGTAAATGTGACCATCCTGGTGCCTTGATCCTGGGCGCAGCAGCCTTCAGAACTGTGAGAAAGAGATGTTCATTGTTACCCAGTCTGAGGCATTTTGTTACAGCAGCCTAAACAGACTAAGAAAGATGAGTTAAAAGAATGAGAGAGAGGAAAAAAAATTATGAGAGAAGAGCTCAAAAGTTATGAGTGGAATCCTTGTGCATATATTTCTTGGGAAAGCATGACATTAGGAACCTCATGATAAGTCATCATTCATGGAAAGTTCAGGATGGGATTATCTGAAGTTGTGGTAGTATCATAAACTTTAATGAAAGACATTTTGTCTTAGTTTTATAAGCCTGGCATGGAGGCTGAAGCTTACAAATTGTAAAACTCTTAAGATAGAAATTAAGTTTCTCACTTGAATATTTATCATGGAAAACATAATCAGAAGGCAAATCTTCTGGGAAGAAAGTCACATAATGAATTCCAAATCCTAATAGAAATTATTATTGGATTGTAAACTTTTTTGGATTAACCACACCACTGTTCCCCTTCATTAGTGTGGATAATTAAAAGTTAACAGTGTATCATTTCTTGATATATTTATGGATATTGCTGTACAAATGGCGTGATTGGTATGGTCTATGACTAGTTATTTTCTTTAGTAGGGGCATTCGGTTAATGAGTTCAGCACTAGAGTACTGAGATGCAAATGGATTTATGAAGTTTGTCTTCACAGTCTCAAAGGCATACCAGGAAGACTTAGTAAGAATGTGTGACTGAACAAACACAGCATTTATTTTATCTACAGAATCAGGTAGTGTCTAACACATGGTGCATGCATGCTCAGTCATTTATGACTTTTGGGACCCCGTGGACTGTAGCCCACTAGGCTCCTCATGCCCTCCAGGCAAAAATACTGGAGTGGGTTGCCATTTTCTTCTCTAGGTGATCTTCCCGACCCAGCTATTGTACCTGCGTCTCCTACATTGGCAGGCGGATTCTGTACCACTGAGCCACCTGGGAGCCCTCTAACACATAGTAGGAATTAAGTGTTTATCCGAAAGAGAGATCAAAATTATATAGAATTAAGAGAAATAAAAGATGGAGAACTGAATCAGCACTAGCACGTGGGGCAATTCCTGAGTCCACAGGCCTTTATTCCTGGCAGTGAGTCTAGCAGGAGAAATTAGGTTTGATCAGCCACCCTGGGAGAATTCATGATGTAGCGAGGTGACTGATGAATCACAATCTATCCTGCCTTGCTTTTCTTGCCTCAAAGAACCCAGAGTTCTTGAACTCTGCAGGGTTAAGTTCTTAATGTTTGAATTCAGGGTCAAAAATTAAGATGCCTGCTTGAATATTAAGCTTTCAAATGAGGAAAATGTCATAAGTTGTTGGTTTGATTTGGATTAATAGGGTCATGTTGGTGTTTTGAGTAGAGAAAATTACAGGCTTGAAGGTGTAAATGTGTTCTTTCTGTTCTTAGCTTCTTGAGAGATTGTGACATTAAGGACTGTGCTCATGTATCATTTGATCTCTGACCTCCTGCTCTCTATATGAGGCTATTGCATCTCCTCTAGAGTTGGCCTGCCGTTAATTAGGGCACCAAAGTTGTCATATGCTACTACTGTGATGCCTCCTCCATAACAACTGCTCCTGTGACTCTTTTTTTCTCTGTCTACCTTGCCCATCTCTCCAATAAGCCAAAACAGCAGCTCTTTGGCCACTGGAAATGCCATTAGAAACTTCACGAAAACTTTCTTGAAGTCTATGGAAGTTGGTGCAGATGGTAAAATAGGATTTCTTCCACTTGAGAGCTGAATACTTATCCTATTCCATCAAGATACTTCCCCAAAGCATAATTTCCACAGAGGGTTTAAATTTTCACTCCTTAACAGCTTTAGAATATGTCCGTCTCAGTCAAGTGCTAGACAGAGCTGCGTTCACATGTGACTTAGCAATTATCTAAAACACTGGCTGTAATGCAGAGAAGGTCATTATGTGTCAGCATAACTGGACTCTCTAATGCGTCTCTACTAGGAACTCTGTTCCTCTTCTGCTTTCCTAGGTGGCAGTAAACAGGACAGACCTGGCATGTGGTATTGATTGTAAGAAAATGGCCCTGATAAGGTATCACACAACAAACATGCTGAAGTGTGAGTTACAGAGGCTGAGGATGAAGAAAGGCTCTTGGAAAAAAGTTAACTCTTCATCCTTGGGCAAGTAGTCAGGGAAAGAATCAAGAGAAATCTGAGCCGACAGATGAAGGAGTTAGCTCCTTACATCTCATTACAGCAATTCTTTGATTTCCTATTTTGAGGCACTGTTGGAGGCTGGATACCATTCTCCCAGTGTATGTGGAACATCAAAAGAAAGTAAACAGCTGTTTCACTGGCTTTTTATAATAAGAGATCTGGAGAAATGAACTAAAATAAAAACCTATGCAATTGTTATTAATGCACACAGACCAACAGATTCCTTTTTAAGTCTTTTATTGTCAATTTCAGCATGAGTAGAAAAACACCAATACAGTATAATAATGCATATATATGGAATTTAGAAAGATGGTAACAATAAAAAAAAGCATGAGTAATGGTTTGTCTGAAGCACTTTTAAGTCTGCTTATATTAATAGTTGTTCTGTTACCAAATGCATTATCCTTTGCATTATCTCCCCGCCCCCTCCAGATTTCATAAATTTGAGTATCACGCCTGACTGGCTGGAGGAGGCAATAAACAGTTTCATTTTGAGCCTGAATGATGGAGACAAGGATGATGCCTTTGAATTATTATTTTGATGCACAAATTTCAGTCTTCTAAGTAGAGACAGGTAGACATGTCTCTTTGGTATCTTGTTCTGTTTTCATCTGAATCCAGATTCTCACTCATAACCACTCCTTTGAGAACAAATTTCTTTGTATCACGAACTTTGAATTTTCTCTTCTTTGCATTACAAAAAAACTGGTCTCCATTTGCACACCCGTATTCATGGCAACATTATTTACAATGTCCCAAAGGTGGAAGTAACCCAAATGTCCATCAACAGATGAATGGATATAGAAAATGTGGTATATACAGATGATGTAATATTCAGTTCAGTTCAGTCGCTCAGTCATGTCTGACTCTTTTTGACCCCATGAATCACAGCATGCCAGGCCTCCCTGTCCATCACCAACTCCTGGAGTTCACTGAGACTCACGTCCACTGAGTCAGTGATGCCATCCAGCCATCTCATCCTCTGTTGTCCCCTTCTCCTCCTGCCCCAATCCCTCCCAGCATCAGAGTCTTTTCCAATGAGTCAACTCTTCGCATGAGGTGGCCAAAGTACTGGAGTTTCAGCTTTAGCATCATTCCTTCCAAAGTAATCCCAGGGCTGATCTCCTTCAGAATGGACTGGTTGGATCTCCTTGCAGTCCAAGGGACTCTCAAGAGTCTTCTCCAACACCACACTTCAAAAGCATCAATTCTTCGGTGCTCAGCTTTCTTCACAGTCCAACTCTCACATCCATACATGACCACAGGAAAAACCATAGCCTGTTTATATATAGGAATATATATAAATATAGGAAAAACTATATTACATAGATGTAATATTACACCACCTTAAAAAGGAAGGAAATCTTGTCATATGCTACAGTGTGGATGATCCTTGAAGACATTTTGATGAACAAAGTAAGCCAATCACAAAAGGACAAATAGCATTCTTTTACTCATACTGATATGAATCCACTTACATGAAGTCTATAAGGTAGTCAAAATCATAGAAACAGGAAGTGGTTGCCAAGGGCAGGGGGATGAGTATTTAATAGGTTTAGAGCTTTAGCTTTTAAGATGATAAAGTTTTAGAAATATGTTCCTTAACAATGTAAATACATTTAATAACTCTGAATTGTATGCTTGAAATGGTTAGGAGAGCCAATAATAGTGTTATGTTTTTTTTTTTTGCCATTAGAAAAATTTCGCTAAGTCGTGTCTTGACTCTTTTGTGACCCCATGGACTCCTTTGTCCATGGATTTCCCAGGCAGGTATACTGGAGTGGTTTGCCATTTCCTTCTCCAGGGGACCTTCCTGACCTAGGGATCAAACCCGGGTCTCCTGCATTGCAAGTGAATGCTTTACTATCTGAGCCAAAAGGAAGCCCTATGTGCTTTTCTGCCATTAAAAAAGGGCCTTAACAAAAACAAAAAAATTATCTTTCCCCTGATGATACTGTAATCCTTGACAGCCCCCTGCCATGATTTCTCTCCCATGCTGCACATGGCTGAGTCGGTACAGTTCTTGTTTCTAACATGCATCTGGGTCTTCACCCTTTCCTCCCTCTTGAATCTCACATCCTTTAATTACACTATCCTCCTTGCAACCTCAGTAAGGTCAGCTCTTCACCTCCCGGACAGTTTTCTTCCTTTTCCCCCCTGACTTCAGTAGCTGCCCCAATCTTCCTTTCCTGCACTTCCAGCTAGTGTATAGATAATTTTACCTCCACCAAAATAATGCGTTTGTCATTTAGGAAAAGGACAACCAAAAGGAAGAAAAATTAAAAAAATAGATTCATAGTTCAGAAATGACTGCCATTAGCCAAAGTGGGATCGCCCTCACCTCCTGCACTGTAAATTACATGTTATTATTCAGCAGCATTTCAAGACCACCTTCCCACATGGTTCACATCTTTGCTTCACCAGGTTTGGTCTTCTTTGATCAGGGGGATCTCTGCATCTGTTTGACCGTATCTTGACCCCTCCGCATCACATCAGTCAGTCTTCTTTCCTCTCATCCCGACCTTCTGTCTTTTCCTTTGCCTCATCATCTCACTCCGGCATGCCCCACTTAATCTGACCAGAGGGAGAGAGGGCTGGGCTTGCTACCTGACCAGGCTTCTTCCTTCACTGGGTATGAGGTCTCTGTGGCAGTATCGAGATTTGGCATAGTTTCCCTCTCTGCATTTCCAGGCGTGCATTTAGTTCAACCCTGGTGATACGGGTAGGGGGGATACACTTAGAGTCGGGACCCAGTGACTTAGACTGAGTCCCAGCAGACATTTCAGTGTCCTCTCTGCTCTTCATGTGGTTGTGGTA
Organism: Bison bison bison; assembly: GCF_000754665.1. NCBI lineage: Eukaryota > Metazoa > Chordata > Mammalia > Artiodactyla > Bovidae > Bison > Bison bison. The sequence goes on from NW_011484825.1 coordinate 1,021,343, forward strand.
AATGACAAACACACTACCACCCAGAAAGCACTTGAAACAGAGCCCAGCATATAACAAACAGTACACAGTGTTAGCTAATTATTTAAATAGGGATTCTGAGTTGATTATTACTCTTTAACACCACTCACATCCGTTTGTTCCATCCCCACTGACACTATCTTAGTTCAGATGCCTTGTCCCCACAGCAGTCTCATAACCACTCCTGTCTGCACTATTTTATGCCTCTGATGCATCCTTCATACTGCAGCTGATGAGTTTTCTAAAACACAAATCTAACTAGGATCCTCCTCTGGCAGACCCCCTTCGATGGAACACCCTCCTACTCTTTCTCTGAGGCCCCACGAACGGCCAACTGTACATCTTCAAGATGCAAGGGAAGCTGGCACCCTCTCCAGAAGGCTCCCCAGGACCTCTCCCTTCCCCCAAGCCTGGGGTGAGTGCCCACCCAAGTGCTCCCGAGCATCCGGTGCTTACCTCTTCCGCGCCACATACTACATTGTATTGTGATGTCTTGTTCATGTCCCCTCGTTATCCGCAAACTTCCTGATGGCGAAAGATAGTGGTTTTCCATCCTGAGCATCTGGTATAGCAGTTGGACTATAATCTTTGATAAGAAGGAAGAGCACTTCTCAGGATCAGTGTTTTTTCCCCCGGTGGCTGATCTTAATTGTTACGTGTTGACTTTTGATGATTTCACTTTCAACGGGTGGATTTTTGTGGACCTTGTCCCCGCATTCTGCTCCACTGTCCCTCTTTCCTGCTATACCAGTTTCTTGTCTCCACAACCTTTATGTTTCGAACCTTCCGTCTGTTTTCCTTTATCTCTTCTCTTACAGTGCTCTGTTCACTTCCTGTAATTATGCTTCTCATCCTTGGCAGAGGTTAGTGAATTGTGCCAGTGTTTGTTTTCCCTTGGGGTTGTGAATAGCTTGTGGGCAGGGACATCGCTTCTTGGCCTCCTATCTTCTGTAGCACCTGAGTTCACTAGGGTTTTGGTAGGTAGTGGCACCCTACTCCAGTACTCTTGCCTGGAAAATCCCATGGACGGAGGAGCCTGGTAGGCTGCAGTCCATGGGGTCACGAAGAGTCCGACACGACTGAACGACTTCACTTTCACTTTTCACCTTCCTGAATTGGAGAAGGAAATGGCAACTCACTCCAGTGTTCTTACCTGGAGAATCCCAGGGATGAGGGAGCCTGGTGGGCTGCCGTCTATGGGGTCGCACAGAGTCGGACACGACTGAAGCGACTTAGCAGCAGCAGCAGCAGCAGTCCACTTAAATCTAAAGCTTTGAGGAGGGAGATCAAATAAACACATTTTTTAGCACTCTTGTCTCTGGAAGCATATTATTAATGCAGTGTCAAGTGGTAAAGAATATGCCTGACGTGCAGGAAACGCAGAAGATTAGAGTTTGATCCCAGGGTCGGGAAGATCCCCTGGGGTAGGAAATGGAAATCCACTCCCTTATTCGTGCCTGAAAAATCCCATGGACAGAGGAGGCTGGTGAGCTACAGTCCACGGGGTCTCAAAGAGACATGACTGAGCATGCACACACCAGAGAAACTGGCAATCGTAGGAGAAATCTTATACAGAAAAAGTGCCAAGAAGAAGTTAACCCTTTGGGTAGAACTGAGTGAGATAACTATCTTCCTATTTGGACCTTTGTTTAATTTTTAAAGCTGGTAAGTATTCTGTGAGACTTACTGTAGACTGCGGAGGTAGAGACCAGACTGTGTCTAGGGTCTAGGTAAAGCTCAGATATGTAATGAATGCCCAATACATATGTTACATATTTTTTATGTTACACAAGGATGATGAGGGTTGATTCTGGAGGACAGCTCCCCTTCTAGATTCTTCTGTAAAAACGGATATGATGATAGTCCCTACCACGTAAGGTTCTTGTGAGGATTAATAAAGCACCTAGAAAAACCCCTGGCACATAGTTCGCTCTAAAAAAGATAGCTGTTATCACTCTGTTGGCAGTTGTGATATGTGCAATATCGCATGTATCCACATACTAATTCAAAGCGGCCCCCCTCACTTTTCAGAGGCTCACAAATGTCAGTGTCATTTCTTTAAGATCACATAGCTATAAAGCGGCAGTGTTGGGATTTGAATTAAGTATTATTTGACTCCAAGTCCATGTTCTTTAAATTATGCTGTCCTTTTAGAAGGACAGCATGGTAAAGGCTGACTGTTTTGAACATGAATCTCTGGATAAAGTTGTTCAAGTTGGTATTTGTGGCTCCCAGTCTCCACGGATTATTATTATCTGCAAATCCATGTATCAGAACCTGACACTGTGTTTTATTTTTTTATTGGAGTATAACTGCTTTACACTGTTGCATCAGTTTCTGCTCTACAATGGAGTGAATCAGCTATATGCATATATATATATATATATACATATCCCCTCTTGGACTTCCCTCTCCCTCCTTACTCCCCATCCCCCCCATCTAGGTCATTACAGAGCACTGAGCTCCTGTTTCCTGGATCCTATATTTTTCTCTTTATTGGACTACTTCATTTTTCTGGAGCATATATTCTAGAAAGTTCCTGAGAAGGACTACATAAAAGATATTTTACTTACTCATGATGGATTTCTGATTGGCTGGGCTAAAAACTCTAGGTTTTAAACAATTTCTGTGAAGAGTTCTAGTTTCTTGTTGGCAACATGAATGCCATTTTGATTCTGGGTTATTTATGTGTGATATGTCCTCTCCAAGTCTCTCTCTCTCCTTGTCTCTCTTTCTCCTCTTCTCCCTCCCGTGCTTGCCTCACTTTCTCCTCACATCTCTAAATCTTTTCTGTCCTCACTCCCAGATGATGACTCTGCCTCATATTTCCCTGAGAGAATGGAAGAAATTGAAAGAGAATGTATTCACTCTCTCTCACTTTGAATAAATTCTTTGCATCTGTTCCTTTCTTTCTTCTCCTTCTGGTATTCCCATTATGCTTATGTTATACCTTTTGTAATTATCCCACAGTTCTTCTACCATTTTCATTCTTTTTTTTTTCTTTGTGTTTTAAGTTTGGAAGTTTCTATTAACCTGTTCAAGCTCACTCATCTTTCTTTAACTGTGTCCATTCCAGTCCATTGATAAGCCTATTAAAGGCATTCTTCATTTATGTTACAGTGCTTTTTATTTCTAAATAAGAAAAAGAAAAAGAAAACAGCATTTTCTTTCGATTCTTTCCTAATGTTCCATTTCTGTCTTTACATTGCCCCTCTGTTCTTGCACTTTTTCCACTTTTTCCCATTATAGCCCTTAGCGTATTAATCATAGTTGTTTTAAAGTCTTGGTCTGATAATTTTGTCACCTATGAATTGGCGCTTGCCATCTACCTCTACAGGATTAAATTATGAGCTGCCACAGCTGCTGACCTTCAACACCCCCTGAAAGTTCAGAGTAGAGAGCAGAAATGAGACTTTGTGCTCTGGAAAAAACTGGCAGAACAGGTCTTCAGATACTTAGATATTTTCAGAAGATGATTTTATGAGCCCAGTTTTTTACATCTCCTCATATCTAGAAAATCACTAAACTCTCTCATGGTGATGTCTGCTCCTCATGACTAGCGGTAATCCTCACGAGGCTAGCAGAAGCCTTTTGTAAAAAAAAAAAAAAACACGTGCTAGATTATATATACTCTTCCTTCACCAAAATCACCCATATACTGGCCTTCCTCTCTACCACTTTGGAGCAGTTTCTTAGAGCTCTCTGAAATGCTGCCTCCTGGGTTATAGTCCTAATTTTGCCCCACATAAAACTTAAATCACAGCTCTTATGTAGTGCATTTTTTTTTCAGTTGGCAATTCCAAAATGTCTACAATGTCTGAGTTTGGTTCTGATGCCTACTCTGTCTCCTCAAATACGTTTTTGTCTTTTAGTATTACTTGTAATTTTTTGTTGCAAGCTGGGCATATTTACTGGGTCAAAGAACGGAGGTGGCTCCACCTTTAACGTGAGGTCTTTTGTTTATCTGGCTAGGAGTTGAGGCTGTGTCACTGTGTGCTGTAGCTATAGGCATCACAGGTAAAGTGTCCTTTGATGTCCTTGTTTTTGTCCCTCCTAGTGTCTTTGAGTTTTCCTAGTACCTTCTTTGTAACCGAGAACAGATGTGCAGTTCTTTCTGCTGTATTTCTTTGTTTTATCCAGGAGCCTTGTTGATGTCGCAGTAAGGTGTGAGGTTAGGAGACGTGGTCCATAGTTCTGTGGTTCAGTTCAGTTCAGTTCAGTGGCTCAGTCATGTCCAACTCTTTGCAACCCCATGGACTGCAGCATGCCAGGCCTCCCTGTCCATCACCAACTCCCAGAGTCCATCCAAACCCATGTCCATTGAGTCGGTGATGCCATCCAACCATCTCATCCTCTGTTGTCCCCTTCTCCTCCCGCCTTCAATTTTTCCCAGCATAAGGGTCTTTTCAAATGAGTCAGCTCTTTGCATCAGGTGGCCAAAGTATTGGAGTTACAGCTTCAGCAGCAATCCTTCCAATGAACACCCAGGACTGATCTCCTTTAGAATGGACTGGTTGGATCTCCTTGCAGTCCAAGGGACTCTCAAGAGTCTTCTCCAACACCACAGTTCAAAAGCATCAATTCTTCGGTGCTCAGCTTTCTTTACAATCCAACTCTTACATCCATACGTGACTACTGGAAAAACCATGGTTTTGACTAGATGGACCTTTGTTGGCAAAGTTATATCTCTGCTTTTTAATACGCTGTCTAGGTTGGTCATAGCTTTTCTTCCAAGGAGTTCTGTGGTTAGGTATGTCTTTTAGTGAGCTATGTCCTTAGGCTGTCATCTTCACAAGTGCTTCTCATTTTTTTTTTTTCCCCTTAGGTGAGTCAGGAAGGATAGAAAGGTATTTCTATCTGAAGTTGGGTATTTCCCTTCCCTCCTTTCCCTTGAGGAAAAACCGTGTTAACAAAACAATGTTCTGAGCATATTTTGAAATGGTTACTTTTCCCTTCCCACTGCCAGAAGCACAGGACCTCATAGGGCTTCTATAGGCAAATCACATAAAAGACGGGAGCACCATAAACTTGGGCCCTTCTGGGATTTTTAACTTCCAACCTTGTGCACACAGAGTCACAAACATTTTGTCACTTATAGTTTAAGTTCTCCAATCCTGTTACTAGTTCAGGTGGTGAGTTCTGCTCTCCTAAGCTGTGATTCTTTGTATCTATGTATCTGTCTTCCCAGTGTAGGGGACAGTGATCTGCCCTGTGACCTCAGTTCTCTGATCAACCCAAGAAGAGTTGTTGGTCTTCATTTTTTTTCATCTCTTTTCCCATACTGAGGACAGGAGTGATGACTTCCAAGCTCCTTACCTGCTGGACAGGCAACCAGAAGTCCCTGAATCTGTATCACATACTCTGCCTTCCCTTTTGCTGCTGTAAATTATCTAAGGATCCCCCTTCTCTTGTGCATTATGTCTTGTCCGTTTTCCACTATCAGAAGACATTACTCCAGTGAGAGTCCCCTCATTCTCCTACATCATAACATTTGCCTTTTCCTGTGTCATTTGTATCAATTGAAAAATGCTGTAATAGTTGCTATCTTAATAAACAGATAAAACAAATACACAGAACAAACTCCACACCTTCACGTGACCACAGACTCTTAATCCTGCTACTGATCATGGTGCTTAAGAGCTTGATTTCAGTTCCCTGTCTGGGAATTGATCCCAGGAAGTGAGAGTGTTGAATCCTAACCATTAGACCACCGGGAACTAGTGGCTGGAAGCAGGACCCTGGCTCTTGTCTTCTTTGTGAAAAGAATTTTAGCAGAGAGGTGGAAAACAGTGAGACAGGTAAAGTGTTTATTAGGAAAGTACGTGCAGCTAGACACATGGGCAGGACTTGGAGAAAGTTACATGCCATTGGGGGTGGGTTAGATTGCTAATGTAGGGACAGTCTTCTGGGTCTTTGTTTTCCTCTGGCCAGCCATCTGGTTTCACCCCTATATCTGATCTGACTCAAGGCCCTACTGTGTGCACACGTATCTTTTAGCCAGGATGGATTTCAGTGCAAGGGTCTCTGAGTGTCTCAGGCCATATTATGGGCTAGTGCCCCCTCTGCTGAGAAAGTTTCCTCAGAACCCTTCTACTAGAAAGGTGTGTGGTCTGGGGGGGTCTCCTTGACCATAAGAATGAGAAATATATGGCCTTATTTTTACCTAAGCAAGGATTAGCCTGTCTCTGCTCCTGCCATTACAGTTGTCTAGAAGTGTCCACAGGAGACAAAGTCCATCTGCTTATCCTGATCCTGTTATTATCTCTGTCTCAAAGCATAAGCAGGAGGCTCCTTGTAAATGTCTAATTGGGGGCCCATCTACCTCCTACCTCACTCCCATCCCATTTATGTTCTCTCTTTCACCAGAGAATTCTCTGGAAGACTTATCCATGCTCACTGTCCCAGTTCCTCCTTGCCCAGGCTTTCATCTTCCTTTCTTCCTGGAAAATGCTTTGTTCAAGTGCAGTCCTGTAAACATCACTCACTGCTGTTCTTAAACTCACTCTTCCCTTTTGCTGACTGGAGGCAGAGAACTCCACTGATAGAGCCACACATGGGAAGAGCATGTTACACTCAGTGCTGGGCTTTCGTTCACCATCTTACCTGACCTGTTGGCAGCACTTTGTAAATGTTGATCTCTGTTTGCCTTGAAAAGCTGTCTTCACTTGACTTCTGGGAGTCCTTCACTTCCTTGGTTTTCCTCCTAGCTCACCTTTGTTTCTTTTAGGTCTCATTTGCTGATTTCTCTTTAGCTTCCTGACTTGTAAATTCTGGAGTGCCCCAGGGTTCAGTCTTCAGATGTCTTCTTAATCTGTAATTATTGCCACATGATCTCATCAGATCTTCTGCTTTTAAATATGCATTCGTATGCTGATTATTTCTGTGTCAGAGACCAGACAGCTGCTCTTAGAACCTGTCCCTCTTCATCCAGGGGGCACAATTAGACTGCACTTCTAGTCTTCTTTACATTTAAATATAGACATTTGATTGAGGTGCAGGCAAAGGGCTGTAATAAGTGTCATGTACTATTTCCCAGCCTAGCCTGTAAATCATGGTGCTGGAGAAGACTCTTGAGAGTCCCTTGGACTGCAAGGAGTTCCAACCAATCAATCCTAAAGAAAATTAAACCTGAATGTTCATTGGAAAAACTGATACTGAAGCTTCAATAGTTTGGCCACCTGATGTGAAGAGCCCAACTCATTGGAAAAGACCCTGATGCTGGGAAAGATAGAGGGCAGGAGGAGAATGGGGCAAGAGAGGATGAAATGGTTGGATGGCATCACCGACTCAATGGACATGAGTTTGGGCAAACTCTGGGAGACAGTGAAAGACAGGGAAGCCTGGTGTGCGGCAGTGCATGGAGTCGCAGAGTCTGACACAACTGAGTGACTGAACAATAACAACAACGAGGCCTGTAAACATCACTCACTGCTGTTCTTAAACTCACTCTTCCCTTTTGCTGACTGGAGGCAGAGAACTCCACTGATAGAGCCACACATGGGAAGAGCATGGATCCCAGAATAATCAGGTGAAAGGCTGACCATCAAGCAAGAACATTAGTTTGAACTTTGATTGCATTAAGCCACTATGAATTTGGGATTTGGCTCTTATGATGGCTAGAATTACCTTACCTGAGACAGAAATTGGTGTCTGGAATGGGTGCTGCTGTAATAGAAGCCTAGAATAGGTGGCACTCCTGGGTGGTTTCACGGCAGGCAGTAATGATGGTTTCTGTGTAATGAAGAGAAACATCTGGTTAAAACATTTTCTGTGGTATGTTGGGAGGCAGACGTATTGCTAAAGAATTCATGTTGCTATTGTTCAGTCTCTCAGTTGTTTCCAACTCTTTGAGACCCCATGGACTGCACACCAGGCTTCTCTGTCCTTCACCATCTCCTGGAGTTTTCTCAGACTCATGTCCACTGAGTTGGTGATAGTGAAGACTATCTTGTCTTCTGTTGCCCCCTTCTCCTCATGCCTTCTATCTTTCCCATCATCAGGGTCTTTTCCAATGAGTTGGCTCCTTGCATCAGGTGGCCAAGGTATTGAAGCTTCAGCATCAGTCCTTCCAATGAATATTCAGGTTGATTTCCTTTAGGATTGACTGGTTGGATCTCCTTGCAGTTCAAGGTACACTCAAGAGTCTTCTCTAACACCACAGTTCAAAAACATCAATTCTTCAGTGCTCAGCCTTCCTTATAGTCCAACTCTCACATCCATACATGACTACTGGAAAAGGCACAGCTTTGACTATACAGACATTTGTAGCAAAGTAATGTCTCTGCTTTTTAATACACTGTCTATGTTGGTCAAACTTTTCTTCCGAGGAGCAAGTGTCTTTTAATTTCATGGGTGTAGTCACCATCTGCAGTGATTTTGGAGCCCAAGAAAATAATCTTTCACTGTTTCCATTGTTTCCCCATCTATATGCCAGGAGATGATGGCATCAGATGCCATGATCTTAGTTTTTTGAATGTTGAGTTTTAAGCCAGCTTTTTCACTCTCCTCTTTCACCTTCATCACTGT
>NW_011484825.1:1029986-1031219 GCF_000754665.1 Bison bison bison
TTCTCCTACATCATAACATTTGCCTTTTCCTGTGTCATTTGTATCAATTGAAAAATGCTGTAATAGTTGCTATCTTAATAAACAGATAAAACAAATACACAGAACAAACTCCACACCTTCACGTGACCACAGACTCTTAATCCTGCTACTGATCATGGTGCTTAAGAGCTTGATTTCAGTTCCCTGTCTGGGAATTGATCCCAGGAAGTGAGAGTGTTGAATCCTAACCATTAGACCACCGGGAACTAGTGGCTGGAAGCAGGACCCTGGCTCTTGTCTTCTTTGTGAAAAGAATTTTAGCAGAGAGGTGGAAAACAGTGAGACAGGTAAAGTGTTTATTAGGAAAGTACGTGCAGCTAGACACATGGGCAGGACTTGGAGAAAGTTACATGCCATTGGGGGTGGGTTAGATTGCTAATGTAGGGACAGTCTTCTGGGTCTTTGTTTTCCTCTGGCCAGCCATCTGGTTTCACCCCTATATCTGATCTGACTCAAGGCCCTACTGTGTGCACACGTATCTTTTAGCCAGGATGGATTTCAGTGCAAGGGTCTCTGAGTGTCTCAGGCCATATTATGGGCTAGTGCCCCCTCTGCTGAGAAAGTTTCCTCAGAACCCTTCTACTAGAAAGGTGTGTGGTCTGGGGGGGTCTCCTTGACCATAAGAATGAGAAATATATGGCCTTATTTTTACCTAAGCAAGGATTAGCCTGTCTCTGCTCCTGCCATTACAGTTGTCTAGAAGTGTCCACAGGAGACAAAGTCCATCTGCTTATCCTGATCCTGTTATTATCTCTGTCTCAAAGCATAAGCAGGAGGCTCCTTGTAAATGTCTAATTGGGGGCCCATCTACCTCCTACCTCACTCCCATCCCATTTATGTTCTCTCTTTCACCAGAGAATTCTCTGGAAGACTTATCCATGCTCACTGTCCCAGTCCCTCCTTGCCCAGGCTTTCATCTTCCTTTCTTCCTGGAAAATGCTTTGTTCAAGTGCAGTCCTGTAAACATCACTCACTGCTGTTCTTAAACTCACTCTTCCCTTTTGCTGACTGGAGGCAGAGAACTCCACTGATAGAGCCACACATGGGAAGAGCATGGATCCCAGAATAATCAGGTGAAAGGCTGACCATCAAGCAAGAACATTAGTTTGAACTTTGATTGCATTAAGCCACTATGAATTTGGGATTTGGCTCTTATGATGGCTAGAATTACCTTACCTGAGACAGAAATTGGTG